>NW_027526225.1:57907701-58277701 GCF_048455015.1 Haemaphysalis longicornis | reverse complement strand
TGTATTTTCTCTTCATGGCTCCTTTAAGCAGACGTTTTCGCATTGTGCACGTTACAAGAAAACTATAAGGCCAAATATTTACTTAAAATACCGTAAACTTCCGTTAAGAGGAACTCGAATGTATCGTGAAAATTTTCTCTTACTCTCATTAGGACGTCTTAAGCGGGCGTTTTTGCATTGAGCACGTTACAAGGGAGCAAGAAGTGTTGTTTGTCCTAACCATGAAATTCGCTTTAACTCAGTTCGCCTTAACCGAGTTAACCGAGAGTCTACTGTACTTAAACTGCAGTTGTAGCTCGTGAGCGCGCTTCCGTGTAGGTGAGACTAAATTCTGTAAGGCATATTCGCGCCTGCGCGTTTCTGTCCCTCTAAAGGACTGAGATCAAGATCACATTTCTGAGCCATCGCTCAAATGTTCAAAATGTGCACCTCTATGAAACGACGACGATGGTTGCACGCGCAGCTTTCTGATGACGGATTCTTTTATTGTCGCCTAAGTTTACCAAACCGCTTCAACCATGGCGTGAAGTGGCCATTCGGAGTGGCTTAATCTGTTCGACGCTTGTGCCCGCTTGCTGGAGTTTTGATGAAAGACTTTTTTTAGCTGCAGTGATGTGCATCTTCTTGGCTAACTGATAACTTTTGTAGTCTGTAATAATTGCAGTTTTCCACGCAGTCAAGAAAAAAAACCCACCAAAATGGAGCAATCGGATAGCCGCACGCTTCATATTGCGAGGGACCCAGGTTCAATTCCGGCCACAGGGAGCGTTTTTTTTTTTCTTTTGTCTTTCACTTCGCCATTTTCACGTTACAGACGCCATCAGTGTGAACACTAAAGCTTCGCTTTAAAAAAGATTTCATTTTTTCAAAATCTGATCCCCGGAAAGGATGAGTCGTTTTGGCGTTTTTTCCCTCCGTATTGACTCGGCTGAGCAGGCTGAGCTTACATCGCGCTGCTACACTGCCCGAGAAAATAGAATCAGTTGATAAGGCGTTCTTGTAGTTTGGAGCGCAGTTTGCGCCTTTCACGCTGCGTGCGCTGTTTCAACCATAGGCGCCGCGTTTTATTTTTGTGCTGTCGAAGGCAGCCGTATTATTTTCCGTCTGAGAAACCTCAACTTTCCCGGCCAATGTAAACACTCTCCTCAGTGCAGCCAGCCCGCCCAGGAAACATTTCACCCTCGTCAGCTGTAGACTGTTTTTACTTGGCGCAAACGTTGCAATCTCTGGGGCAACTTTCGGTCGACGCGTTTCGCGTGCTTTTGTGGGGTTACTTACGCCACGAAGGCGTCACGTCTTTCCATTTTGAGACAGCGGATATGCATCGTCCGCTCCCGTTAACAAATTATCCGGAACACGAACGCCCTCACTAGGCGGGTACTGTAGCATGTGCGACTTAGCTCCATCAATAGTTCTCTCATCATCATCATAACCTAAAAAATGACATCACCATCAACAACAACGATGACGATGACATCATCATCAGATAATAATCATCACGAAGACGACGACGACGATGATGACGGTTACGATCACGCCACCGTCTCTAAACAACGGGATCTTAACTCGCCGTGTCAACCACGCCGGATGATGACGAAATGCTGCAATCTCCTCATCATCCCGCGAATTAAGATCCCGCCAGGTCATGGACAGTCCCATGTTCCTCACCATTACCGTCGTCGTCGTCGTCGTGATTATCGTGATGACGATCATAGACGTCAATAACATTCTTGTCATTGCTATCATCATCACTATTGAACTGCTAACTTTCTAATCGCAAAAAGCAGTCACGGGGCAGAAAGAAACCAATTCGCGACATTAAATGTAAGCAAAAATTCCCGGGCCATTTCCACCAGCGTGAAATCTTGGCATGGGCGAAGCAGCGAGTGTATAAGTGTATTCTTGGCGCCTCGGCGTTTTTGCCAACGGAGATGAAACTGTTGGGTGGTAGAGGTATGCAGCTTTGCTGTTTAAGTCTCACGTCTTTGAAGCAGGAAGCTGCTCTAGCGCGAGGCGCAAACGAGTGTCCCGTATTTTTTTTAGTACGCGTTACGAAGCGCTCCAACGCGAGGCGTAAAGGAGTGTCCAGGTGTTTTTTTTAGTACGCGTTACGTACCAGCGCGAAGAGTAAGCGAGTTTCTCGGTGTTTCAGCACCGTGACTACATGAGACAACGATTACGACGACGACAGTAGACGCCAACAGTCCCTAAAACCAGGTCCACAGCTCGACCTCAGCCCAAGCAGAACACGAACTCATAAATTAAAGGAATCCTGGTTGGTTTACACCCCGCATTATTTCTGCCATACTCTTTGTGGTTCAGACCCCGGGTGGTGTCTATATGCTTCTCTCTCCCGAACACTGCTACGGCACTGAGGTCGCAGCCGCGACCGCAAGCCTAGAAGCAAGATGCGTGGTCCTTAATCAATTAGTGGACCAACTCGCGAAGCGGAAATGCGCTGCTCGTAGATAACCTGTTGCGTGCCAGTGAATCGCCGCGGCCGTCGAGACTTCGCTTTGCGCCAACCGTACACACAAAATATGATGATGTGTACGGTAGGATGATTGTTTCGCCGTCACCAAGCTGATTTTAGTCCAGACATTTTATTACTGGATCCGTTTTTACAGACCGGAACGTCACCGAGCCGCCTACTATGCTGCTGCTGTTCTTCGAGCACGCGTTGTATGGAACGAAAACAACAGCAAAAATGTTTTGCATTGCTCGGAAGACATTTTTTGAGGAGTTGTATACTCTGCCTGCTGCCATAGTAGGAACCCCCATTAAACCAAATAGATAGCCCTACATGCCGAGCCCCTTAAAAGTCGGCTTTATTGTTATTCACGAGTACTTTGCTTTAAAAAATTCTTCGGGGGTGATAAAAGAGGTCCGTTGTCGAAATATGATTGCGCCAGGGCCTTACATATTCATAACACGCATGGCGTGAGTCTCACAAGCTCAGTTTTACTGCTGTACAAATATGCTCTGCTGGGAAGGCACATTTTCAAGGGCTGTCAAGGAAGCCTTACTTCACAGTATGATGACCCTGGGCCATATTATTACATGTCCGCATAAGAACCCATGTATCCGTACGGAGCACTGAGCACCGAGATCCTTCACTATTATACAAAAATGCATTGCAAACAGGACAACATTCGTGAAAATGAGGCTTATATCAAGGTATGAATGCCTTCGCTTCCTCTATTAATATCATTTTCGTGCGCGGTAGAAGTGTGGAGCAAAAAGCGGCACAGACGGACAAAGAGGTTTCCTCGCTAAGTGCACGTATAAATGAGGGTGGTTTTGCGTGGTCCGTGAGCACCCTTGGTGACTACAAAATCTTAAGATACTATAGGCAACCCGAATTAGATTCCCACCTGGTCGTGCAAACGAACACTTTCCCCCACATCTCCCGACTACAAAAAAAATCACGCCACATCCACGAAATGAATGATGATAAGTGGGGCGAAGCTCGAGAGGGGGAGATCATCGGTAACCGTAACTCTCCCGTGAAAGTTCGCCCATTACATCATTAAGAAAGACGTAAGACTGTGTGCGTACATTGTACAAATCAACTTTTATTTTCGGAGTCAATGCTCCCAGGCCCAGACCTGGTGAAAGACCCCGCGCCATCGAGGACTACCCCGCACCTCCACCACAATTTGTCACGTAGGATGGGACACAACGGTAAAGAAAGAACTTTTATTTAGGGCGAACTTGTGCTCGAACAAGACGACAGGAAACGAGCAAAGGTCCTTGCGTCTCGTTCGATCTCCGAGAACGACGGCCTGCGTTCGTGGCGTGATCTCTTGCGTGATTTCCCCCTCGCAGTGCACGTGCGCTCGCGCCTCCGTTGGCGAACACAGAGAAGCTCGCGCTCCCGGTGCCGAGTTTGCGCTGCCGGTTGCAGCCGGTTCTTGTGCGTGCAACGCGGCCCACTTTGCGACATCTCCGAAAGCATGCGGCGGTCACGTACCACAGACACAAGGGATGGACAGACCCATGACTTAAGGAGCTTCGCCCCTAAAACTCTACCAAACCCAATACCCTCAGCTGTGCCCCGAGTGCGCCCTACTAGCCATCCTCTACCATACGGCAGCCGAGTGCGACCGAATTCACCAACCCCCTCTAACAGAGGAGCAGTAGAGTAAGGCGCTCTCAACGTGGACTACGACGAGCAGTGCCGAACCATTGCCACAGCAGCCACCGGCGCCCTTGATACTGGAGCCCTGTACTAGTAGGACTTGTTTGCTGGCGAGTTGGTGCATGACGTACGAAGGAATAAGTTTGCGCAAAAGACGAGAATGCAGAGACGAGAGAACTTGTCCTCTCTTCGTTTCGTCCTCGTCTTTTGCGCGAATCCTATTCCTTCGTACGCCCTGTACTAGTGCCACCCATCACGTCGAAGCGATAAAAGATTATTAAAGTTGTTTTTCCGTCGCTCTCTATAAACAAACAGCCATCCAGGGTTGCCAGGTCCTCAGAAAGAAAAGTCACCGGCAAATTGCCGAAATTGTCCAAAAAGCTTCCAGCCTTACTCTTCCACACACGACATGAATGTGCAGCACCGGCTGTCGACCGGCCCGGGATTGCATCAAGTTCGCCTGCGACACCTTCGTGCAACTGGTCTCCGCCCTGGCCTCCCTCCTAACCTACAACGCTGGGTGCATGGACCGTTTCACCGACAATCCCTGAACTTTAACACGAAACTAACTTGTTCGTGTTTCTGTAAGTACATCCATCTGTTATGTCGCAGGGAAAACTTTCCACATAAAAAAAGACGTGAACGTTTGAAAATAAGCCAGAAAAGTCCCCATTTCCAGCAAGATGATGCTAGTGAGTAGTTTTCTATAACCTTCTCGAAAAAAAATGCAGATATTCCGAGAAGGAGAAAACCGTACTACAAATTTTATTGGTTTCCTGTGGTCCGGGAGAGTGGAAAAGGTTGTCTACTGTCCACAAAAAAGCTCAAATATGCAGATGAAGATTACGCATTCAAAGAATATGAATGACTTAGAACGGACGTTTGCTGCACGCCGTGTTTTACCACTTTCGTTGCCCCTTTGCATTCCCGTGCCTATTATACGTCGTCATACACACCTCCAACCACTCTGCATGAGATCTCAAGCTCCCATTAACTACTGAAACAATACACTTTAAATCGATGGCGTCGCTTGAAGCCTTTGACGCTATTCATGCGACATCAGGTCCTGGATATGAAAAACAGCAAGTCAAATTTTCATTTCCGCCGGTACGTAGCGCTGTACGGTGGTGTGTTTGATTGACCGATTTTTTGTGACCTACTCTAGACTTTGCCAGGTAACCGTCATCTGCCTAAAAGTATGTTCTGTTGTGTTTGTCCAGTTTGTCTCAGCGGCTGAAATGCACTGAAAGGCCATAGAGGATTCTTTTAGCGGAAATTGGAGCATCGGTAGGGCCCACAAAGATATAAAATCACCGATGTTCAAGGGAGCCGGAAAGTAGCCAAGTCGCCGCAGTGAAAGATTTGTCGCCACGAGTCTCAGAAAAGTCGCCAGATAGGCAACAAATCGCCAGACCTAGCAACCCTTCAGCCATCTGTGATGGTGAGGCAAGGTACACCGGTGTAAAGTCCGCTCTACATGGTGCGAATTTCGCCTGCGAATTCGCAGCTGCGGAGCCGCTCGTGCGGAAATACGATACACTTTTTTTCTTATTTCACTGCTGCGACAAATTGCAAAATGCCAAGTGGCGTTCACAGGAAAAGGTCGAATGTTTGAAACATCTGGCAATTTGCCACCGCAACGGAAATAGAGGAGAAGACACGAGCAGCGCCACAGCTGTTCATTCGCTGGCGAAATTCGCACCATGTAGAACGGGCTTAAGGCGTTTCGCTGCCGAGAATGCCTCACGCGTGGCCACAGTATTGATGCTGGCCACTGTCTTGTTAGATGAAGACGAAATTTTGAATAACGCACGTGGCCATTTCTCAAAATTTCATAATACGAATAATCCGAGTGTTTACGGCGACGCCAATTTCCAATGCAGAAACAAACGTAGCTTTGCCGCCGCGATTGCAAGTATTTTTATAAAACCCAGCGTGATAAGATTTGACGAGGTTGCGAATTATTTAGGACGTCAGACTAGAAGTAAGTTTTCTTGCATTGGGCTCGTTATAACGATTCTTAGGGTTATCTTTCGCAGCCATGCTATACCCCGTTAAATACGGGGAATTAGAAAGAGAAGTTGTATCCCGAAAGCGGCTCAAAGGTAATGCCGTTTCCGACTACGAATAAGCGCATTTCCGGAGCTCCTAACGTAATCAAGTTTTTTTCACGGAAATGGATTAGTAGCAGGCGCATTAGGAAAGAGGATTACGTTTTCTTTTAGCGGCGACGCGCGTGCGCATTTCGGGGAGAAGCGCGATACGAAAAACGAACGTCGTATTCAAGCTTCCTTTGAAGTCACTTCTGATGTAAACAGGTTAATGAACCTCAGGAGAGATGTCGATTCATCGCAGTCGCCAAAGATGATGCACTCTGTTTTAGTGCATCCGCATAGTTACAACGATAGTTGCATTCGTTTAAAAAAACCACTAAGAGACGTTAAATTTCCGTCTCAGAAGTTACTTAAGCCTCTCTTGATCAAAAGGACAGTTCTTTATTGTGATACTGAAGTCAAAGTACAAGCTCGCAAAGAAGTTCAAAAGGCAGGCGAGGATGCTCGTACAGTGCAACGGTACTTCATTGAAAGTATTGTTTATATAAGTGAATCAGAGTGGTTGCCCAACAAGGATGTACCAGCGCAGTTTAATAAGTTTGAAGCCACCCACTTCAGCCGACCGGCGGCTGGAGCTTCTAATCTGTGTACTATACAGTGCGTTTTGTTTTGCTACCAAGCAAGCAATAAAGAAAAAAAATTCGGAATGGCGAAATCGGATACACGCCGGTTTCATAACGCGAGAGACCTGCAGCTTCGATCCGTACCACACGAGGCGTTTGCTTTTCTCTTAAAGGAGCCATGAAGAGACAATACAACTTCGTTTAATTTGAAAGAACTAGGATTGAGTATCGCACTCAGCTCCATTAAGCCACAAAACATGTTTTGTTAACGAAAAAAAGCAAGAAGTATTTAAAAACTTTCAAATTTTCCGCCACAGTGACGTGTTATGAGCAAGAATGACGACATATGGGCCAACAATAAAACATAATTTTCAGTGCGTTAACTGCACGTTAGCATTCAAGTGATGCGATAAAATGGAACTAGAGGCCCCATTACAAACGTCCAGTCATGTGTCGTCGCGACAGGTCAGTTAGGCGGCCGCCAATCGTCCAAACAAGGTTCCGTGACGTCATAGAACAGTTGCGGGAAATTGGGTGGGGGGTCGCGACTGCTACGCACGTTTTCTTTATTATCACCGTCATTTTTTCGAAGATTGCGATGGTATTGGTATCATTGTTATCGGGACTAAGCCGTCTTTTCAATAAACCCAACTTGTATTTTGTCTTCATGGCTCCTTTAAGGCGCTTGTTGCGCCTTTGTGGAAACCCAATGTGTAAGTGGGCTTTCCTGCAGTGCCTTTCTAGCGTAACTATTTCGAATTTGAAAACATTGGCTTTCGAACAGACAAATCTTCGCGTTTTAACCATTTTTCACTTCACCCACGAATATCATCACTATCAAAGAAAATTCGGTTTCCTCCAGTGCGCTTTAGGGCGACGTCGTCGCCATCATGAGAAATGAAAAGCTTCGCTTTGAAAAATAATAATTAACGATGCTCCACTACACCTCCTCCTCTACCTACCCCTACAACTTCCCCCCTTGCTATGCCCTAAATACCGCCTAGTCTGGGAATGCCCCTACGCGCCAAACCCCGCCTCTTCCCGTTCCATGAGCAGTGGGAGCTACAGTGCGAGGACCTTCGCGCCCAGGCTGCTGCGATGGCACGCAGCTTTCAGAACCGGAAAAGCCAACCAACTTAATGCTCAATAAATATTTTACAGCGAAGCTGTTAGCCTGCCGTTGGTCGGAAAATTTCGTGTCGTACAAAAAAAAAAAAAAAAAAAAAAAAAACCAAGGACGATCCAGCAGTTCTCGACCAAGACACCGAGCGCGTGCGTCAGGTTAGACAGGACCCAGCATTTCCCGCCAGAGAAGCCCAGCGCAGTGTTTCTGTGCAATCAAGCGTGCAGCATAGAGTTCAGTATGCGTTAAAAAAAAAGTCCAAAACAAGCATCGAAGCTGAGCGAAAGATGATAAGACGCCTGAGAAAAATGTGCTCCTGTTAAAGACTCGGGTTGCAGCTGCTCGGGAAAAGGCAGGTTGACGTCATTCGAAGGCACGTCCATGCGTCAGGCTGTGCCGCCAGAGGATTCGGGCGCAAGGGATAAGGCCGCCGTGACAACAAAGAACATCCCGTACACTCCCCCATCAGCTTGTGTAGTGGTTTGCAAAAGCTTTGCAGGACATCCACTTTCGCAGGGCGGGATGCCATGGAGGCTATTTTTTTCATTCAGTAATCTCTTCCCTCTCCCCTGTTCCTTTTAACGTCTTCAAACCGCCCCTTTCCTGTACTTAGTTTGGATGTTGAACTGCGGCTCCACTGCTGGGCAGCGGTTAGAGAGGAAACGGTTCGACAGATATCGACGGAGGAAAACTCTGGCTTAAAAGCCGAAAAATTCGAATAGCATCAAAAAGGTATAGTGGACATACCAAATCGTAAAATGGGTCAATAAAAAGTGTCAATCGCCGACGTTTCAGAACATTCGGGCAATATTTTAGCGAAGTAAAAAAGGGCGGGCGGGTGTGAGAGTGAAAGCCTCACGGCAGTCGCCGCAACGCTGCTCCTCCTTCAAAAGAGTACCGACGTCTAGCAAAGGTTGTCTAAAAGTTCAAAAAGAAAGCTGTCAGCGACAGTGCCTTGGACATTGATTGCGCCCCTGTTTGCGCTCTTCAGCGAATGGCCTCAAGAGGAGCTATTGAAGTGGCTGCCATGGGAGTGCGGGCCCCCCAAAAATAAAGTTTTTTTTTTATTTCAGGTCTTTTCAGAATCCAGTATAGCAGCAAAACGTGACTGACTGACTGACCGACTGACTGACCGACTGACTGACCGACTGACCGACTGACCGACTGACTGACCGACTGACCGACTGACCGACTGACCGACTGACTGACCGACTGACTGACCGACCGACTGACCGACTGACCGACTGACTGACTGACCGACTGACTGACCGACTGACCGACTGACCGACTGACTGACCGACTGACCGACCGACTGACCGACCGACCGACCGACTGACCGACCGACCGACCGACCGACCGACCGACCGACCGACCGACCGACTGACCGACTGACCGACCGACCGACCGACCGACTGACTGACTGACTGACTGACTGACTGACTGACTGATTGATTGATTGATTGATTGATTGATTGATTGATTGATTGATTCATTCATTCATTCATTCATTCATTCATTCATTCATTGACGAACGGGTATAGGAACTCAAGCTAGATGCCAACGCATTAGACCTTCCCACCCTCTTAGACACATCCTTCCTTTTTCGGGACATAAAACACGTGAAAAATTGCGGGTGCTAAAGGGTGCACTTTTTACATTCGAAAGCATTAGTTGGCTCATTGAGCAACGTCGGCGATTTCTAAAGCAGCGGAACGCTTCCTAAACCCACCCCACCTGACTTCGTGGCGTTTCATTTGGCACGCTTTGCATTATTAGAACAAGAAGTCACTAGGAATCATCTGGGCATGCACAGAACCGCGTCGAAAGCGGAGACTACGGCAGTGGTCTAGCGGTAGCGACACGTCATCAAGGATCACCCACGGCGCCATTGTCACCAGCGAGCTACGCTTCCCTACATGGTATCAGAATAGTATCAGCAATATTTTCTACACGATTCTGTCCTTGAACCAACATTCTGATAGAGAAATCCTTAAAAATATCCTTAATACAATAAAAAAACTCCCAAACATAGCCCGCAGTTGAACTCAAGGGCATCACTCGCAGCGCGAAGGTCGAAGGAGCTCTGACTGACGTTCAACTGAACGTTAATGACTTCGCATTCACAACTCATCAGAAGTTCATAGGTGTCCCCATATATTTTATGCTGTTCTTTTATCGTTAGGACGGGCCACTTCTCCACGATGTCTCCAGATTTCAAAGCAAATGCAAACGCACTTAGTTCCTTTCGCAACCTTCTCTTCGCAATTTAAAACTGTCTCCGCGCCAGACGTAATTTTATGTCAGCCCTTCGGCTGATAAATAAATTGCAAGAATAAATTGCGAGAAGCTCTGAAGCCTGAAAGAAAGCTGTCACTCTTGGACCTCAAGGCAGTGGATGTGAATGCATCACATATGGGAATAAAAATAAAATCACCAAACACGTGAAAAGAAAGTGTTCCAGACGAACATCAAAGCACCGAATTATACGAAGCAGCCATCCTCCTCACTCCCCAAACGCCCATGATGTTATGCTATTGGAGTTTGCATACCTTATCTTTTGTCGTTTTTACTAAGCTTTCAGACATCCGCTGTACGGACGTTTTGAGCTTTATACATCGCGTAATCATTTCAAAGCCGGGGTGGCGTCCCAAGCTTCGTCTAATTTGGTATTCTCACGACCGCTCCGCAAATTTGTCTCCTCTGTTTTCTTTTTATTCTTTTTTTTTGCTGCGAACTCGACAGTAAACTGTAACGGCTGCATACATCGGCGCAGTCTTATTTTCCTTTTGTCTTAAGTAGCGTGCTTTCCCCCGGATTTTAGGCATTAGCGCTCTCCGTCGACGTTAATTCGACTTGATCGACGGTTGCGTGGCACAGTGCACGGCAATTTTCGCGTCCAACCTAGTCTTCCACCTAATATTTAGAAAAAGAAAAGAAAAGAACTACAGAAGATGTACGGGGCTTTGGTTTGTATATTCAGCGGGTGTTTTGCCTTTTTTATGCTGGGTACTTTGCGTTTCAGTACCTCATTTGCTGCTCTTCCTTGAGTTGTAAAGTGTAGGCAAACGAAAAAAATCGGTAAAACATTAGTCCTCCCGCTAATGCGAAAATTCTGCCCAACTGCACGATCATTCGACGACATTGCGGCCGCGAAGCAGCCTCACTGAGACTTTTTGACGACATTACTTCAACGTACGTTGCCGAGGTGAAATTTTTTCTTCCCGCCGCATACTTTAGAACGAGCTCAGTGGATTAATAATGCGCAATCCTGTATTATGCTCTACACTTGGTACGACTTCTTTTGTTTATCGTGCACTTGTTGCCTATTTAAACTGTGTTTTTTTTACCGCTCAGGTGTAGCAGTTGTTAAACTTGTTTTTTGCTATTCCTTTTCGTTTGATTTTTGCAGCATTCACTGCATTTCTTCATTTCTAAAAATGAATGGAGGCTCCCGATACAGTCTTTACACTATAGGGTCCTCAACTGTACTAGCTCTGATCCTCTAACGCAGCTACGCCTTGTCCAGATGGCCGAAGAAGCCGCCAGGGACCAAGATCTCCTGGCTGACTAAAGGCCGACCTCCATGCAGCGAAATTTAGGCGAAAGGCGGCGAACGTCGCCCGGCGGCGGCCGCCCCGCCGCCAGCGTCGGAATACGGCTGTTCGCCGGCGATCTACGCGAGCTAGATGTCGAACACGCCGCGGTGAACGCGACCGGAAGCGGCAAACTGCATTTTGAGGCCGCAGCCAACCACAGCCTTGTACTTCCTGTCCTGTCTTCCATCGGCGGCGTTCCCCGCATCACGTTGCATGGAGGTTGGGGGGGACGAAAACTGAGCGGCGCGTCAAACCGCGACGTCCGCCGCGCCCAGTTCGCCGAGAAACTTCGCTGCATGGAGGTCGGCCTTAACGCGACAAAGAGAGTCCAAACTCTCCACTTCTGGGCAAATACAGCTCTCTCTCTCTCTCTCTCTCTCTCTCTCTCTCTCTCTCTCTCTCTCTCTCTCTCTCTCTCTCTCTCTCTCTCTCTCTCTCTCTCTCTAACTTGATTGTGTAGTAAAACCGTTGAAGTAATAAAAAAAACTAAAAATGTCAACTCAAAGCTTTATAAATGCACCATCCTGAGAAAACCTCACGTAATTGTTGTTGTTGCTGTCCTGCAGAGAAAATAGCCGCCGCTGTGTACCGTAAATAAAAAAAATCGGTTGCGTATCTGCTCACTTCTCCGCAAATGTTATCAAAACGCGCTGGCATTTTACCGCCCCTGCTACGTAAGTGCCCCTCTTCTCCCCCACCCCTTCTCACACTATTCCCGCACCGTCTAGCTCCTCCTCCCACAATAAACACGGTTAAGGTTTGCTATTTTCCCGAGTTCGATTACTCGCGCGCCATCTGCTTGAATCGGACTGCCGCCACAAGGTCTGAGCCCAGAACGGGCGCGCGCCATTTTTGTAGTTCTTAATCAAAATTCTCGTTTCGACTCGTATTTCTCGTTTTCTACCACAAAAATCAAGCGCACATACATTCTTAATTGAAAGGGCGCTGTTGCTACCAGTTATGTATTGTTGTCAAATACGCTTAAACTTTTGTTTTTGTTAATGTTGACGAATATGAAGTAACTGATTGATTACGAGGCTCAACGCGCCGACGCTATACACATGCGATGAGGCGCGCCGTACTGGAGATCACCGGGTTAATTTCAACCACATGGGGATCTTTAACGTGCGCCGAAATCTCGAACACACGGGCGTTTTCGCTTTTCGCAATATGAAGTATGGTACAAGATTTAGTGGTTTGGAAACGTTTTATCCATTTAAACTTCTCGTTTCAGAATTTATATAAACTTGGCTGAGTGGTGAGATTATGTACCGACAGACAGACAGGCAGACACAGACCAGAATGTTTTGGATTTAGGTAGCCGAAGACAGACTTTAATAACACCTACGATCATATACAAATGAAAAGCGAACACAAAAATATTGATGCAAGGTAAAGCCGTGTTTACAAGGGTGTATTTACAATACTTACTTAGAGGCTAGTTATTACAAAAACACGGTGAAAGAGAGCACCGCGCAAGTCAGGGAGCGAATGCCATGCGCTTCACCGTAAACGTCTTGTTCATCTCCTCTCATGATAATGATCCGGGCGTAGCGCAGTACATGTAGCGCCCTCTTTGCGGAGAATTTAACTGATGCCCCGTAACACAGCCCCCCGTCTGTAGGAGCGCCGTCTCGGTGCTTCTCAGGGTCCTATAGGTTGTGAAAGGTATGGATTAAGACGCACGTCGAGGAGGACGCACGACGAGAGGAATGTGGAAAGGAGTAATGGTTCCGAGTCTCACATTTGCGAATGCTCTACTCTGCTTAAAATCGGACGTTCTATCAGGCCTTGAAGTGAACCAGAGAACGGTAGGCCGTTTGGCCTTAGGCGCGCATGCAAATACAAATAACGAAGCACTACAGAGAGATATGGGCTGGGCGTCGTTTGAAGTTAGAGAAGCTCAGAGTAAAATATGCTTTGAGATGAGGTTGAGGGCAATGGATCAACGAAGGTGGGCAGCTAAGGTTTTTAGGTACCTATACTTGAAAAGCGTGGACATGCAGTGGTTAAGGAAGACTAGAAGGCTAACGATGAAATATGGAACGAACAGTGGAGAATACAAAACAGCGAAGGTAACCAAAAAATAAGCAAGGCAGATTGAAACGAATAAATGGAGGGAAAAAAATGGAAGCTATAACGTCGTTAGAGATGTACAAGGCTGAGAAATTGAACATCGCTGTTAAAAATATTAGAAGAGGAAGAGGTGGCTATTCGCAGCTGCCCTCAACTATCACCATCATTGAAAAGTCCCATCCGCCATTAAAACTAATCACCCTCGTCCCGCGGTACCCGCCTCGGTTCTTCAACAAAATGGTGCCGTGACCAGGATTAATGGATAATACAGTTGAAGACCTGAGTGCGCACCGCCCCACAACGATGGCGTGAGTGACCACAACGATGGGACTAGATTGTGACCTCTGACCACGGACCGCAGGCCGACGCGACTACCCAGGGATCAATTGAGGCCTCGCCAAGCGACCAACGATCAGACTGCCTCAACAACGTTACCGACTCTTAACGAACGCCTGCCGGGACCAATGGAAGAAACGGCTTAGGTTTCTCGCCTACCATGACTCTACTCGGCGACCTACAGATATTACCGACGCCAAGCATTGACATGGAGGCCCTTTGCAAACGAAGAAGCCTAATCCGAAACGACACCACTACACTGATCAACGACATAAAATCACGGATGAATACCGAGACACCATCAATCGGTGAGCTTATTTCGCTCAAGAAAAGCCTAATGACAAAACCTGTGCTCCTAAAAAAGCTGGACAGCGAAATTGAAGTACTTCTCGACTTGGATGATTTAGAGAAAGAATATGAAGCCGCCTATGAATTCGAAGATCTGATCCTGTCGACCAAATTTAGAATGGAGCGATTGTTCCCGGAATTGGAAAAGTATTCTACCGATGACATTGTTACAATAGCCCTGGAAAAGCAGGATGGTATCGTAAACATAAACGAATCGGCTTTGGAGAACAGTCACCTTACGAACGAAAACAGCAATTTGATGACGCCTCTGAAAGAACATCATCAGCCAGAAGTCAGGGAACAAGCTGTTTCCTTCAAGCAAGGGACTAGTTCAAAGAATAACCAAGTGGAGGCACCCGTTCCTGTTGCTCGCTCAGACGACTGCAACCCGAACGATGAAATTTCTCGATTACAGGCAACAAAAAAGGACGAATAAATTGATCAACGAGACGGCTGTGCAGGAACCTGCTGATCGATCTTGTGTACAAGGTTTTAGAGACAAGACGACGACATCAATGTGCAAGAAACGGCCTAATGAAAAACCACAGGTTAACGCAGAAGCACAGCAGAGCTATCGAAACCACAGAAGAAACTCAGGCTCACCCATGGAGACGCCGGATAGATGTCGCCTTT
This sequence comes from Haemaphysalis longicornis, assembly GCF_048455015.1. Classification (NCBI taxonomy): domain Eukaryota; kingdom Metazoa; phylum Arthropoda; class Arachnida; order Ixodida; family Ixodidae; genus Haemaphysalis; species Haemaphysalis longicornis. The sequence goes on along the minus strand of NW_027526225.1, from coordinate 58,262,771 downwards.
GCTGCAGCAAAGGTTTGAAAAGGATTTTACTGGCCCAGGTAAAACGTGGAAATGTGAAGACGCCGACGTTCATACGAAGACCACAAAAACAGCGAAACGCCGGGGCCCCACTATGGACACACGCAACTAACAGAAGTAAGGTTTCCCCAAAGCACCTGAACAACTGGCTTCTGATTGAAATAACGAGAAAGGAAAGGTGTGCGATGAACATCCGGACGAAAGGAACCAACCGGCACAGTAGTTCCCCCAACACACGACAGGCTGTCCGATGCGCATTCAGCAATATGCTTCCGCGGGAATCTCTACGCAAAGGAAAATTTCTACGATAATTCCCAAGGCAGTGCTTCGCTTTTTGAGGCTAGAGCAGGTTGCCTGCGAACTAAGAGTTTTGTGGGAAAGTATTCACAAAATGATGGGGTATGCGTGGTCTGCGGAAAATAAACAAACTATGCGGCACATAGTTTTAGAATGTGAGGGCATCCATCCAAATCTACATGAGGGAAATGTTCGGCTTCCAGAAGCGCTAGGATTTAAGGGTAGCGCAGATGAAGTTATCTTCAAGGCTGTCTAGGCGACGAAAAGAAGATTAGAATGCTGGTGGACGAAAAAGAGAGAGGGGAATATTGCCTAGGACAGTTACCACATGTAAAAGGAAAAAAAAAAGTATTTTGTGCCTAATAAGCTTTTTGTGGCTGCCCTAAGCAGCGCTAGTATTGAACCAAGAGTATAAAACATAGGTACATTGGTCCTTTTGGTAAGATGGCATGTCATCACCCCGCTACAAAGGAGAAACCGGTAGCAATCATCAATCATCATCAGGACGGCTGTTTTTGGAGAGCGGGTTGAGTCTGACGAAGCGAGCCGGGCGGGCAAGTTCGTAATTTACCTCAGTCACTTGGCGTAGGACACGGTAGAGGACAATATGAACCATAACACGCATTGAAAAATACTGTCCGTTGAGGTTCAATAATGGCAAGGTTTTGGTATATTTGAAAAGCCACATTGCCATACTTTGTTACCCCAACTAAAGGAGCCATGAAGACAAAATACAAGTTGCGTTTATTAGAAAGACTGCTTAGTCCCGATAACAATGATACCAATACCATAGCAATCTTTTAACACATAACGGAGATAATAAAGAAAACGTGTTAAGTAGTCGCGACCCCCTAGCCAATTTCCCGGAACTTTTCTATGACGTCACGGAACCTTGTTTGTGCGATTGGCGGCCGCCTAACTGACCTGTCGCGACGACACATGGCTGGACGTCTGTAATGGGGCTTCTAGTTCTATTTGACCGCATCACTTGAATGCTAACGAGCAGTTAACGCACTGAAAATTGCGCTTTATTGTTGGCCCGTATGACGTCATTCTTGCTCATAACACGTCACTGTGGCGCAAAATTTGAAAGTTTTTAAATACTTCTTGTTTTTTCTTCGTTAAAAAAACATCTTTTGTGGCTGTAATGGAGCTGAGTGAGATACTGAATCCTAGTTCTTTCAAATTAAACGAAGTTGTATTTTCTCTTCATGGCTCCTTTAAGCCGCCCATCGGTCTGAACTGCATGGGAAGAAATGTCAGTGTTTGTGTGTTCTGGTTCATATTTTCGTGTCTGCATTTCATTTTTCCATGACTGCACGTTTTAGTTTGTATACGGGATTTGAACCGGGGTCTTTTGAATAGGAACCGGGTGCTTTACGACAGCGCTGTATCCGCATGTTGGCAGCGGTGGAACAAAAGTCAGAATAGTGCGTGACGCGCGACATATAACTATGACGGCACGTGAGTATAACAAGCGCACCCCGGTCGCGCAGAGCTCCTATCCTGTGGAAGTTGTGGCCTGTGGGCCACTTCTACGGGTTAACTAATTCGCACGAAAAGAAAAGGGAACAAGTGCGACAAAAGAGGCGCTGACGCAACGAAGCAGTAAAGAATCTTTTATAAGTATCACCAGGCTTTCACCTCCAAGGCGCGTAAACAAACTTAAGTGACGCGCCAGATTTTTTCTTGCGTTCGTTACTGCGTGGCTTCGCCCCTCGATCGCCTGCGTGTGCCTCGATATCTCTGCGCATCGTGCAGTTCATCAAAATATTCAACTTGGCGATCCTGACGGTTGTGAAATGACGTTGACTTCACCCGCGCCTACCAAGGCTCCAGTGACGACAATTAAATTTAGCTTCTTGACTTTTCCCTGTTTCCGATCAAGAGGACGGTGTGGACGATGATAATTAATCACAGTTGTGATTTTTGTTCAGTGAGCAACCCTTTGGCTCCCGGTGCAGTGGTTTGACGGGTGCCAGCGACGATGTCCGCATAACCGAGCGAGAGAACGAGACGCCGACGGTAGAAAGAAAACGGATGATAAGCGTTTGGCGAAAGTGTCAGGGGGAAGGTGGCACGCAGTGCAATGGCGTCATCTCTCGGACTGCCTCCCCCTCGCACTTTCGCCGAAGGCTCCTCCTCCATTCGTAACTCAACCGAACCACGTGACACGCGGAAGGGTCAAACACAATTTGCAGCAACATGCTTATCGGCGGCTGAGACGCGCCGCGAGATAACGGCAGAGCAGCGCGCGCCGCCGTCCTTTCGCTGATCACGCGATAACTTCCTGAGGCGCAGCAGATACGTACCGTGACCGAGAAGAGTGAAGTTCGCGCTGCGCAAAAATTGTGCATTGGGGATTATAGTAACTGTCAGCTAATATTTTTAAGTACTCGTGCACCCCCTTGTTTTTTTGTTTTTTTTTTCGAAATGACACTTAATCTGATTCTGGAAGGTTTTTTTTTTGTGTGTGATGATATTCGGGCTTTATCTTGGCGTGAAATGTCTACGCGGCTAACCACAGCCGACAACATCGCCACATTGACATTTTCACTGACTGCGCGGACACCTGGCAAGCCCCAATTGGACTTGCGCGCCGGCACTCAGTGGCACACCGCATTTGAAGCATCTGCCCATAATTTTGCGGATCCTATGGCCCCCATCCTTGTGCAGTGGATACCCGGTTACTGAGGGGATCTGAGAAACGGGCGTGTTAAGAGCTAGCGAACGGAGCACCTTCTTCGCCTCACCGGAAATGACGGTGCCCGAGCATTGGGATCCCCTGACATCTGGGCTACCTTTGGCGTCACAAGTTCCCAAACCATGCACGCGGCGGCTTTGTTATCACTCACGACGCCTTTCCGTGTTGGTAACAACGTTGTGCCACGATCGTCCATCAGCATGATCACCCCCTCCACCGTCCACAATAAGAAACAAAGATCAAGACAATGATGCACCGAAGTTTTCTCAGGATGGATTCTTTGCTTGGCCAATCCCAAACTGAGTGTATGCACTGCTCTGGACGTACGCTCCACTTTTCTAAAACACCCACAGCAATTCTCGGGTGGGGGCTCCGTTGGCCTAACGTGAGCAATTTTTTTAGTGGGATTTGGTTGCGGGGTTAAGCCCCAAGATGTAACGGTAGGCCTAACGTCGTAAACCTCAAAGTGGGAATTAGGCCTAACGTCTCCCGGCTAACAGTCTTACGGCACGCAGAGCAACGCCATTCTCATCCTACATCGGCCTGTGGGTAACACCTGTCGACGTCTACCTCAGAACATGATGTTAGGCCTGTATATGTAAAACATTCACATTCACAGGTAGAATAAAACATTCACATTCACATGTCGCGCCGTCGCCTCCCTGTGTCACCCCCTCCCTCTACTGCACATCAACGTTTAGCGGATGGGGCGTAACGGAGCTTTCACTAAGCATTCCCACAGAAGCGTTTTAATTTTGCTACACTTCAACCACAATCATCATCATCGTCAGAAAAAGTTGGCTTTCCTGCAGGGCGTATTCGCGTTGCAAACGCCATCAGTGAGAACAGTAAAGCTTCGCTTCAAAACAGCGACGGTGGTGATGGCAATGTCAGACTTCAAACACCGAGATACATTGTAACGGTCTTCCCAAGTTCTTCCTATGATTGATTGATTGATTCATTCATTCATTCATTCATTCATTCATTCATTCATTGTAGGGTTTAACGCGCCGACGCAACGCAGGCGATGAGGCGCGCCGTAGTGGAGGGCTCCGGATTAATTTAGACCACGTGGGGATCTTTAACGGGCGCCGAAATCTCGCACACACGGGCGTTTTTCCTTTTCGCCTCGATCAGGAAAGCGGCCGCCACGGCCGGGAACCGAACCCGCGACCTCGTGCTCAGCAGCGCAACGCCTTAGCCACTGAGCCACCGCGGCGGGTAAGTTCATTCCTATGAGAAACGAATTCAACAAACCAGTAGGCATCAATTGGCTTTGAACTCGTTGTGGGCCTTCATTGCACGGGGTCGCATGCAGGGACACTATCAATTCATTTCCTCCTTACCAAAATAAGGCCCCGTCCTCGTAAGAAAGATTATTCGATCCGAGTTTCACTTTCCAAAGCAATTAGGATACACGGTCGGAGTTTTTGTTACGAGGTGGGATAAACATTCTCCTTCAATATAGAGGAAACTCGGATTTATTGAACCTGATATCAAAACTTGTGATTTCACAGAAAAATACGCCTCCCTGGTTGCCCGTAGAATTAATACTTTAACAATTTTACGAAATTTCTGATGTAATTAAATATTCCTCACGTCCTAGGGACTTACGCGCAAAAGGACGCGCATATATACACTAGAGGTTGGGGAATAAATTGAGAAGATCTATACAAGCAGAGAACATCATCATATAGCGCGTGGATGGGTGATTGTTAATGGATACGCCTATCACGTGGCATAATATTGTATGGCCTTGTCAATGCCATCCAAACAAGAGTTAACCCTGGTTTTATTACCAGTGACGTTTCCGTTTCTTGTAGCAAAAGCACCGGACGACCTGTGCGCTTATGTTGAGATACCCTATTCTATAGAGCCGAATGGAATCCCAAAGTCCGAGCGACTTTATTTATTTATTTATTTATTTATTTATTTATTTATTTATTTATTTATTTATTTATTTATTTATTTATTTATTTATTTATTTATTTATTTATTTATTTATTTATTTATTTATTTATTTATTTATTTATTTATTTATTTATTTATTTATTTATTTATTTATTTATTTATTTATTTATTTATTTATTTATTTATTTATTTATTTATTTATTTATTTATTTATTTATTTATTTATTTATTTATTTATTTATTTATTTATTTATTTATTTATTTATTTATTTATTTATTTATTTATTTATTTATTTATTTATTTATTTATTTATTTATTTATTTATTTATTTATTTATTTATTTATTTATTTATTTATTTGTTTATTTATTTATTTATTTATTTATTTGTTTATTTGTTTGTTTGTTTGTTTGTTTGTTTGTTTGTTTGTTTGTTTGTTTGTTTGTTTGTTTGTTTGTTTGTTTGTTTGTTTGTTTGTTTGTTTGTTTGTTTGTTTGTTTGTTTGTTTGTTTGTTTGTTTGTTTGTTTGTTTGTTTGTTTGTTTGTTTGTTTGTTTGTTTGTTTGTTTGTTTGTTTGTTTGTTTGTTTGTTTGTTTGTTTGTTTGTTTGTTTGTTTGTTTGTTTGTTTGTTTGTTTGTTTGTTTGTTTGTTTGTTTGTTTGTTTGTTTGTTTGTTTGTTTGTTTGTTTGTTTGTTTGTTTGTTTGTTTGTTTGTTTGTTTGTTTGTTTGTTTGTTTGTTTGTTTGTTTGTTTGTTTGTTTGTTTGTTTGTTTGTTTGTTTGTTTGTTTGTTTGTTTATTTATTTATTTATTTATTTATATGACGACACCGCGAGTCACCAAAGACGCCTGGAAATCGAAGAGCGCAGGAAAGAGAACGGAGGACCTTGAGCGAGTTTCCATGTTTTCTTCTGTTCGCGGAGGCGTTCGTTCCGATGTTGCGCGGCCCCGTGATGTAACGATTGGGCGCGTTTCTTCGACATGTTAGAAACGCGTATCGAATCCCTTCAAAGGCGACTGCATTTCGGCCTTTTGAAAAGACTATTTCCGTATAGTCTGCCCAAAAAGAAAGAAAGATGCGAAATATAACGACTGAAATACCCGCGTGGACGCCGCACAAGGTCAGCAATACTTCGAATCCCAGCGTGGCCATTCAAGTGACGTTGCAGCCGGCCAACGAGCGGCCGGATGGTGAGAAGCTCAGGAGCAGGCCTGCGGGCGCGCTCTATGCGCGCACGGGGCAGCGAATGGGTGACGCGTTCACAAACCGCAGCCGGATGTTACTCCTAGCGCCGCAAGCAGTGCGTTAATGGGAATATTTTGAACGTGACAAGAGCGGTTTTCGTGATTTTTTTTACTTAATATGCTGATAAACTACTGCAGCGACCCCAAACAAACTACGTGAGAAAAGGCAGACGATATCCCGCATTCATAGCAACCTTCTTTCAAAATGCGAGTGCCCGTTGACATCCGATTCCGTTGCTTAGGCGGAATGATACTGTACATGAGCTATAGCCGTTCTTAACTTGTTCCCAAGTATAGACCGGTTCTTCAGCTGCCTTAAAGTATAGTGTACTAGAATTCTATTACACTATAGTTAGAGGCTGCGTGGCACGACCGGCTGTGTGGCTGGCCAGAGGACAAAGACCCTGCCGGCCGGAGCGTCACTGGCGCGTGATGGCTGTTTATGCGATCCGCCGGCAGGTGCAGCGTTGTCTTAGCTGGAGGAACGCTTTACGCACTTGTCGTATCCTGCCTTGAGTTAAGAGGAATTGGTCACAACTGCTGCATTGCTAATTACAGCACAATCGTTCGAACAATGCCTTTCCAGAATTTTCGAGATATTCCGCGTCAAAGTCGACTCTGCTGCTCCAGCTAAGCCTATGGACGAGTTTACGTACTGCACACTAAAAATAAATTTGGTCTAGGTGAAATCTGAGTGCAATTTGCCTTTAAGAGAACCTTCCGGGTGCCCCCAAAATGCTTCCAGCCATAACAGCCGTATCTGTAAAGTTTTCGCCTGAGTGAGTAGACCGCGCTGAATTCAACTTAGCTTGCGCGTACACATTAACTAAGAGCGGGCAATTCAAATAAATGTGCTCCAGTTCGGTACCTACAACCTGTCATGTTGTAGGTTCAAACCTGGTTATACGAAGCCCATTTTAGGATTTTTTTTCTTTTTTGCTACCAAATTCGGATTTTGTGTATACAATTCATTTGGAAACTGTAACTTCAGAACAAAATTGATGATCCAACCAGAATTAACTAACTTACAGAAAGGAAATTGACAATAAAATTACTGGCGCATCTTGCGATAATAGTGCAAGCCAGGAGAAACAGCAGAGCTTGAGGCCCCTCTCCCTTCGTCCGAGTCCCGGCTGTTGCACGTCATATGGATTTCCGAACTTGCCACTGAAAGTACTCTCCTTAACTTATAGGCCCGGATCATTTCGTCCGCAGCCTTTCACATCTCTCCCAAAGTGGACCGCGTGCGTTAGCACGCGCTAGAACCAGCGGTAACCGGCTTCGCGAACTCGGCGTCTGGGATCCCCCCTTCAGGCGCGAACGCTAGTTAACTGCCGAGGAGAACCGCACGCGAAAGATCATACCACGAGCGCTGGTAGAGTGTTCGCGAAGGTCGAGCTGGCCGACGCCGGGCGATCCTCACGGGGCACACTGTTATGTGCGCTCGGTATTTTTTTCGTTTTTTTTTTTTTTTTTTTGTGAGCGCCTCACGTGGCGAAACCCCACGCGCAAGCCTGGACGACGCGGGGCGCTCCTCACACGGCTCACGCTCACGTGCGCTCGGCATTTTTCTTCTTATAATTTTCTGGTAACGCTCGAAGGCGGAACCATAAGCTTTAACAAGGTGCCGCGATTGTCCTAGGCTGGTACACTCTTTCCAGCGCCACAGACTCTTCTGCTCCTCTCCGGGCTCGAAGAATCAAGTCCTGCTGAAGCGGTGAGTTGGAGCTGGCCGGAGCTGCCTTCTATATCGCGAGCGTATTCGTGTGTTGTTTACTGAATGTGATATGGTATGCGTAGCATGAAATAAGTTGGATTTTCGCATTTCCTGCATACGTTTTACGGGGTTTGAGGGAACAGGGACTTGTTTATTGCTTACACAAGTGTCCGCTTACGGGATTTGATTGCGAAAGCGTTGTGGAAATCCGATATAGTTAATCAGCCGTGAGGCTCTTACAGCAGCTGTCAACTTCACCAGCCAATCCCCTTATGGGAATATGTGGGAATCGTAGGTGGGTATTTCGACGTAGCAGCGAAGTGGACATTGTTGAATTGGCGGTGAGAGAGAGAGAGAGAGAGAGAGAGAGAGAGAGATAGAGAGAGATAGAGAGAGAGAGAGAAAACGTTAATTTGAGCTTTCTAAAGTGGGAGTGGTTCCCTAGTCCGGGAATCCATCAAGTGAGCAGAGAGCCTTCGCTCTGGATGCCAGGAGCTGCTGGACGTCCAGACGGTCGCTGGTCACCAGGCTCTCCCACACCTCAGGGGTGGAAGAGGACATCAGAGAGGAGATAGTTTGGGATTATGCTCACAATGTATTATAATATGAGCTAGAGTTCCGGGTTGTGAACAAAACTGGCATACAGCAGAGTATTGAGTTGGAAATATACGATGCAGGCGAACTGGGTGAGGAAAGGTATTGGTTTGTAGTCTGCGGAGCAGCGATTCTTCTTCCTTGGATAGTGCAGGGTGAGGAGGAGGGAAGTGTTGTCTGTCGGACCGGTAATATTGCGTGATGTCCTGATACGTTACGAGCGGGATTGACGATGTGGTTTCCTCGGAAGCCTGGAGAGAAAGGGCGCAGGCTTGCTGATGAGCAAAGTTGTTGCCCGTCAGGGAGTAATGGCCAGGAGTCCAGATGATATTAACTTTCCGGCTGGGTTGGTGTGGTAAAAGTAGCTTTAAAGTAGAAGGGGCCACCCTCCCGGCTAAGAAGCTTCGGCAGGCAGCTTGGTAATCCGTGATAATGATTGGGTACTTCGTGTGTATGAGGGCTAAGGCGATAGCTAGCTCCTCGGCAACCCAGGTTGATGATGTCTTGATTGATGCACAGGTAATGAGGGCGGTGAACTTCTGACAGCACTTGGCATCGTTGTTGGCCGATCCCATTGAGTTGGCGTGCGACCAGGCCAAAGATCATTCAGGAATCAATACTGCGAAGCTATGAATCTAATAGATATTACGACATCTTCACGGAACCAGCATTACACACACGCTATTTAGCAGAAACCTATCGCCAGGAAAAGTCACATAATGTTTTCCCATTGAAAGCACGCAAGAAGAATCGAAGGGGCCATGAAGACTAAACTGAGCAGCAGGAAAAAAATACTACACCGGTGAGTGGTCAGGCGAAACGCAGTATAGCTTGATTTTGGAGCATTTGAAATTATCAAAACCAAAAGAAAAAATGGCGGCTCAATAATTCATCGATGACATGAATGCACCCAGCGAAGCTGACGTGCCCACGCTGTTTTTTTTTTTTTTGTGTGTGTGTGTGTGATAAACTGATATGATGGAGATATAGGATGTACCATAACGGCTGAACATTTTTCCTATTTTTACGATGCTATTTACCAAATTAACGCGAGAAACTAAACGCGGTCATTTCTAGTCGGCAATTAAACATACTTTTGTAGGCATTAGATTGATAAAACAGAATTACCACATAAATATTATTATTAGAGAGTAGACAGAAATGTGGCTGCAACAAACCAAATTTTACTGTGGTTTCTTTGAACCTGGTGAGGCTGCTCGAACGAATTCGGAAGCGATACCTTCATGTTGTATTAAAACTGCGACTGCTAACTATCTGTGAGGCCGAGTGAGGTAAATCTCCCGGTGATACAGGAGTCATTGAAGCAGTTAACCTTGTTATAATTTGATTTGGAATTGTTTTTCAACAATGCGATTGTCGAGCTTGAACTGTTCACCGGAACGATCGCCAGCCACTGATATTTCCGAACTTTTATAAGTCCGGCGAGAACAAACAAGCAGGAGTACGTGGAACTTTGCGTGGTGGCCTTCGAGGTCAAACATAGTGCATTCTTTGCTTTTACTGCACATCATTTCTTTCTGCTTCAGTATATGATGCGGATGAGCTTCCCGGCGCGCCAAGTCTGCCAGAGGAGCAGCGTTGCCGCCGATTGCGCGGGCACGCCTGTTCGACAGAAGACGTGTTGACCAGCACAAGAAGGTCGGCGAGAATCCCCTTGCGCGAATTAATCGGAGCGTGAGGCCATCGCGAAGAAGCAAGCGATAGCGGCATGTGTGCTGCGCCGCGAGGCCACGCCTGCGACGCGCGCGGTCTCGAGCGCATGCGCCGCGCAAAGAGACGACGCAGCGGTTAGTGTTAGCCACCGCTCCCGTGGTCCGTAAAGGTCAGCTCATGACAGTACGATGACTGCTAATTAACTACAGGTTACATGTTTGCAAATTTGATGTGTTCAAGTTCGGTTCTGGTTGCATCTGGTTTGTATAGGGGCCGTGGACCAAGTCAAGCCCTTTCTGGGTCTTTTTGTTCACAGTACCCAGCACTTTGTGTTGGAATTGATTTGATCTGAATGATCCGTAAGGATAGACGAGGCTGTGTGTTTCGGAGGAAACATTCAGTGAAATTTTTTGGCGAAATGGGCACGAATCCGCTAAAAATCACCTCCCTCATGAACGCTGCAACCCCCTTTTTCCCTATTGTTTACCTTTTTCTGTTTATCTTATTGTTTATCTTTTTGGGAGGAAGAGATAAGAGACGGCTGCGGTTGGTACTAACAAGCTCGCCACAACTTTACGAGTTGTGGCAGAAAATTTGCAAACATTTCCCGCGAGCAAAGATGCCATTCAGGCGGAGTCATTTCCGCGACGGTTTAGCACGACTAGAGCGGTTTGATACAACAGCTACTTACTAAACTACAGATAAACAAACTAGGTAAAAAAATGGCTGGCGAAAGAATCCAGTGAGCCATCATACTTTTCACGCCCTCACCACAAATGCTTGTTATGTTGCCTTAAAAATGTTTTAGCCTTACCCTCAAAATATTACCAACTTGTAACGTCAAAATTGCAGTGTGGACGATAAAATGCTACCGATGAAAATAAAAAAGCTTCTTGAGAAAGCTTCTCGGACGCACATTATATGAGTGCAGTATCTCGTACGGCGGCTGACGCAAAGATCTTGCCACGAAGAATCGCGACTGGCTGTTAAGTCATCGCGAGCAGCGCTTCGAGTTCGGCAACTACAACGCGACCAGCGTACTTGGACGGCGATTAACAAATCATACTAGGCAGATTTAACTTCGAATGACAGGGGCAAAAACGGTATAGCCAAGTCGAGGACTCATCGAAAACCAAATCCGTAATCTACGAAGTCTAGATCATGACGGAGACGAACGGGATATCCCGAAAGCGAACCTTCGTTCTTGAGCAGCAAAACCCAGATGCGATTACAGCTAGTATTATTCGCATTGCAGCGCCTATCCTCAAAGATTGGTGGGTGAAGATGACACAGGAGAGATATAGGCAAAGAACTGTCATATCAAGACACAGCTCCATGGCATGTAAAGCACTCATTTCACCGACAGGAACAAAAACGGCGTTTGCCAATAAAATATAGCGTATTCTTAAACGACAACATCCTATAACGACTTCCCGACCCGCGAAAAGGAGCGAAAACGTGGTAAATTGCGCCGTTAATTTTTGTCCGCGCCTTTGTGCAACTGATTTCTACCTACGCCAACTGCGTTGATAACTTCACGATGGGGTAGGTCAACAGCGTTCCCAAATGTACCTAAACCGGAAGACGCAGGAGAGGGCAGCTTACCGTGAGGCCGGAAGAAGGTAGGCACCCCAGTGACGTCACCACGGGCTACTACCGTAGCGTAGCCGAGGTCCGAACGCGCACAAGTCAGAATTGACGGGAGCAACTCCACAGGTGCCGCCAACACCACCGGCAGCACGCGGTAAAGTCCGACGCGCGCTCGGCGCTAGCAGACGATTCTCGTTGCCGGCGCTCGCAACGCCCTTGACTAGTGGCGCCATCTCGGAGCTTTCTCTTCAGCGCCCGCTCCAAATATCCAAGTCTGCTTACGATTTTGAAGGCACGTGCCTGGCGGTACTTATATTCACAATTTCTTTAGTGTTGCATCACCTGCTTCTCCGCTTTCGTTTCTTCGTCTTTTGGCGCGAATTTCTTCGACCGCTTTCCTTTTTCTGCTACACCGAGTTGGCGGCTCTCCCTTCGCTTTCGTTTGTTTCTGTTACGGGGAGAATTACGTCAGCACGCGGACTGGCACGCGCCACAGGCTGCGTAGAATCGGAGATCTGCACGTAGGCAGAACAACAACGTCAACAACCTTTGTTGCAGCGCTGGCAACATGCCGATATAATGCAGTTTTTTTTTTTTCTTCTTTTCTAAGTGCGGAGAAAAGGCGGTAGCAGCGCATTGGCTTTTACGGCGAACGTTCCAGTTCAAATCCCATCTGATCACACGTTTTTTTTTTTTTTTTTTACTCATAAGTTCACTCATTAGGGAAATTTACGGAGCACCTCGCCGTAATTTATTGAGTGTTGAAACTCGGAGTGTTGTTGCGGCGAAATCGTTGGAAGCGACATACCGCAACATGGAAGCGACATACAGCTTGCGGTGATGTTGAAGTTGAGGACGTGGAGGCGTACTTGGTTGCTCGTAACAGTCACTATGGTGCAAGAAAGGGCCACGTCGCGTGTACGTAGAAACGTCTCTGTGGGCAAGCAAAACGTAGTATCCCACAATTTATGCCACATTTTATCGGACAAAAACAGTTAGTCGGAGCGGCTAGCTGCCTGTCTCGTGTACGACGTGGATCAAGGCTTCAATTCTGTCACTTTCTTAGGCCCTGGGCAAACAACAATGACTCATCTTTAGGCACGAAAATTCTGCTGCGTTTTTTGCGGGATTCTGGACTCGACAAAACTTTGTAATTCTTGCATTCTGCGCGCGGTTACATCTGTACGCGTTTGCGTCGTCAAGTAAGCATTGTCTCCTTTTTGCTGTTAGGCGCTCTGCGCTTCCTAAGCCCCATGCGCTGTACTTTTTTACTCAACTTTATTTAGAATTTCGTCCTTGCATTTTATTGCGTGCCATTTTTCATTTACCTTTTGTTATCTCTGCAATCGGGCTGACGTGTCCAGATTATATTGAAAAGCTCTCTCTCTCTCTTTACATGTGACGCCATTCTGGAATCTAGCTGAAATGTTTTTTTTTTTTTTTGGCAAGAAAATGCTCAACCTCAATTTTGTGGGAACAACTTTCCTTCTGGGTAATATAACCGATAAGGCAGCTTATCGGGCCCATCAAACGCAATTGAATATTAGTGTGTGGCGTAGACAACAATTAATTAAACATTAAAGTTTTCCATTCATGCTGCAGGAAATGGAGAGGTGTGCAACGTCCGGCAGAACTGAAAATTGTGTAAATTGAGGAGAGCGGGGAAGGTTTCACAAACTTTTTCTCTCGTCATTAAAACAGGACACCTTGAGTTGCTGCCACCCTAGAGGCGCTGAGTCTTGCCTACTACCGCTCCGCAAGGCTCATCTAATGTTGTGTGGTGCGCCTGAAATCCAAATGCAGTAGTGGAGAAAACCTGGCTGGCTAACAAAGCATAGTGCGACCTCCGGCGAATGAAGACTGAAACGTGACATCTTGATCATTCTTTCATTCCGCAATACTAAGTGGTCCGTGGATTCGTCTCCCGGAGTGGTGCTGTGATTGGTGCTCACTCACGTTTTCACCGATCCGTTCCAAGTTGTGGGAAGCTCAATCCTTGCTTATACAACAGCCGCCATTTATGGTACACTAAATCTTTTTCATCACTTACTAACGAAACTTGAGAGAAGCGCGAAAGCAAAAAGGGCCCCCAAACCTTCGATGAAAGTGTGTCCAATCGATCATCAAGCCTTCAAAGACCCACATCGTAAAGGAAGAACGAACCCATCCGATGATTTCTCTCGCATTAAGTAAACGCATTCGAAAGATCTAATGGTAGCGATACGTGGTATATAAGACAAATGTATGCTATTGTACTCCTCCTTCGGGCTCGATGCGTGTGTTCTCTTATCTAGAACCGTTCCTATTTCGCGATTTTCAAGTAGCCGTTTTGACACAATTCAAGCCCGGTTTCGCGCAAGCGCCGTGTGTCCCAAGATCTTATCAGAGCTATTTGGTCAACCCACCGGTCTATAGGGAAATGCACTAGTTTTTTTACAGGACACCATTAGCCCCGCTAAGAATGCTTTCGTTTAAAAATGCCCCGCCCCGCATTGAAAAGCGCAACATGCACATGCACAAATGGGTAGTGCACTCTGGACGGCCGCATACCGCAGTTAAGGCCACTTCAGACACGGCGCATGCGCTGTTTGTCCGTGGGGAACTCCTATACTCGGTTACAACTCAAGAACGGCACCACTTCATGTAGTGTATCACTCCGCCTAAGTGCCGGACCCGTGACGTCAGTGCGCGCGCTTTTTGAAAGGGGTTTACTATGAATGCGTGATATCGCCTGCCTTGTCTCACGCAGTTTGTTTGTCGTCACTGGAGTCGTTTATAAGCAAATAAAGTCCAAAAAATCACGGCAACGGCTCACGCCATGTTCAAAATATTTCCAGTAACGCCCTACTTGCGGCGCGCGGAGAAACATCCGGCTATGGTGATAAGGCACAGCGGCAACTTCCGGTTCAGGGAGATATGGGCTGGGCGTCGTTTGAAGTTAGAGAAGCTCAGAGTAAAATATGCTTTGAGATGAGGTTGAGGGCAATGGATCAACGAAGGTGGGCAGCTAAGGTATTTAGGTACCTATACTTGAAAAGCGTGGACACGCAGTGGTTAAGAAAGACTAGAAGGCTAACGATGAAATACGGAAAGAACAGTGGGGAATCCAAAACAGCCAAGGTAACCAAAAAATAGGCAAGGCAGATTGAAACGAATAAATGGAGGGAAAAAATGGAAGCTAAAACGTCGTTAGAGATGTACAGGGCTGAGAAGATGAACATCAGAAAGGAAAATTTCTACGATAATTCCCAGGGCAGTGCTTTGCTTTTTGAGGCTAGAGCAGGTTGCCTGCGAACTAAGAGTTTTGTGGGAAAGTATTCACAAAATGATGGGGTATGCGTGGTCTGCGGAAAAGAAACAGAAACTATGCGGCACATCGTGTTAGAATGTGAGGGTATCCATCCAAATCTACATGAAGGGAATATTGGGCTTTCAGAAGCCCTAGGATTTAAGGGTATCAGAGAGGAAGTTAACTTCAAGGCTGTCGAGGGGACGAAAAGAAGATTAGAATGCTGGTGGACGAAAAGCAGAGAGGGGAATATTGCCTAGGACAGCTACCACCTGTAACAGGAAAAAAAAAGTATTTTGTGCCTAATAAGCTGTTTGTGCCTGCCCTAAGCAGCGCTAGTATTGATCCAAAAGTGTAAAACATAGGTATATTAGTCCTTTTTGGTCAGATGACATGTCATCACCCCGATACAAAGGGGAAACCAATAGAAATCATCATCACCATCATCATCATCATCATCATCGGTGCCGTTCTTAAGTTGTCACCGAGTATAGAAGAGGTCGTGCTATTGTCTTGCGGTCACCTTTCCCCTTTTGGGAGTATACGTGCAATGAAGTAGAAGCGCTGTCTCGCAGGATAAGCGTAGTTATGTCGAGCATGATGTCGCAGGTGTACTGAAGGCCGCATTCGCACTAACGGGGGAAATTGGGGACTTTTATATTCTCGTTGGCGACATTTTCTCGGGGTTGGGCAACGGTGTTGATAAATTGCTCTCCCGCTGTGTGCACGTGTTAGGGGGGAGGGGAAGAAGCACATAAAATACCTGACGACGCATCAGCACCTTACACACAGCAGACAACCCGCCGCGGTGGCTCAGTGGCTAAGGCGTTGCGCTGCTGAGCACGAGGTCGCGGGTTCGATTCCCGGCCGCGGCGGCCGCTTTTCTGATGGAGGCGAAAAGCAAAAACGCCCGTGTGTACGAGATTTCGGCGCACGTTAAAGATCCCCAGGTGGTCAAAATTAATCCGGAGCCCTCCACTACGGCGCGCCTCATCGTCTGCGTTGCGTCGGCGCGTTAAACCCCACAATCAATCAATCAATCAATCACACAGCAGACAGCTTGAACAGGGCCATCGGGACATTGTTGTAGCTGTTGAAGAGCTTCTGGAATAATTAGCGGAGTAGGCTCACTTGCGAGATGCGGTCGTCTATGCCCGTTTCTCAGCAATTAAACCTTTTTCTTCCTGGCTCGTGAATTAATGAAAAAAACGCTGCACCGACGTATATACGACGTTATACGTATGCATAGTTATGGCGAAGCCGGAAAGGACCCGAGGGGCAAAGACCTCCGAATTTTGAGTGCTCTTCGCGTTTCATCTAAGGGCGGCGACAGGAAGGGCCCTCAATAATTAACTACGCTCCAAGGCCATAAATTGATCGCTCGATGAGCGAAAAATACAAATCTACCGTGCGTGTACGGCACGAATAACAGGCTCTTGTAATGCCGCGATGTTGGTCGATACTTTCACAAAGCAAAATTAAAACTTACACGGGGTTCCCTGTAACAAAAGCCAACGGGTGATAGTTGGAGCATACCTTTTCAAGCCCTTAGGCTAAAGGCGTATTTAAAGGACCACCAAAGACAATTTTTCCAAGTGATATTTGTGGCTGCATTGTGTAGTGTTTCTAGCGTTTTCTATTTATTCCACTATTTTCTTAAGCCTTAGCTGAAAAAGCTCGTAGTAGGAAAGAATATTGTCAGCCCTTCGGGGCCGACAAAGTATTGCCTATGACGTCACAATGCATTTACAATGACGTCATACGCACGCAACAACAACGTCGCACTGCTTATGAATGTGTTTCCATGCTGTTGAAGCGTCCAAAAATTGCGCTAGTCACTAGATAAGGTTACAGAGTATCAGAACTCTTTTCTCCTGTTGTTCCGTGCCGCCGCCATGATCATTGGTCAGTTCACATCGCGTCATAGAGTTTCTTACAATATACACTAGAGAGGAATCTGGCGCTAGCGTCTATGCGGCTCACATCAGGCCGTCTGTGTCATCATGGACCGCCATTATAAATCGCGCTCGCCTTAGTTTCATCTTTGGCTTGGATTGAAACGTTTTAGTGACCGCAAATTTAAACAAAGTGCCACAAAACCGCGAAGAATAGTGTGCATTTTGTAAGCGGAAAATAAAAACAGGCTGTTTTAAAACTAAGGAAAAAGGAAGTAAAGCGTATTTTTGCCGGAACAGTTGTGCCTGCTATTCCGCAGACCAAGGTTGTAGTTATAAACAAGGTCAATACACTGGGGGGGGGAGGGGGACTCTTTAGAGACTGTGGTTTTATTAACTTTACCATTATTACAAAGAATAGGTTGCTTGAAGAGTTTGGAAAGTTTTTTGAGCCTGCCTATTAAAAAGCTGCCTTCGTGGTGAACCGGTGCACCGACCACAAACTAGTTTAACAAGAAAAAAGAAAACGTGGCGTTAAATAGTCGTGCACGATGACAAGATAGGACGCATACAAGCGCCCGTATCTGTCGTATCCCCGTGGTCGTATCTTGTCTTCGTCAAAGTACGTTGTGTTTCTTCTTTTCGTCGGCTACAAATTTCGCGGCGGCATATTACCCGCTCAGTCAGGCGTCCTTCGACTGCGGCATGAGCAACGTCAGGTGCGATCACGCACTGCCTGCTGTTTCACCAAACACGGCTATCACAGAACAGGGAGACTTTCGGTTTCCTTGTAGCTCGTAAACGTGTTAATCCATAGTGAAGAAAGCAAATCCCAAAAACTGCTTAAGAATCCAACTGTCATGCCAAGCCCAAGCCAAAAAGGGGGCCTTCCCATGAACCCCCACGGCTTACAAGGCGCAGTTTCCTCTCTAATATACTTGCTAAGAAACTCTATGCATCGTGTGACATTCGTTTAAACTGCGACAGTTCATGGACGGCGCCATTTTGTGGGTTATGCGTTTTAGTCGGTCAACTCTGGTAGGCTTAGCTTGTCCTCCCTGCTCTGCGGCTACGCAGGACCGGCCTCGTTCTGAACGCGAATCAAGGATAATGCGTGTAGCAACATTTCAGCAGCAGAAATGTGCCCGGAGACAGCGTTTCATACTAATGTACGCAATAGGCGGCAGTGGCACTAGTGTCTATGCGAGCCGCCGAATGGCGGCTTCAACCCCTATAGCAGCAGCCATGCCTGGAGGATGCGGGATTTTCGAACTTGGCTTGGCTCGGCCGTCACCTTGACTCGACTCAAAGCAGTTTATTTGAAACAGAAAAGTTTTAAGTATTTCTGCTTAGTGTGTTCGTGTAAACAACATGTATTTTATGGTAATTTTAAATTAAGGTTTAGAAGTATACTTTCAGACGGGAAGAGGTCTGCAAACTGTATACACGGCGGAGTTTAGCGGACCCGGCGAAGTGATCTTCGCCAGGCTACCATCCTCTAAGCGGAAGGAACGGCCCTAGCATTAGCCATAGCTTGCATTGAACGATAAATACACTTATGCGACTGATGATGCCTGCACACATTATCATTGCATAGTATGCATATTTGCTGCTTACCAGCCAAAACTTTCCTTAAGGTATCTTAACGCTCTTGCTTTTGTTATAGTGAGACACGCTCTGCTGATGTTATTAGTGTTACAGCGTATGACTGTGGTGAGGGCTTTCATATGGACAAGTGTAACTGACTCTTGCCCTTTGCTGTTGGCACATTTAATTCACACTTTACTCTCACAAACTCTCTCTGCGTCTGCTCAACATGCCTGTCTCTAGATGCTGAGCTGGGGATTCATTAATGCAAACAGTTGCAACATCAACACATGTAACTCTATGGGACAACAATACGAGCGATGTAGACTGACAACGACGACATTAAATATCAAGCATGCCAGTAATCACCTATCATAGGCATATAACTTCATCAGTACATAGCTGCAAGCCATAGTTTATGGCTAAAAGCCCCGAAGAAATCATTACCTCGTTCTGTTTCAACAGGTAAAGCCATTCTACCGTCCTTCCCTGTCCGGTATGGCTTAACGAGATCATACTGCGCTATAATACAAAGAATTCGTTTCACTAAATTGTTGTTGCCTTTACCCGCCGCGCTGGCTCAGTGGCTAAGGAGTTGCGCTGCTGAGCACGAGGATGCGGGTTCGATTCCCGGCCGCGGCGGCCGATTTTCTGATGGAGGCGAAAAGCAAAAACGCCAGTGTGTACGAGATTTCGGCGTCCGTTAAAGGTCCCCAGGTGGTCAAAATTAATCCGGAGCCCCCCACTACGGCGCGCCTCATCACCTGCAGTTCGTCGGCACGTTAAACCCTACAATGAATCAATCAATTGTAACTTTTAACTTCAAACACCATGCGTCAGGCGCTGAAAGTATTCCACAAGTTTCTATGGTCATGGGCAGTCACAGCGATTGTGCGTGCGCCTTGTACAGTCCGAAAAATATGCGCAGCTCATTAGCAGCGAAAAGGGGCTTGCTCGTGCTTGCGGAATGAACCTTGGGGAAAGACGACGGTTGCACTGGCGCTATTGCCCTGTGCATACGACCTACCCTCACTTGTTACACTGCTTTCTACCGTGATAAGGTGCTGAACCACAGGCCGGTCCACGCTCCCGCAATATTAAAAAAAAATCACTAGCTGTACACGCATGCTTACTGCTGGTAAAATGCTTTTATGTGGCGTTAGCGCTACCGCGCTCGTATTGTCCTCGCAAGCGTCGTCAAGCACGGGGCTGGGATGGAACAGCGTGCTTGTACCATCCATCTCGTGCGGAATCCCGAGTTAGTCTCCGTTTTAAGAAATGCCGTAACATGAGGGGTCCCACAGAAGAGAATACACGGCGATGGAACTGCTTCCCGCATCCATTTCATTCCGTCCTCTTGGGCCCCTCTTCCTAATCCCCCTCTCCTAACAGAGTAGCATGAGGGCGGTTTTGTGCGTCGGCTAAACCCTCCGTTTTCTAATAACGAGCTTTTTTCTCTCTTCATTCTATCTGCGCAGTTTTTGCTCATTGCAGCCTCAGGAATCGGACGGTAACAGCAATTCTGGTCCGGAGCGAGAAATCGATGTTTGTAGGCCGAAATGGAAACTGAGGGCACTGAAAAATCTGAAGCCTAGTACACATACCAACCGCCAATCATCATGATTAGCCAAGTTTGAAAGTCACAGGTCTACTTCACACAATCAGCCCCATGGTGGTTGAGTGATTGCAGCGCCAGTGTCCCCTCTGTTTTTAGTATGAAACTCTATGCCCCAAGATGCCTTTTGATGCATCTTCGGTAATGTTGTTAACAAACGACCCGGTGGAAGTTAGCGGTGAAGCTCAATAACTGAGCTTCTGAGTAACTGAGTAGCTGAGCGCTTATCCTGTCTCTTCTTTTCCTTGTCCCGTCCGTATGCGCAGTTTTACGCATAAGCGTTGAAGCGGTAGATGCGACAATCTCGTAACGCGGATAAACACCGAAGTGGCCGCCGTTGCTGACTTGCGTGCCTCAGTTAGGATACTCAGATACCTTGTCTAGTGACACTGGGCTACGCCAATATTCTTGATGAAATAAACATCTTCTGAAGCCCCCTTTGTACGCACGCAGATACAAGATAAACAACCACGCACCGCATTATGTCGACGGAAAAAAGCAAACAAGGTACGTGCGTGCCTTACTGACGGTGAACTAACCCAGCGCAATAGATTTGCTTCTTTCTCTTCAGTTTTATGATTGGTGATTGTGACTTTCATGGGTTTGAGTTTCTTATTAGCCAAGAAAACATCGGCAAGACCCCCCAGCCATAGAGTTTCATACAAATAACTAGAGGGGAAACTGGCGCTAGTGTCAACGCGAACATGGCAGCGGCGCTTACGCTTCAATGCACTGTAAACGCAAACTAGCCGGAAATGGAGTTTTAATCAAGTAATGTGCCCTGAAAAGTACCTATAGCAAAAAATGTACTCCCTAGGCATGATCTAAAGAAGTGGACGAACCTCCATGGTAGTACCGTTGCCCATCCGGGTAGCAAAAGGGAGGATTTAGAACGACTTAACACCATTTGTGAGATGGCGTTCCGTTCCTTGTATACTACCACGTCCACAATAAACGCCCTATCTGAGGTAATCATCTCAAGCGGGTGGTCGCCATGTTAGTCTTCTGTTGTCTCCGTGCACCAGCACTTCAACCGTGGCCTAATGCTAATTAGAACGAGTAAGCTGGACGCGACGGTTGCACGCAGCTACAAAACCAATACCGTACGTATACCCGTATAGATGCTTCAACCAGCGCGATCACAGGCAGACAGCGCGGCCGTGTTGTCTCAATCTGTTTATTTTGGCGATAGGTGTTGTCAAATTCTGCTGCTAACGAAGATGCAGTTCTCGCCGTTGCAAACAATTGCAATGTTCATCTGCTTCGCTTGCTTGCGAATACATAGACGATTTAAATTCTCGTGCCAGCGCGCCAACGCACCCGACTGCAGCGACTCAACTTGCCCTGGCGGCACGACTGGCTGCCCGGATGTAAACAACTATCAACGCAGCGCGGCCGGTGACTCGGCGCGGCCGGAGCTTCAAGCCTCGCCTTGGGCCGTCGTTTTTTAAGTGCGAATGCACTTTATAAGCGACCCCAAACCATCCACCGCCGCCGGCGGCGGCGGCGGCGGCGGCGTCGGCGGCGTCCGCAGTGCTCCTCTATATTTAAAAAAGAAACAGCATCCGGCGCCAGGTTTCGATCCGAGGACTTTGCGGCCGCAGCGCGACGCGGTACCGACTAAGCCACGGAAGCCACGCTGATATCAGTGTGAGTAACGCGCCTTATATCTTTAACGCATTCAAACTACGTCGTCAGCGGCGTGCGTTGGCGACTCAGCGGCGTTATAGCGGCTTGATAACTGCGTGGTGTACACGTGATACTACAAACCCGATGGATGGATGGATATGAACATGAGATGGAAGAGAAGGCGGCGAGGCAGTGGGCTGCGGGGGCCGAGCGCAAGCGCCGCAAGCAGGCCGACAACCGTGCATTCGCACTTTCACATTCTCCCCCTCGGGGAAATGCGGGGGGAATTTTTTCTTATGTGTGAAGGACTAGTAGTGCCATTTGGTGGAAAGATTTTCATGTGCCCCTGTCACACGAGGAACGGCCGCAAACAGCATTTGGATACGGCGACAGGTGTGGACAGCTCGCTGGTAAGTGGTCTTTCATCAGTCGATGCGTTTGTCAAACGTTTGGATAGGGTTAACAGCGAAGTACCCGGGTACCCGTGCCGCTCACAGCTCGTACACGCACGGGCAAAGAAAAAAGCGCACACTCGTATTATTTTACTTGTTTGTGGGTTTTGGGGTATGCGTTCGCATTCTTTTGTAGGCCGGTTTGTAACAGGGCATTCGAGATAAAATCGTTTGTCGCGCGCGGCGTCGTTTCAAAGCAACGTGACGGTTACTTCGTGCTGGCGAAAATCAGCGCAGTCAGACGGAAGCGGGAAGGAAGGTAGAGAGATCGGGAAAGAGGGCGCTAATATATAAAAGAAAGCGTAATGCAAGACGAGAAATATAACACAACCCACCTGCGTTTCTCCGAACTTCAGGACAGAGCCGCACACGGGTACGTTGTCACAAACTCGAGCGTACGACGTCTAAAAGTACCGTATATTTTTTTTTCATTTTTCAACGTGACCTGAGCCACTTATCTTCTCATTGCCGCGCATGCAGACCTGATTGTGTCCCTGTGTTTGAGCGCACAGCCATCCTTTTGCGACATAAGAACCAGCGAACGCGAGAAATTGTAGAAGCCAGCCACATCAGAAAAGCTGGTTCCGAATGTATCAGTCATCCCTCTATCGCCCTGCTTAATCGAGAAGTCGCATATTTAGACGCACATTGAGCGCTATTTCGGTGCTTCTTCTGGGAATGCGTGTTGGGGGTGGGAGGGGGGTCTTAATCCATGTATGATGCGGTTATCTTTGCTGATTTTTCGCCTTTCCTGCGCCTCAAAGTTCTTTTTGTGGTTTTGTTGTTACGGTTTTTTAGTTTTTAGTATTTTCGGCTGAGTGCGCCGAGAACTGTGACGCATTGGGGGCGCGGCAATTGGGCGCTTGGGCATGTAAAGCTTTGAATTGTGCAATAATAAACTAGTTGCGAGTGTGCGCTTGTGCCGTCTTCATGTGTTTTTGTCCTCGTTAATTTGCGCGCAGTTTATTTTTCGCAATGCATAATTACCAACTCGCCCAACTCGCAACCCTTTTACAGATCCTATACTCCGTAAAAATGAGTTGCCTGTCCTTTTAGGTACGGCAAAATCTCGCGCAGCGCATCATTCTGCCAGGGGGCCATATCCTAATGTCAATGCACACACTATGAAAGCAGCTTGCACTTAATGCGTCACATTGTCTGCTGATAAGCATTTTAGATTCGCCCCTCTCATCATCATTCACTTCGTGGAGATGGTGGGATTTTCTTTCATAGCTTGTTGTCACTGCAGTAATTAATGGCAGAATCAGTCCTACAAATCACAGAAACGGTTCGTTTCACGTTGAAAATACTCACAGTAACACACTTTTCACCACACGGAGGAACAATCGGTTGCAGTGATGAGGCATAAGGGTAACTTGTTGTTAAAGGGTCATTGAAGACAACCAGCAAGTTGATTTCAAACGGAAGTCGGACCTCCGCATAGCCATTTCAGCATTGATTTAGTGCCAAGATGCCTTAAGTGCTGAGAAATCGCTGTTCAACTGCTCATCAAACGTGACGCAAACACGACTGGAGTCGCTGTTTGCATCAGGATAAACCGGAAGCAAGTGAAGCAGCGGTGATTAATAGCAGTATACAAGCAAGTGAATACAACATTACCACGTACCAAGCAGTTTGGTCAGTTCCGGTCAAATCGCTCATGCTTCCCCGAACTCCCCTGTCATTTGCCGTTCGAGACCACTAAGCAAAATGTTTCTCCATTGGACCTGTGATCAGTATTTACGCTTCACTGAAGAAAAACATTGGCCTTTTGAGGCCCCGCAAGTTTTGGCGTCGAACGATTTTCTCATGCGTAGCTCGCATGCTCCCTTGGAAAGCGGTACTGCCACCCCAAGTATGGACGAGTAGCACCATCCAGCGGCAGCCAAGAAAGAAGTTGTGCGCGTCAGGCCACTTAAGCCCTTCCGGTGAAAACGTGTTTTTGCTAGTTTCAACCTTATTTTAAAAAAAAATGCCAGGTGTAAGAGGGGTATAATAGTGTTCTCCGTGAGCTAATCTATCAACCTAGAGAGACTTGCGTTTTAACTTCACTGTCATTTAAAGTTGTGCTCGAGTATATTGTGCGGAAGTAATATCTTTTTTATTGCTGCAAAAGCCACGATGGTAATGTACTGGCACTTGGTTTTATGAAGCCTTTGCATTCCTAATTTAAGTACTGAATCTTCGCAGGGAACCTGGCATAACAATTTTATTACTGTACCGAATTATTAAGTTCATTTAACCATAGTGTCTGTTTTAAATTTTACATGTGGGTCATTTTTTTTTCTTTTTTGCTTTTTCAGGTAGATGTTCCTTTGACTCCCTGCCTGCATTCCGCGAACGGGGAAATTAGCCTCCGCATCGATGGCCAGAGTGTCTTGACTGCATCATCTTTACTGGGAGGACTGTGTAGTCTGTTTGCATCGTTCTGGGTTTTCAACATTCAATATCCCAAGAAGGCACACAGAGCTCTAACGTTTGTGGAACATGCCTTTTTGGACCTTGCCAGCACCAAACCACGTGTGAAGGATTTAGAACTAATTAACTTTTATCGCATCAATATCCCTCACCAATATTTTATTTGTTTTCAATCCTGTAATCATTGGATAGTAGTTTAAAGAATTTCGTATTATGTTTCTGACGTTTTCTTTTTTTTTACTGAACAGGGGATATTTGATGGGCCCTTCAGTATGCTGATAATACAGCTATCTTTTAGTGAAGCAATAATATTAACCAACTAATATAACTTGAAACAATTATCTAAATAATGTTGGCAACTGGTGCCAAATGAATCAACTTAAAATTATCGGAAAAACACGAATTACATGGCTTTTTCTTCTCATTCTGAAGAAGCTGTCGCAAAACCACGCATTCTGTTCTATATCCTTGCAATTAACCCCTCAGACTGGGTCACTTTTCTTGGCGCATTTGTGTCTTTATCAAAACGCACTGGTATTTTCCGCAGCATATTTCTCGTTCTTTATATTACTCATTTATCCATAGCCATCTCATTGCTGTCTGTCTCCTACATCATTTATCTCTTGTGCCTTTACCATCTACAAAATGCTCGTTACCTTTCAATATCAAATCGTTACACAGCTCTCGCTCATTTCACCACCAATTGAAAAAAATTTTTGTTGTTGTAAACCACTGCAACAATTTTTTTTACTTTGTGTACTGAGTACTGATGCGCACTGATAAGTACTCACGCGTTCTCAATCCTCTGGTATTATATAATGATGTCACTTACCATGCCGTTGTGTTTGTGCCTATATGTTTTTCGCGTATTTCCAGTTCTTGTAGTAATATTGTTTCTACAGTTTGTTCAACTAGCACACAGATCGCTCATTTCACCACCAACTAAATTTTTTTTGTTGTTGTAAACCACTGCAACCATTTTTTTCACTTTCTGTACTGAGTACTGATGCGTTCTGATAAGTTCTGATAAGTACTGACGCGTTCCCGACCCGATATTATTATATAATGATTTCACTTACCATGTGGTTTAGTTTACGCCTATCTTTGTTTTTCGCGTATTTCCAGTTCTTGTAGTAATATTAATTCTACGGTTTGTTCAACTGGCATTCTATTGCTGTCTTCCATTCCTAACTGGCGTGTTTTTAGCAATTTACCATTTTTGCTTTCTTATAGGAGGTCGCCCAAAGTTTTTATTTCGGAGCCTCCTTGTGTACACCAGGTACCATGTAAACTTGTATGCGAAAGTTCGTTTGAAATAAACCTGAAACCGAGAAAAACCGTGTGAAATCAGTACTCCCGCAGGGAACTAGAAACTCTCCCTTGTGGCCTTGAAAAAAACTCCTTTCGGAAGGCCTACAAAACCGCCCCAACTTTGCAAAACTTCATTCAAAAGAAATATATGCTTCCCTTGAACCTCCTAAAAACTCCCCTCGCGAGGCCTACAAAACGTAAAACTCCATGCAAAAGAAGTAAATGCTTCCCTTGAACCTCCTCAAAACGCCCCTAAAATAACATAAGTACTTCCCAAGGGAGCCATAATAGGCTCCTATTCAACCGCCTAAAAAGTCCATAAACATCACTTAAAAACGCCTTGAGGAAGTAAAGACTACTCCATTTTGATCTCCTTAAATTCTCCCTAACATTTCTTAACACTCCCTAACTACCTCCTTTCTATCACCTAAAAACACCCTGTTTTGAGGAGGTAAACAAAACCTCCCTGTTCCATGTAGTAAAAAAACTCCTACAAGGAGGATCACTAGAGCACAGGCGAAAAAGAACCTCTAGGTGGAAAAAAAGTTTAGAGTGTGGGAATGATGGGTAGTTTTGGAACCGGATTGCGTAGGATCGAAACGGGCTTATGGCTGCGCAAATTGTGTTTGTTGACAAGAAAGCTCTTATTGCCCGGTTCTGCGTTTACAAATTACATGGCAAACAAAAAAGTTAGTGACAAAAAACCGGTTTTATACGAAATAAAACGGCGCGTTTAACTAAAAAGCAGACGCGGAGTCGAGAAGGTTTGTGGAGCAGGTTTGCCATTTTCTGCCAACTACAGCAGGACACGGACTTCTTTAAAAACTACTTGTAAAAGTTTCGGCGCTGGTAGTTTGTAATAGTACAAGAAGTTTTGTGCTCATAAGAAAAAAGAAACCGTTTACCTTTGGAGAAGTTATTCTTGCGTGAATTAGTGACATCCATCAAGCTGCGTTCCTATCAGCCGCCGGTGCTGCTGTTCTACGCGGTAGGAGCCGGCGTTCGCACTAAAGGTGTGGCTGTTCCAAGCGATTCGCAACCGCCGTCAGCTTTGACAATACATTGCTCAGCCGAACGAGCAGCGCCGCAACTCCTAATTAGCATACAACTTCGCCGCACAGAGCGCCGCAATTTGTGTTTTCATGCTCGCTCTGCGGCAATGGATTGATAACCCACCCAATTTGCGACTCTGGTTGTAAAACATTCCACTCAGGGCGGCGTCAGTGCACGCGAGGCATGCAGTTGAAGGAGAAACGTATTTTTGATCACTCCTCCCAACACCCCGCGTAGGCAAATGCGTTCATGCAAATCCAAAACGAAAACGGAACTGTCTGCAATTCATAGCAAGTTTCACGAGCCATCAAGCGCCAATCCGAATCCACAACTACCCATCACGCCCATTGAGGCGTACGATCGCAGCGCCAGTTTCCCCTCTAGTTATATTGTAAGAAACTCTATGCTCCCAGCAACTAGATTTTTATGTTGTTCTTTTCCGAAGTACCATCGGCGCCCGTGTACACTGTACACAGGAGCTGCGAAGCCCTGCCACGCTCTCTTATATGGTATGGGGCTGCGTATTCGCGCAATCACCAGTATTCTTCTTACGATCCCTACCCTCTCCGTCGAACAATCACAAATCTGGTGCCGGTAACAAAGCGGCACATACTATACCGCAACCATCTTCTCCCACACCTCACTCTTACGCTTCGAGTATAACCCCCCGGATTATCAAGTTCCTGCCACCACTGCACCTCGTCTTCCTGTGCCCTCAGCACCCTGTGCTTGTTCCGTGGTCGTACCCGGATACGACGTACCCGTATAATGCTACCCGGACACGACCCTTTACAAGCGAAGGAAGCGGCAATGGCTCTCGCAACAACGCGAACGCCAAAGCCATTATTACAGATTCGTAGTAAGCGTGACGTCACTTCTCGCACGAGATAATTCAGCGGACAGCCCACCAAATCATCTGCCAAGGTCCACCAGACAGATACATCATGATCATATGGGCACCCGCCCACTCTGCCGCCCCGGGGCAACGAAACCGCCCACCTGTTGGCCAGAGAATTATCCCGCTGGGCTGCGGGAAGCAAGCAGGAGAGGCCCACCCCGTTGATCACATATCACGAGATAACAGTTAGGATGGATTAGGTATAATTTAGGACGGATCACCTACCAAGCACCGCATAAGCACCTAACGAAACACGTGAAACGATAGTTTCATGCGCTCCAGAAATATACCATCTCTCACCCAACTAAGTGCCATAAATTGCACCCTACGGTTTATTCCCCGCTATGTCTTATTTTATTGATTGATTGTAGGGTTTAATGCACCGACGCAACGCAGGCGATGAGGCGCGCCGTAGTGGAGGGCTCCGGATTAATTTTGACCACCTGGGGATCTTTAATGTGCTCGGAAATCTCGTACACACGGGCGTTTTTGCTTTTCGCCTCCATCAAAAAAGCGGCCGCCGCGGCCTGGAATCGAGCCCGCGACCTCGTTCTCAGCAACGCAACGCCCTAGCCACTGAGCCACCGCGGCGGGTCATCCCCGCTATGTCGTTTCTGGGAAACCCCACCGCGCTCTTTTATGTAGTAGGGCACTCCGAAATTCGCGCAATCCTCTGCATGCTTCTCACGATGTTTGGGAGAGAGCTCCGACTAGCTCGGACTTCAATGATCAGCGCCTGCGGGTGTTGAGGGCTGCACAGGCTGGAAAAGCTCAAGGGCTCTTGTACTGAGGACTCCTGAGGGAGTGGCGGGTGAGGCAGCTCCCGGAGGCCTTCATGATGAATACCGCCGGGCTCCTCTGCTCCTCCAAGTTGGTTGCGGCAGTTAGCCCCTCTCTAGTGTGGTGTGCACTAATTGGCTTGGTGTTTGGGAGGTCCAACAGGATGTGGGTTTGATACTGTCGTACTGTACAGCATGTGCAGTTTGGGAGAGGGGTGCCTTCATTGTTTCTGTAGAGGCGAAGTCGAGCTGCAGCGTGTTTATCTGGGCTTGTCAAAGAGTCACCTGCTCCTTCGGGTCAGTTTGGGTTGAGGTTACGAGATAAGCCACGCATTCTGCCAAGTTTATAGACTTTTGTTGTGATTTTAGCAAGTAATTTTAAAGCTGTCCCAGTGAGGGCCAAGAACCAGTCATTCTTTGTCTCACAATGTAAACATACTGGCTATACCCATGGGTGTCTTATGTTTTTCTCTGGCCCACACAAAGTCGTTTAGAATGAAGGTCTCAATGTTTGTTTGGGAGCGCTATGTTAGCCACATTGTCTGCGTTTTGAGACTGGCAAGAAAAGAAATATCACGGGAAGCATCGGTGGAAAGAAACACCTATGCGGGTATGCGCCGCACTGTGGGTACGTTGCGTTCTGTCAGTTTTCTGAACTCCACATAATGTAAAAAACCTGGTCGTAATAAGCCTTGGCCAATTCGGGATTCCATGTTTTCTGCACACGAAGCGGTTGGAATTTCGTGGGTTAGCCAAACCCTCACTTATGGAGTAAAAGTGAGCCTGTCCCTCAGCCCACATATGGCTTCGGTGCGGTGCCATACACCTATTCAAAAAACTATTTATTTATTTGATAATTATTTATTTTTACTGTGGTTTTGTTGATATTGCCATGCATTATAAAATAAATATTCTGCAATAAACAATACGTCAAAATTTATCTGTGCATTTGAAGTATCCTTACGTGCTTTGAAGGCGAAGGCCTCGCGGTATTTACCAAGAAAGAGAGAGATAATACATTTAATAGTAGAAGAGGACTTAGCCGAGCCATTTTGCTTAGCTTGTTATGCCGTATGAGAATGCAAAAATATAACGGTCTGTGAAGTAAAACTAAGGCATAAATAAAAAGGTGAGGTATTCCGCGCGAATTTTGAAACACATAAACAGAGTTTGTCAGGGAAGTCAACCGCAACACTTCGTCGAAGCCAGGGTTACGAAAAAACGCCAGTAGAGCTTTAGTAGCCCGTACGGCCTGGCGTGGGTCTGACCAAGGACCCGAAACTGGCCTCAGTTCAAGGCCTGCGTGGTTCGGCATACAGAGAGATATTAGGAGAGTCTGCCTTGGCACTGTGAATTTTGAACACATGCAGATGACATGTTCGATGTCTTCTTTTTACATATCTTCTTTTTACAACAGAGTGACGAATTTCGGCCTGCTGAAGTCCTGCTGAATTTTGAAGAGGAAGTGCTCTGTGTGTGCCACTTTCAGACGTAGGCGAATTATACAGCTTCATCACGCTTGATGAGCCCAGGAGGCATCTTGAAGCTGCATTTCATCTTCTTCTTCTTCTTAGTCATCATCATCATCATCATCATCATCATCATCAAGAGCCTATCTAGGCCTACTGCAGGGCAAAATCCTCTCGCACTTATCTCCAATTACCCCGGTCCTGTGCTAACTGCGACCAATTTATCCCCCGTAAACTTCTTGATCTCATCTGCCCATCTAACTTCCTGCCGCCCCCTGCAACGCTTGCCTTCTCTGTGGAAACGCTTGCCTTCTCTAGATGCAGAGGCGCACATTCAAGGCCCGTTTCGGTCCACGTGCACCGTTTCGCCCTCCAAGTAACCAAGGATGCGAGGGTAGTTGCATGCTATCTTGTAAAAGGAATGGGCAGCGATGGAACAGAGGCTGTGGGCCCATGGGGCTGCATTATCAGCTGCAACATTTCCGGCGACTCCGCAGTGAGCAGAAACCATTGAAATTATACGCTGTGCCGCTTTTGTGCTGCTTGGAGGGGCAGAAAATATTGCTACCATTTTATATGGCCTTTCGGTAGTGATGCTAAGTGCACTAGATCTTACCGGGAATCTGTGACTCCTTGACTGCCGTATTGTATCTGCGTTTCTTTGTTCGCTTTTTTTCCTTCTTTGGTGTGAATTACTGCGACAAGTACACTGGCGCACTCCACAGCTTCATTTAAACTACAGTTCTGCGCTACTGGGGCGGCCCTGTCCTACTCACGTGCCATCAAGTAGAAGTGTTAGGTGGCACGCACTATTCCATGGATTTCAGGTTTCGAAATCACTGCCTTGTAATTAGGCTGTGTCTAGAGTGCCGTCTGACGGTACTTTAAGCACTCCACTAAAGCGACGTCCACCGGAGTTTTGATAGAAAAATGCCGCATCTGCGCTACTTCACCCTCTATTACCGTAACCTAACGTAAACTAACCTAACATACGCTAAAGAACAGAAAAAAAAACATTTCAAACAGAGAAAAGTAAACTAAGCCACGTAAATTATTAGTAAACGTAAAGATATGAAAAAACACAAGAGCTACAAGCAAAACTCAAACCACCAGCTTTGCTAACATAAAGCTGGGACGGAACCTCTACACTACAACGGCAAACGTTCTGACGTGTGCTAGCCCAGTCTTAAAAATTCGAATGTCATTGGGCGGCACTCTAGCCATGACTGAAGCGCTGAGCTAAAGTACCGTCGGACGGCACTCTAGAAAATGTGGCGCAATTAAAGCGGGCACATTCGCGCCTCAAAGCTCCCGATTCCTGGCCCATCCCCCAAGTGGGTATGCATCAGGAAGGGGGAAGAAGAACAACTTTTGTTCCATCAGTACTAACGCGTGGGGAGAGAGAGAGAGAGAGAGAGAGAGAGAGAGAGAGAGAGAGACTTTTGTTAAAAAAGAAGTGTCGTGATTGTCCTGGGGAATCGGTGCCCTCCTTCCAGGGCCACAGACTGAAAACATCAAGTCATTCTGGATGCCTAGTCGGAGCCTCCGACTTTGGAATTCAAAAGGACTTGATGTTTCCAGCACGGATCGGAGCAGAAGAGCCTGCGGTAGAACACTGCACGGGCCTGGACTGACCCGAACGCCCGGGCCCAAACCAGCCCGCAATCCGGGCCGGGACGCCCGAAGTGTTTTTCTTTTTTTTTGGTGGGCCAAAAGCGTTCTTTTGGCGGGCCAAGGCCACTTTAAATACGGGCGAAGGGCCAGCGAAGTTAATATAGGTACTAAGGAGTTGAAATCAAGCAAAAATATTGTCGTACAACGTAAAACCATGACATGAGAAGCCCGATTAGCGCTGAGTAAACCAGCACAGCGGTCAGCAGCACGGCCACATATCGGCGAACGCTATTCCGCCTAGTGAATGCAGTCGCTAGACAAGAGATATTTGTGGAAATATGGGGACGCTCACTGCACGAGCGCTATTCAAGAAATAGGCACCTCAGCTGCTTGTGATGATAAAACTATACAAAAAAACTGTGGTTGATTCCTCTGTGATAGGAATCAGTAAAACATGAAAGTGAAACGTGCAGCGAAATCTGCAGCTGAGCATGATTTGCTGGTCAGCGGCTGTCTGGTTGGTGTGCTTGGCGAGCGACGCCCTTCTGGCGGTTCGCTTCGGCAAAGGTGTACTGGCGTCATTTCCGTGACGGTTATGACGTCAGTGAAATATTGGTGTATCCCGGCATAAAACACTTTCGTGTTAACATATAAAAGCCGGAAACGAACAACCCTAAGTATAACGTACTCTTTAGTACTAAAGGTTGCTTCCCCGCAAGAAGACCCTGTATGCAGAGGTGCACCCTTTACAGGCCTTGCTTCGTTGTAGTGGCGTCACTTCCGTGACGGATATGACGTCAGCGAAATGTTCGTGTATCCGGAAATAAAATAATATCATGTTAAAATCTAAAATGGCTACACATTTAGTATATATTTCTGCCTTAGCAGTGCCAGATTGTGGCCGAGGGGTCTGGAGTGCTAAGTGATTGTTTTGCAATTTCCTAGTTAGAATCCCGGATGACGCATGTTTTTTAAGTTGATTTATTTGTGTTTGGGCAATGTATTTTATACTCAATTCACCATTTTTGCGCTGAAACGTTCGTTGCTCCACGACCACGGTCGCAGAACGCGTGCAGACTGACACTGACGCGCTGGCAAGTTCTTGTTGGCGTGGTGTTGCCATAAGTACCGACTGCAATCAGCCTACACCCAGCCTGGTGCGAACACGCCTCTCACAGTACACGCATGAGCCAGGCAAGCTCCAAAGGAACGCGCATCGCAATTTAGCGTTTACGGTGACGCGGAGGGCATTCATCCACTCGTACGCCTCGTCTGTGATTGTTACGATTCCAAGCCGTGCCGTTAAACCTATTTGATGCATTTTACGCCCGAAAACATGGCAAAACGTGGTATGCCGATTACCGAGATATCGAGAATGCCCACCCAAAGATAACGTCGGATACCAAGCATGTTGTTTCGCAGAACCGAAACCAAAACTCGTTTGAATTGCAGTCTTGGATATCGTCTAATCCCGTAACACCTGGTATGGACGTCACGGCTTTGGTTGATGTTGCGGCAGCAGACCGCGCATGGTAGTTTTTCTTATTTCGGGCGTTATCGACCGGTTAAACGATGAAAAAGGTATTTATTTGAGCCAGTCTTCGCAGTGCAAGAAAAAGCAGAAGCTTGACCAATTCACCTCAGTGCACCTTTAAGGCTTTCACCTTCAAAAGAAGAAACGCTGAAGAAGAAGTCAAAGTGGCATCCACTGTCGAGCGTCGGCGAATCGAATTCCGCGTGTTTTCACTGCATGCATTTATCTCAGAGCCCTCCTCGGTCCGGTTTTTGATGCTTCTCCTTGAAAAAACATCGAACACTGGACCGAGAACATTCCCGATCCCAAAAAAGCAGCCTTGCTTAGTTCCTCGACGGTTCGACTCTCTTCCGCGGTCACGGGCTAATACAAAAAAACGTATCCCGGGTCTGCGACAATATTTTTTATAATGTGTGCATGGGGTTCGCGTGCAATTCGTTATTTCTCTGCTACCGATATGTCAGTGCGCTAAACATGCACTAATGCTTCTGCGGATGCGCACGTCTTCTTTGTTCGCCCATACAATGTATTGGTACAGGAATGGACTTCCCGGCAGATGCCCTGTACAACGAAAGGGCCCTCGACCTCACGCTCTCACGCCTCCCCTCAAGCTCATCATTGTCCAACGTCTCAGTATTACCCTCGTGTAGTACCCGTAACTGCGACATTCGAGGGGCCCCGCCGCGGTGACTCAATGGCTATTGTGCTGCCGAGCGCGATGTCGTGGGTTCAATCGGTACCGAGGTGGTCACTTTTCTGATGGTAGTGGCAAACAATAATGCTTTTGCGTCGAGATTTCGGCGCACCCAAAATGTTTTCGGACGGTCGAAATGCGTAACTCTGCGATACTAGCTCAACACATAATCTAGGTGTAGCTTCGGCGAAGTAAACCAGCCAATTTGAATTTGAGATATACGGGGGGATTTCACAAAAAAAAGCATCTGCTCGCTTCGCGTCTGATGTCTTTGAAAGACGATAGTCTTTTGTCGCCCTGCCCCGTGATTGCCTCTCCTCTGTCCCGTGTCCTCTTTTTGCACTCTCCGCCTGCCGTCTTGTTCCTCCAATGGTACACACAGGTTTGCTTAATTCAATTCAATTCTCTCGCGTTCGAACTGTTCGCAAGCCATCTGTGAGACCATTTGTAACTGTTGGGCTTAAGGTACCTCCTCGAGCTGGAGAGTGATTTCTTTTTAAGTTTTGGTTAATATAGTGTTATAGGGCGTTTTTGAAACGGTATCGCCAAAGTCAAGCCCAAGTTTAGTTTTAATGTTATAACAGGGCTAGTTATGTATTATTTATTTATGTTCTGCCTCGAATATGGCTAATGTTTTCTTTCGTGGGCTGTTTGGACGGCAGAAAATTTGGCCTGTCTGTATGTCTGTTTGACTGTCTGTCGCTCGATTAGGCCGCCCGGCCAAAGTTAACGCGGATTTTGAACGAGCCGTTTATATACGCAACGCTGTTTCTAAAGTTCTAGATCTGGTGGCAATGTTCATACTTGTCAACACTGTTGAGCGAGTGACATTGTTGAGTGACATTTGCTGTGTTCCTTTACAAAAAACACATAGATGCCTGATTTCTATGATGTGACTACACAAACTGTAGAAAAAAATTGACCGTAGAAAAAAAAAACGCCAAACCGAGCGCACCACTCTTGTACTGGTGGTGGCACCTGGCAGTGGCCGCGAGGTATAGTGCTTAGAATATACTCTAGGCA
Organism: Haemaphysalis longicornis; assembly: GCF_048455015.1. Lineage (NCBI taxonomy): Eukaryota > Metazoa > Arthropoda > Arachnida > Ixodida > Ixodidae > Haemaphysalis > Haemaphysalis longicornis. The sequence continues at coordinate 58,227,763 of NW_027526225.1, read as the reverse complement.
CTATACCCCGGGTACGCACGTCCGTGTGTTTCCCAGGGCCAGTTCAAGGTGGCGCCACCATTTTTACGAGAAGTATCCTAGCCGGTGCGTTCCGTGGTTTGTATTTCCTTTCTCAATCACTGTGCACGGCGAGGAAATTGTACTCAGTCGTGCATTACTGCATACAGTGTGGGCGGAGTGGCCATAGGTCTGGAAAGGACGGCGCCAGATTACATGGTATTACGCCCCTCAGCTACCGCAGGAGAGTGTCGGCTTTCGACGACACTTGCAGCGTAGCAAGCAGATACGCCGCCACTTTTTGCTGAACGACGGTGACAAGTATGAAATATGCTACGAGATTTTACACGTATACGTTCAAGAAGTCTTTTAACTTCTGGCACAGCAGATGAATCCAGTGACGGAACGACCTGAAGAGAGACCAAAATTTTCGCGTTTAGGTCGCCAAAAAAAGCTTCCGCGTTTCTTATATAATATTTTAAATACACGCAAAATATTTTTTGTCAGCCGTTGCAAAAATGATAAGTTGAAGAGAAAGTTCAATTTAACAGGGAGGTGAAACTTCATGTGGACACCTTTGGTTTCTGCCGCGTTTAATTAAGACGTGAAAGAAACACACTTTATCCGGAAATTCATTAGAAATCATAGAGGCTGCTAATTCGTAGAGGTTTTAGTGTACTTTTCTCGACCCTAAAAAAAAAACGTAAACTCGAGACACTTTAACAAAGATAACGCAATTGTTCGTCGCCCCGATTTTGAAAAAAGGAGTGGGGGATTTATTACCCACGCGGACCTAATGACGGCACTAGTATGTTCCTTCTTATAGCATCTACCAAAACTTCTGTAAAGTTTTTCAAAGGGCAGCGTAGAAGCAACTGCACGCCCGTTTGCGTGTAAGGTGAGTATGTGCTCCTAAAATGCCATTTCGTTTTTGTTATTGCTTTTTTGTTACTGCACCGAATTTCTCCTCGCATAAGGTTAGTCTTATCGCATGGCAAAAATAAACGGCAACTGCCCGAGGGCGACCAGTAATGGCGATTTTGCAAGCGCTTACCGAGCCCTGGCCACAGCGAGCATTGCGCAGTCCCGAGATTGCGCCAGAAAAATTATTTATGCAACAGTACACAATGGCCTTAACAGCCTCTACACGCAGACAGTGCGAACTAACGCCCGCTCTGATGACCCCCCCCTATTCCAGCGATGAGCGGATGTGAACAGGACCGCCCAGTCATTCGTACTTTTTATTTGTTTTATTTTTCTTTGTCTGCCTTTCTCTCTCTTATCTGTAGGGTAATGAACTTTTTGCATTGCTACCACTTCCCCTCGATGTGAGGTTCGTTTGTTTTTCCAGCGTTCCAAATTCGTTCCTGCAGTATGGTCGCGCAGTCTGTTAGAAAGATTAGTTGGAAACAATAGGGACATTTTGTTGTTGGTTTTGTTAGCGAGGTGAATGCGCGAGAACGCTTTCTACCCCACTGAGAATAAGCATCTCGCGGGTAGGAGGGGCGAGCTAACACGATGTATGCAGCTCCCACCGTTAGAGAAGCACTCGGGAAAAAGAAAAACAACTAAAATAGTGTGATGAGTGCGCATACGCACTTTTCAAAGTTTGCAAGTTGGGGGACGTTTCGCCATTATTATTACTGCCGTGAGTTTTCGCAATCCGTATCCGTAGACTTTTTTCCCCTTTTTTGGGGGGAGGGGGTGTGGCGGGGGGGAGGGTGGAGGGCGGGTCTCTGTTCTGCTTCGGAAACACAGCACCAAAGCTCGTGAGTGATTTAGCAAGGTAGGCAGCTTTAGCAAAGTAGACTAGCAAAGTAGGCATGGGGTAGGTTTACGTTGACGATAATAAAACAATTATAATGGTGAATGGGCCAATTACGTCGACAATCAATCGCAGTGGGAACAGAAACTACAACAGGTGCGCATTACAATTGTGTTCGATCTTCAGCCGCGAATCTTTCCTTAACGCGCCACTACACTTGTACCGCAAAATGCACCAAGATACTCGTTAGAGAAACGCGTTCTTTTTTTTTTTTTTTGGTAATGGGGCAAATACGGTTATGCGAGTATTCAAAACTACTCGAATGATGCTGTGTCTCAGGCTTTGTTTCTCAACATGACAATTATTTTGCTCTGCTCCCTCGTCTTGCTTCTCGTGGAAAACTCCCTTGCACTAAATTATTGTTGTTTGTTATTTTGTGGGCTCAGCGAAATACGAAAAGAAGTTCTCAAGTTGATTGAACCAACGGGACTCCAAATGACTACTTTATTGAGAGGAAGTTCTGGAGGAATCGGGAGGTTTCGAACACTTCCAAGTTCCCAAGCACCCCGTTGTGTCTACCCGGGAGTGAGGCTCCAAATCGGCCAGGTTTCTACCGTTTCTGCTTCGACAGTTGGGAATCGCGGGGAACACTGCCAAAATGACACCTAGTGCTCTTTTCTTATCTACATTTATTGAGTTACACTTGCTTCCCTTCGATAATTCTGGGAACTTAGTTTCTTTGCCCATAAACCACATGCAATTTTAAGAATCGATAGGTAGACCGCGGCAACAACATCGAGATAATATGAAACCCTCCCCACTGCGTTAAATATTTCAATAAACAATACGCTTTCAGTCCGCTCATTGCCCCTGAACTAAAAAAAGCATAACTACGGTAAGATTACCAACGTTGCTGCTGTAAGGTGAAGCACGGTCCCGAGAAGAGAAAAATCAGGTGAGTGAGGCGAAGGCAAATTTCCTTCTTATCTAAGCGTGTTTGTGGAGATAAATCGATCCACCCGTGACGGTCGCTTTACTTCCACAACATGCCGATGCACGTCTGCCCGTGACTCAAATAAATATGTTTGAAATGGCCATAACATTGAGTAATTAAGCAGCAGTTACTTCTCGCCGGAAGCTTGCGACGATGAACAGCGCCTGACGTATAGATACAAAACGTAGCCTTTGCCTTGTAGCCTGTGTGGGGGCGCTACACGAGCAGGCGAATTCCTCATTAAGGAGGGACACGGATGTGGCGCTGACACAAGTTCCGTTCTTATTGTACAAAAAGATAAAGTAAGCCTCTGCCACCTCGCGAGTACGTTGCTGAGAGTGCCTAAAAAGGACTTCTGTTTTTTTCAGCAGAGGCACAAACCCATGCTTCCTACATGCCTCTGCTGGAAAAAACAGAAGTCCTATTTATGCCTTCTCCGCAACGTACTCGCGAGGTGGCGGAGGCTTACTTAATCTTTTTGTACAATAAGAACGGAACTGGTGTCAGCGCCCCATTCGTCTCCCTCCTTAATGAGGAATTCGCCTATCTTGAAGATACGTTTCAGTGAATAGGCGGTAAATCGCTTTACTTCACAACGTTCGGTCATTGTGCAATCAATCTGCCAACATTCGCGTGGAACGTTGGCCAAACTGTGGCGGCGCATGTGTGATTACTGATTCCTTCCCGATTGTTGTTTCTTAATCACGTTGGTTTTCTGTCTGTAAGATGCGCCACAACGGTGCGCTGTGTCGATATTTTCCGCGTTTAGTTTCATTAAAACTCGGCTGTTAGTAAGCGCTTGTGCTGTGTAGTTCTTCTCTTTGTCCCGCGTTTTTCCGCGCTTTCAGTCACCATGCCTCCAAACACACTTGCCCATTTCTCGGTGCTCCTAAGTAGTTCTTACGTTTAGCTGCTTTGAGTATGGCTTAAGTACGGACGGAAGTGGACATTTTTAATAGAATCTCCACCCGACCCCACATTCGATTTTTTTGCGTATTGGATATATACTTTCGTATTTTAATTATCCCAATCCCCTTCGCTAATTCCTTCTTAGAGACAAAAGTTGCTAATTTGCCAACGTCTCAAGTGTCTCGAAATTACGCTTCGCACTATAGCGCTTAAGAAATGGGTGCCAGTGCTTACATTCAACTAAAACTTTACAACGCTCAAAGACGCCTGAAACAGCGAGAACCCGCCGCGGTGGCTCAGTGGCTAAGGCGTTGCGCTGCTGAGCACGAGGTCGCGGTTTCGATTCCCGGCCGCGGCAGCCGCTTTTCTGATGGAGGCGAAAAGCAGAAACGCCCGTGTGTACGAGATTTCGGCGCACGATAAAGATCCCCAGGTGGTCAAAATTAATCCGGAGCCCTCCACTACGGCGCGCCTTATCGCCTGCGTTGCGTCGGCGCGTTAAACCCTACAATCAATCATCAATGAAACAGAGAGACCTATTTCAGCACCCCTATTTGAAGGTGTTCCCGTATTGATGAAATTATAGGCGAGTTTATTTTATGAAATGTTGATATATCAGGTCCAGTTTTGGGGAATCGTTTTTTGCCGACTGTTTCATACCACCCAATCAGGTTTGAAGATACCCAAGACAATGTCCATATCCAGAGGAATAGGATGGCGGCGAGGGGAAGAAATCTGCAGCATCACTATTAATAATTCCATTATTGTAGCGTAAGCTACACTGGCCGAGGTTGATCAGTTTCGCGTGGGCTGTGAATGGCCGTTCTGCGAATGCGCGAGGGGCATTGGATTGAATTGGCTTGGCTTGGCTTGGATTGGCTTGGCTTGGCTTGGATTGGATTTGGATTGGATTGTATTTAAGTGGATTGTGTTGGATTGTATTGTGTCATAGCCGCCGTAGACGCACTTTCGCCGGCGCGTGCCCAGGGGCCCTATTCTCGACTGCACAAATTGCCGGCATTTCGCCCATGTTTTTTTGCGTAAGCACGACGTAAGCAATCAGTGACGTGCTGCACCTATAGCTATGACGACATGCAGTGTAATTTGACGAGTCACTCATAAAGATCGCTACCAAGGTATGAAATATTGTGCAAGAAAAATATAAAAACACTTGGCATGTACTATAAAAATTAATACGGTAGCTAAGGCTGACAAGAAAAACACATTTCTGGAGGTCAAATTTGGCGCCAACACCACAAGGCGATCGAGTAACGTTGATCCAAAAGCGAGCGAAAGGCGGATGTCGAGCTAAAGAACATCACACATTTTTTTTACCGTATCTATTTATTTCTTTCAATCGCTTTTAGTAACATAGCTGGGCTCTCTGCTTCAATGCAAGCTTTGTTGCGTTATCACCTTCCCTGCCGCCACCGCCGCCACGCCATCGTCTGCTGCTATGTTACAAGTTTATGGCGTGATCACAGAAAAAGACGGCCGCGACCATCGCTTCTATGACACATACGAGCAGCGTAGCGCTACGCCTGATAACAGCGGAGCGCACCGATGTCGCCGAATCACTCATTCGTCAACCTCGACTGCAATCAGCGCTGTAATGAACCCAATAGTCACTTTTCTTTGTTATTTTTCTCTTGAGTTCGATCATGTGACCCAACAGCTTACTAGGACAAGTATGGACAAATGCCATGCGTTGGGTTCTCTTTGTCATTGAGAGGCTTGTACTGCCCTCTTATGTTGCGGTTACGCCAAACAAATAATTTTTATTTTATTGCCAAACATAGAAGCAAAATACTGCATGTGATTTGTATGTTCCATGATCGCTGACTTGGAAGCAGTTGAAACTATAATTTGTTTCGGTAGGGAACATGCTTTAAACAGCGCGCATGCGAAACTGCGCCTGCTGCAAATTGCCGCACATTTCGCGGCGCCGTAAGCCGGGGCAATTTTTTGCCCTATTTTGCTTGTATTTTGCGACAAGAACAGCCGCCATTTTCAAGCTGTTACGTGGCATTACGTCACTTTTACGCAGGCTGAAGTTGCCAATGCATGACGTAATCGTTCCCGCCAACTGTTTAAATTACGTCACGCCTTCTCAGCCAATCACAGAGGGGGTGTGTATTACAAGCAGTATTGTTGTTGAATAGCAAAGACAGGATTACGTTGTCATGTCCGCTGCATTTAGTCTGGTTTTTCATTGCCGGCCAAGAATTATGCGCCTTTAGTAACGAGAAATAAGGCAAACTTTAGAACTGGTGTCCGTAAACGACATGAAACGTCAAAATGACGACAGCACAGACAACCGCGTTGTCAACCGGAAGCACGTGACCAAAATTTAAAGCCAATCAGAAAAGACTTCCGGAAAATTGCCTGAATTGCCGGCAATTTGTGCAGTCGAGAATAGGGCCCCAGGTGTGCGCCTCAATTGCGCAGTAGCCAAGTCTGGCGCTGCACCGGAGCCTCTTGATAGCCGTTTTGTGAAGAGCCGTGCAGAGCATGCGCGAGGAGCAGTGACTGGACTGGACTGGATTGCTCAACCCTAGCTCACGCTACGTATATCCTGGCATACCAGAGCTAAGCCGCCACTAATTTTTTGCCAAAGCAAAGGAAATTTGGCCTTGGAAGCAACGCGATCCAGCTTTTCCCATTCTCTCTATATAGGAATCACCTCCATAAAAAGCAGTCGCAATGTGGATTAACTGCTTCGATGCAGTACTTGTGTGTGGTCTCCCGAAAGGTTCTGTTTTAGATGCAGTGTGTTTTGGATGCCAATGCATTACTTAACTCTGTCGGCCACAAATCCGACGGCCCTGGCACACAGACGGCACACAAAATGGTCGACGACTTAAGGACTTTTGAAATAAAGTTTTCCCTCTTTCTCTCTCTCTCTCTCTCTCTCTCTCTCTCTCTCTCTCTCTCTCTCAAAGAATAAAAAAAAAGAAGAACGCTTCGATTCGCGCCAAATATCTCAGGGGCGCTCCTGTAATCTAAGTTAATCGATTAATATTTATTTATTTATTTATTTATTTATTTATTTATTTATTTATTTATTTATTTGCATTTACATAAGTCACCGCGTTAGAGAGAGGAGCGGCGAAAACGTTTTTAACGCACAAACTTTTTTAACAATGAACTAAAGCAATATTAGGAAGGGTGCACGCATGCAATGTCATCTTGAAATCAGCCGAGACCGTGATAGATATGATGGAAGCGGGAAGGTGGTTCCAGTCTGAACTTGTTCTGGGCATTAATGAGTTGGAAGGACGGCTTGACCGCAGGGGTTTCCCCAGGCATCGAATCAAGGGGGGGTGTCTCAATGGCTCTAAAGGGAGGGGGGGGGGGGCTTCATAAACTAGAAAAGCTGTTTTTTTATCCCATAGTTAAATAATAGACGTCTGTTAACCAAACGCTCATCCCCGTGACGTACGTTTTTCATTTTCTATATATATATATACACCTGAGAGGCGGTGCTTTCTATTCAATCTAAGAAAAAAAACACCTTTAGAGAAATTCATTTTTTACCATGAAAGGTTCGTATTCAGTTTTTTTTTTAATTTCTCGCCATTTTTCAACGTATAAGGACATTTTCGAACTTGTTACCAAGGCCAGTGACGAAATTTGAGTTCTTGAAACAATGTTTAGGTAGTACACGGATTATGCAGCACTTATAAATCAAGCACCGATTGTACGCTCCCGATTTATTAAACCAAGATTAGCTTCCGTAGCGCTTCGCCTCGCCAAATTGCCCATTTTAAATGTACATGCTGAAAGAGCTTCTGCAAAGATTACGGTTGTAAACAAAGAACGGCATCGAATCAATGAAGAAAGTAAATTATATGTGTGTTTACTGCACTTAGTTCAAGTCAAAGGCTACTGCCAAGAGGCTACTGCCAAGAACTGCCAAGTTCAAGAGGCTACTGCCAAGAATAGCAGACGGGCAGCCAGCGCATGCGCAGATCGATACTGAAAAAGGTCCATACAAGGACTGACAAGAGTGAAATTTGGGGATTCAAGGAGGGGTGTCCAGAAAAACTAGGGGGTGTCTACACACCCCCTAGGGGGTTGTAGGGAAATCACTGCTTGACCGGCTGCTTAGATTTCCAGTTTTCGAGTGATGATCGCTGCACGGTAACATGGAGGCAGAAAAAGAGGCAGAGTTACTCAGTGAGCGCACAGAATGGTAAATACTGTGCGAGAGATAGAGGCGCGAGATTTTGCAGCGAAGTGATAGGCTGGGCAGATTTAATCTTCACTTCATATGTGGTGGAGGCAGCGATGGCGTAGAGGTAGAACACCCGCCTCGCGTGCAGAAGGACCGTGGTTCGAATCCCGGTGCCGGACAATTCCCACCGGATTAAAAAAAAAGAAAAAAAAAAGAAAAAAAAATCCGCGTATTGATGGAATTGCACAAAGGGGCTTGGGGTGCGGCCTGACCCAGGCGACCATTGCCGTTAATGCACTCCCTCACCAGAGCAGGATTGGCCACCCTGGTGTAGTAACGGCCACAACCTCCCATGAATACGCCAATTAACCCTCGGCCCTCAGTCCCCAGCGGCTGCGAAGCAACTGACCACGGCGGCGGTCAGACCTGTGACGCAGCAGAGGGTGCTAAGAATCCCTGGATCCGGACAGGCCGCCAATTGAACCTGAACCTGGCAACGTTGAACGCGCGAACCTTATCTAGCGAAGCAAGTCTCGAGGTGTTGTTCGAGGAATTAGAGGGCATTAAATGGGACGTAATAGGGCTTAGCGAGGTTAGGAGGGCAGGCGAAGCCTTTACGGTGCTGAAAAATGGACACGTCCTATGTTACCGTGGTCTAGAAGACAGAAGAGAACTGGGAGTGGGATTTCTAGTCAATAAAAGCATAGCTGGTAACATAGATGAATACTATAGCATTAACGAAAGGGCAGCGGGTCTTGTAATTAGGCTCAATAAGAGGTACAAGCTCAAGGTGATGCAGGGCTACGCGCCCACATCCGGAAACGACGACCAAGTAGTGGAACGCTTCTATGAAGATGTGGAATCGGAAATGGCTAAAGTAAAAACGCAGTATACCGTAGTTATGGGGGACTTCAATGCTAAAGTAGGCAAGAATCAGGCTGGAGACAAGGCAGTTGGGAACTATGGTCTGGGCTGTAGAAATAGCAGGGGGGACCTACTAGTTGAGTTTGCAGAACGGAATAACCTACGCATAATGAATATCTTCTTCTGTAAACGGGAGAGTCGGAAGTGGACCTGGAGGAGCCCAAATGGGGAGCACAAAAACGAAATAGACTTCATATTATGCGATACCCTGGCGTCGTGCAGGATGTGGAAGTGCTCGGAAGGGTAAGGTGTATTGACCACCGTATGGTAAGATCTCGAATTAGGCTAGATCTGAGGAGAGACCGCTACAAGCTAGTACGAAAGAAGCCGATAAATGAGCTAACAGTAAGACATAAAGTAGAAGATTTCAGGATCGCGCTGCAGAACCCATATTCCGCTCTTAACGAGGAAGCCGAGCTTACGACACAGGAAGCCAGCGACAACCTTACACGCATTATCACGGAGTGTGCAGTAGAAGTCGGGGGCACTATGGCTAGACAGGATACTGGTAAACTTTCACAGGAGACGAAAGATCTAATCAGGAAACGGCAAACCATCTGAATCTCCACCGCAGCTGACAGAATAGAACTAGCGGAGCTCTCGAAGTTAATCAATAAGCGTAAGACAGCTGACATACGGAAGTATAATATGGAGAGGATTGAATACGCTGTAAAGAACGGAGGTAGCCTGAAAGCAGTGAAGAGACGTCTTGGCGTAGGGAAAAATCAGATGTATGCACTTAAGGATAAGCAAGGCAATGTCATCACAAATAGGGATAAAATAGTCACAGTGGCCGAGGAGTTCTATAGGGATCTGTACAGTAGCCGGGACATACAGGATAATGCCGAACGAGACAGTAGTTCAGAGGAGATAGACATCCCACCAGTAATGACCGAAGAAGTAAGGAAGGCTTTGAAAGAAATGAAAGGGGGCAAAGCACCTGGTGAGGATCAGATAACAGCAGACCTCTTGAAGGATGGCGGAGAAATTGTACTAGAAAAAATTGGCAAACCTGTATAAGCAATGCCTAATGACCGCAATGGTACCGGAATCTTGGAAGAACGCGAACGTCATCCTAACCCATAAGAAAGGCGACATGAAGGACTTCAAAAATTACAGGTCGATCAGCTTACTGTCAGTCGTCTACAAGGTATTTACCAAGGTAATCGCTAACCGAATCTCTGCAACCTTACATTTCAGTCAACCTAAAGAACAAGCACGGTTCCGTAAAGGTTATTCAGCAATGAACCATATTCACACGATCAATCAGGTGATCGAGAAGTGCGCTGAGTATACTGAACCCCTATATATAGCCTTCATAGATTATGAGAAAGCATTTGACTCGGTCGAAACCCTAGCAGTCATTCAGGCATTACGGAACCAGGGGGTAGATGAGCATTATGTAAGAATACTAGAGGATATCTACAATGGGTCTACAGCTACCATCATCCTCCATAGGGAGAGCAGTAAAATACCTATAATGAAGGGTGTCAGACAAGGAGACACAATCTCTCCAATGTTATTCACAGCATGTTTACAAGAAGTATTCAGAACGTTGGATTGGGAACAGGTGGGAGTAATGGAGAATACCTCAGTAACCTCAGATTTGCTGATGACGTTGCCTTGCTAAGTAACTCGGGGGACGAATTGCAAAGCATGCTTTCCGCACTGGGCGAACAGAGTAGAACCGTGGGCCTGAAAATTAATATGCGGAAAACTAAAGCAATGATCAATAACCTCGAGACAGCACAGCGGTTTGAGATAGGTGGCGAGGCAGTGGAAGTGGTAAGCGAACATATCTACTTAGGCCAAGTTGTGACCCCAGATCCCAACCATGAGGCAGAGATAATTAGAAGGATCAGAATGGGGTGAGGTGCATATGGCAGACATTCTCAGATAATGAATAGCAGCCTACCATTGTCGCTGAAGAAGAAAGTGTATGACAGCTGCATCTTACCGGTACTCACCTACGGGGCAGAAACTTGGAGGCTCACTAAGAGGGTTCAACTTAAATTGAGAACGACTCAGCGGGCAATGGAGCGGAAAATGATAGGTGTAACATTAAGGGACAAGAAGAGAGCGGAGTGGGTCAGGGAGCAAACTGGTGTGAAAGACATATTAGTAGAAATTAGGAAGAAGAAATGGACGTGGGCAGGGCATGTAATGCGAAGACAAGATAACCGCTGGTCATTAAGGGTAACAGAGTGGATCCCTAGAGAAGGCAAGCGTTGCAGGGGGCGGCAGAAAGTTAGATGGGCAGATGAGATCAAGAAGTTTGCGGGGATAAATTGGTCACAGTTGGCACAGGACAGGAGTAATTGGAGAATAATGGGAGAGGCCTTTGCTCTGCAGTGGGCGTAGATAGGCTGGAGATGATGATGATATGTGGCACGTTTTCCGTACGGCAGAAATTTGACAAAATAAAGTGTGCAGCGCGACTTCCAATTCATTCAAGGCTTATGATGTCAACGTGTGGATCCCGTATACAGATGACGGATATGCTAGCTTATGTCGCACCAATGTTTTATAGAGCTGAAGTTACAACTTCGTCGGTGCAAGAGAGAAGTTACGAAGCAAACTGAGTTGGAAAGAAAACTCACTGGCGATTACTACACTCCCTAATGCGAAATTTGTGAGCAGCGCGAACTCCAGATTTCTCGGTCATGGTGCATATCTGCTGCGTCTCAGGAAGTGATCGGGTGATCAGCGAACACACAGCGGCGTGTGCTACCCTGCCGTTATCTTTCAGCGCGTTGCTGCCGCCCAGCTTGTTGTTTCAAATCGGGTTTGAACCTTCCGTGCAAATGTCACGTTCAAGCAGCGTGCACCTTATCTATAGCACGCCCGCACGCATTCACCTTTCACGGGGCACCCATCATGCTAATTCTTGTTCCATTCAGTATTGCTTAAACATTTTGCTTTAACGATTTGCTTAAACGATTTGTTTAAACAATATATCAAATGACGGTAAACCGCTTGCCTTCAATACACTGTCTGAATCCAGTACGTGTGACTTACAAATAACGCACTTGGCTATTTTTTTTAAAATACTGTTAACTCTGTTGTTCCAGGTATAGCAGTTGAAAAAACAGCACATGTCATAACCAAGAACACTATAACCCAAAGTTTGAGCGAGTATTTTTTGAACAGAGAAAAACAGAAACACTTATAAAATGTACAACATACAGGCAATACTTCTAAGCTTTTTACATATGTGAGTCGTGTGTGTTTCACGAAAGATCCCCATCAAAGTATACACCTAGGTATTTAACTGACTCGACAGAGAAAATCTGAGCACTGAACAAGATGCAGAATTAGAAGCGTGTATCCTAATGAAGCAGTAATTCGGCACTGTTTTCTGTCGCTTTAGGAAACGAACTAGCCGACTTTTTACAGGGTTGATTACTATTAATTTGCTTCGAACGAATCGGCTACATTTCTGGCATCATGTTGAAGATTTTAGAGAGGGAGAGAATAATCAGAGTTGTCAGATATCAGCAGGGTGTCAACAGCATATTGATAAATTTTTGAAGTTTTAACAACAGTAGCTAAGTCATTGTGATACAAATTAAAAAGAAGAGGTGACAAGATAGGCCCTTGCGGGACACCTTCCTTAAGTCTCATACTATTACTCAGCACCTGTCCCAGTGACACCACTTCAGAACGATCCCGAAGGTAATTTTGAAGCAGAGATAGAAATGGTCCGCGGTAGCCGTAGCGGTATAATTTAGTACAGGGTATATCATGGTTCACAGTATAAAACGTTTTCTTAACATCAAGAAATAACCCAAACGAAACCTCATTTTGATATATGCTAATATGAAGAGTATCAGACAACTTTTCAAGTAACACCAGCGTACCCGCGCCGGAGATGAAACCGTTTTGATGCTCACTCAGTAACTAATGTTTTGTAACAAAAGAAGTCATGACACCCAATATGTGCTTTTCTAGAATTTCTGCTTTTCAAGAATTTCTTCTTAGACTCTGTCAGCTCGCGGCGAGGCCATTATGAATCGTAGCACAATATGTAGTTGGCAACGAAGCACACATAGGAAGCAACCTACAACAGATGCGTGAGAACCTATAATTTCAAAAAATCTTTTATCCCATTAAACAAAATTTACAATTGTGATTTTTTTGTGACAACAAACTCCAACATACGGTCTATGCAACAAACTATCCCACGTATTTTTATCAGGATTTCCACATTGCAAAAATTGCATCCGAATCCGGGTCAACACTGCGTTTTTGCACAATTTGGAGTTTATTCTTCATAAACCGCTTTATTCGACGGCTTCAAAAATATTTTTTTATAAAAAGTACACAGTATAGTCTGACTTCAAATTTTTTTTCGTTTCGTTCCACGCAGCGGAAGATAGTTTCAAAAATCGTTGAAATTACGCCTTTTTAGCTGCCTTCTTTTCGCTAAAACAAGGAGAAAATACATTTTAATGACATTTGCTTTAAATAGCCCAAATATACCAGAAACCACATGCGCCCTGAGCAGAGTTTCTTCTTTCCATCTTGTCGAGCACGTTTATCATAAATTCACAATGTTGACACAGTTTTGACAAATACCGTAACTTTAAAGGGTTGTCGCGCTGAGTAGAAACTTTTCGCTCGCAATATTACAGGCAGATCATTCCAAGAATGCGATAATAAACAGAGATTTTATTCAGAAAAATTGGAGAGGGTCGGGTGCCAGACTTGGGACGTTTGGTGTGGAGTGACCCTGTTCTGGAAACATGGCGCTTCCTATTGGGTGTATGCGCTCCCAGGAAGGGTTTCAAGCTTCGTTCGCGAGCTGGCTACAGACATTGAGGGGTCAAGCCGGGTCAGTTTCCTTTTTCTCGGTGGCAGGAGGACAGGGGACGCCTAAGAAGCCAAAAGAAACGACGTTGTATGGGCTTCCATTTCTTCTTGCGCGTGCGCTCGTCTTGCACCACGTGCGCTGACAAAGACTGAGCGACAACCGAAGTTTCCCCTGCGCCTCATCACCGCAGCCGGGCGTTCCTCCGCTCGGCGCAAAAAGTGCGTTGTTGCACTGCGAGTATTTCGAACATTACACTAGTCGTTTCCGTGATTTTCTTTTTAATTACTCTGCTTATAAATTACTACAGCGACGACAAACAAACTAGGTGAAAAAAGCAGGTGCTATCGCGGAAAATTACGATCTCCTTTCAAAACACGACGCACGTTCACGTCGCGAGTCCGTCGCTATGGCGGAGGGACACACATGAGCTATTGTCGTTGTTAACTTGTATCAGACAGAAGTCCGTCCCGGAATTCGAGGAGGAGGAGAACACTTTGTTGACACCAAAGGGCTCAGGGAGGGGGGTGGCGGAAGTACACAGACGCCGACGTGCGCGTGGTGGGGTGGGGATTTCGGTGGACGGCGCAGCTCCTGATACTTGCCTGCCGTTATACAAGCTTTGGCGACCAGAGACACGGGAACCCGCTCGCCAGTCTTTGAGATGGGTCGACGTCACCTGTCGAAAAGATGCTCTGGGGTGCAGCAGAGGACGACAGAAATATGCAAGGCTGTATAACCTCTCGTTAATATGTATAGGATGATGATGTTGACGATGATTATAGTGATGGTGGGGGTGAATGCTTCCGTCATGGGTGCCTGGCCCAACTAAAGGTACGCGCACACTAGCGTCGCCGCGCCGTTCCGCTTTGCCGAAGGCCGCTGGCAACATGCTGTTGGCACTGGCCGGGAAGTTGTGCAGCTAGCTCCAGCGATCGCTTCTAAACGCTCGTTCAAATGCAGCACCAGGCGCTAACGAAGTTGCTCGTGTGGGAAAGAACCATAAAATCTGGGCAACAAGTACAGCATGAAACGTCATTCGCGCCGCTTGTGAAAGAACCCATCCAAAATCTACCGCAGTGGCAAGCCTAAACATCTCTCACAGTGCCAACCTGCTTCCCCGAGCGCTTCGAAGCTCCCGCCAGGAGGAGTGCGTCTCCCCATTGACGCAAGTCGCCAGACGCGAGACGTGGCCACACGTCATCACAATCGCTATCGCTCATTGGCCTTTTCGCTCTGCGGAACGGCTGAAATGGGTGTCGGTTCTATTTGCTCTGCGGCAAGGAAAACGCACTGTTCTCGGCGAAAACCGATTACGCCGGAAAGCGGCGCGCGGCACGGCCCCGCTAGTGTGCAGGGACCTTAATATAGTAGGCAAAGAACGGGCTGACTCCCTGTCACATAATTGCCCGACCCCGTCATTCCCTGCGCAGATTCCAAGTGACCCACGAGCCACGCGAATGGCTGCAAAGGAAGACCTTCCACGACGAACGCGTGCTCTTATACCTCCTTGTTCGGTTCAAGTCCCCTTCGACATCACCGGGATGGAGAAGATTGACCTACGAAGGATCCAATTGGGGGTGGCGCTTAAACTTGCCCCAATGCGTGGGTGGAAAGGGTACTACAGAGGGCATATTTATGTTTTCACTACGGTGTGTACATAGGTAAAGTGATATCTGTATGATGTTATGCACGTTTTTTTTTTCATTCCATACTGGAG
This sequence comes from Haemaphysalis longicornis, assembly GCF_048455015.1. Classification (NCBI taxonomy): domain Eukaryota; kingdom Metazoa; phylum Arthropoda; class Arachnida; order Ixodida; family Ixodidae; genus Haemaphysalis; species Haemaphysalis longicornis. The sequence goes on along the minus strand of NW_027526225.1, from coordinate 58,212,467 downwards.
CGAAGGCGTTTGTTAGGAGTGGTTTGGGCACTCGTGAAACCTGCTCCGATGAAATGCCTCCGGCAGACCTTCACCATCCATTATTGACATGCCCTGGAACCAAGGACATTCGAAAGAAATGCCTGATGGCAGCTGGCCTAAATTGGCTGCAAGACACGCTTTATACCATCGCTGGCTCCATGACCGTTGCTTTTAATTATCTATTTATTTTCATTTACCCTCAAGGCCGCAGGCATTAAAGAGGGGAGTGGATACAAGGGTACAAGTCAAATACAAAAATTTTCGAATGGGTGCGGGCTTGTTAGGTTCATGGGTACACAATATTAACCAGTGCGGTACGAAAAAGTTGGTGGTCGACAATGGCTGCTGTTGGTCGGGGAAGGTGGTTCCATTCTTTTTAGGTTCGAAGGCAAGCTCTTGTTAGGCAGGGCTGGATTCCAACTTTATGAACGTGATCAACTCGTGGGGAAATGTACTTAGTTTGATAACAGCGCTACGACAGGCCACAGAGGAGGCGACCCGAGACTGGGAGGTGAATAACAACAAAGGGTTTTTTCGCCGCAGCTGAATATTGTCGTAACAATAAAAACAATAAACACACAAAATCATAAAAATGCGAAGGTAAGGGTTTATTTCTATAAAGAGATGCACATGCGCAAAGATTACGATCAATGAATTAGGCAATAGTGCTCATTTTTATGCAAGTCAATTGCCGCCATTCTCACGGAATTTAGTTCATGCCAGTCTGCAGAATGTGTACGTAGTTTCTATTATTACTCTCTCAAAATATTTCGCAGTCGTCCTCGAATAAGTGAATGTTAGAAGAAACACAGGGTCGTAATATAGTGAATATCGTTATTATATTAAGAACAAAAACGGACCCAAAACTGAACCCTGAGGGACGCCGGAATGAACAGTACTAAAGGAGAGTTGAAATTGTTAGCAGTAACAAACTGCGTTCTGTTGCAAAGAAGGTGCTCCATCCATGTGAAAAGATAGCGACCAATATTAAATTTCCTCAATTTAGGTAGTAATAGCTAGTGTGATACATTTTTCAAAAGCTTCGGAAAAATCTAGAAACCTACAGTCTGCCAGCGAACAACGGTAAATGATGATGTTGAGTTTCTGAGTAAAGGAAATAAGTTGGGTATCACAGCAAAATGCTAGACTTAATGCGGGATGATAGCCTAGCCTCCTGGATATAGCTCGAACTCGCTTTGTATCCACTGAGCCACAACGCAAAAACGCATAAGGAAAAACGCAACAAGAATCGTAGTTGGGACAGTAATGAGGATTACCGTGATGACGATAATGACGACGACTACGACGTTGGCGGTAGTTGTGGTGACAGTGATGACGATGACGATTATGATGATGGTTATGGTCCCGAAACCTACTCTGTCGGTACTATGGAACCGTTTAAACAACGATTAAAAGAATACGCGCAATGGCCGTTAAAGTTTTCTCGCAGTTGTCTTCTACCAACTGTTAATTATCCTGATCGTAATGATGCCTAAAGGCATTGGCCTGTGTCTCCCTCTTTTCTCAATGATGATGACGACGGCGATGGCGATGATGATAATGGTGATTTTACACGTCCTGCAGGCCGAAGAAAACCAATTATATGTGCCTGCTGTACATGTTATCGCATGTGTCAGCGAAAGGAGACCAGCGCAGAACAGTTTATTCGTTATTGATACTTTTTAAATTCTAATTAAAGATAATGGAGCTGTATTGTCACCCCTTTGTTAAATTACTTTATCTAGATGTTTCTACCTTTCTGAATTCGCGGCGATTACTCTTTCGGTACATTTTTCTATCGGTCTTCTTGCACGTCCGCTGCCTTACTGCACCACAAGTAACAGCAAACATCTGCAATCATATTGTGACGTGGCAACGAAGGAGATGTATTCAGATAGTGTAATTACAAAAATAGACGGGATAGCGAAGGCAGACAAGGCAGCCGCGATGTCCCAGGAACTGAACGCGCTCCACCATCAGCGAGCGTCGTCTTCTTCTCATCCCAGAGGGCGCATACCCGCAGAGCGGGGTTGGACACTGGTTCCGTTTATAGTAAGGAGCCAAGGAACGGAGCCCGTGACATGACTCCCGGCGCTAGAAGCAACGTCCCGGTGCTGAAGACGGTAGAAGGTGTGGGCTGAACTTAATCACGGACGAAGTAGGGCTTCAGGCGGGACACATGCACAATTTGAGACGCTGGGTGCACAGTTGACGGCGGGGGCGTGACTGGAATGATTTCATACGTCACAGGAGTAACCAAGCGAATGACGCGGTAGGGGCCCGTGAAGCGGGACAGTAGTTTTTCAGATAGCCCAACATGACGTGAAGGCGTCCAAAGGAGGACCAGGGAGTCAGGTGGGAAGCACACGTCACGGTGTGTCTCGTCGTAGCGGCGCTTCTGACTTGCCTGTGACGCTGTAATCTTGGCGCGGGCGATCAGGCGGGCCACATCAGCCTGGACAATGAGATCACGTGCATACTCAGTTCGTGGCGTGGTCGAGTCAGGCAACATGGTGTCCAATGGCAGGGCAGGGTCGCGGCCGTAAAGGAGGAAGAAAGGAGAGAAGCCGGCAGTGTCGAGGCGTGACGAATTGTAGGCGAAAGTAACGTAAGGGAGAGGAACGTCCCAGTCACGGTGGTCAGTGGACACGTACATAGCGAGCATATCCGTGAGCGTCTTGTTAAATCGTTCAGCGAGCCCATTGGTCTGCGGATGATAGGCCGTGGTGAGGTTGTGCTTAATGCGGCAGGACCGAAGAAGGTCGTCGACGACCTGAGATAGGAAGCACCGACCACGGTCCGTGATCAGCTGGCGAGGAGCACCGTGTTGCAGAATGACGGCGTGTAGTAGAAAATCGGCGACGTCCGTGGCACAGCTGGTAGGAATGGCACGTGTGATGGCGTAACGCGTGGTATAATCGGTGGCAACGGCAATCCACCTGTTACCAGAGCGGGATAAGGGGAAAGGACCGAGAAGGTCCAATCCAACCCGGCAAAATGGTTCAGGAGGAACATCAATTGGTTGAAGAGTGCCTGCTGGAAGTGACCGAGGCGTCTTGCGGCGTTGGCAAACATCACAAGCCGTGACGTACCTTCGCACGGACCGGTAAAGGCCGGGCCAGTAAAAGCGTCGCCGCACCCGGTCGTACGTCCGAGTGACGCCCAGATGGCCAGCAGTCGGCACGTCGTGAAGCTGGTGGAGTATGTCGGGACGGAGATGCTGAGGTACTGCGAGAAGGGCGTCAGGGCCATCCGCCCGGAAGTTGCGGCGAAACAGGACGCCATTACGCAGTGTAAAGGCGTGCAGAGATGGGTCGGACGGCTCTGAGCTAAGACGGTCTATAACCTGCCGAAGCGATGGGTCGCGTCGTTGGTGGGCGGCTATGTCGTGCAAGTCGGAGAGGGCAAATACGCAGGGGTCATCATCGTTCCACGTTTGATCAGGCGGATCAACAGGATGACGAGACAAGCAGTCGGCGTCCTGGTGCATGCGACCAGACCTGTAGACCACCGAATAGTCATACTCCTGGAGTCTTAACGCCCAGCGGCCGAGTCGTCCGGACGGATCTTTGAGCGAAGAAAGCCAACATAGGGCATGATGGTCGGTAATGACCGCGAAAGATTTGCCGTACAAATATAGGCGAAACTTGCTGACTGCCCAGACGAGTGCGAGGCATTCACGTTCCGTAATAGAATAGTTACGTTCAGCGGGGGACAGAAGTCGGCTGGCGTAGGCTATCACCCGGTCGTGACCAGTCTGTTTCTGAACCAATACTGCCCCTATCCCGTGGCCACTCGCGTCCGTGCGTGCTTCTGTGGGAGCCAACGGATCGAAATGGGCTAAAACTGGGCAACAAGTCAGGCGGTCAACGAGAGTGGCAAACGCTGCGCTTTGCGCGGTGCCCCAGGAGAATGAGGTATCGGCCTTAAGGAGATCCGTCAATGGCCGGGCGATCTCAGCAAAATTCTCGATAAAGCGCCGAAAGTAGGAGCATAGTCCTACAAAGCTGCGAACATCCTTTGCCGAACGCGGGATGGGAAATTCTTGGACGGCGCGTACCTTATCGGGATCAGGTCGGACACCAGCAGCATCGACTACGTGACCGAGGATCTTGAGTTGCCGGCCACCGAAACGGCATTTTGATGAATTGAGCTGGAGACCTGCGCGACGGAAAACCTCTAGGATGTCTGCAAGACGATGGAGATGAGTTTCAAATGTTGGGGAAAAAACGATGACGTCGTCCAAGTAGCAGATGCAGGTCAACCACTTGAAGCCACGTAAGGGGAAGTCTATCATTCTTTCGAAGGTAGCCGGCGCGTTGCACAGACCAAAGGGCATTACCTTGAATTGGTACAACCCGTCGGGCGTCACAAAGGCGGTCTTTTCGCGGTCCTGGGCATCAACAGCAATTTGCCAATACCCAGACCGAAGGTCAATAGAAGAAAAGTACGATGCACCATGGAGGCAATCAAGGGCGTCATCAATCCGAGGAAGCGGATAAACGTCCTTTTTGGTGACTTTGTTCAAGTGCCGGTAATCAATGCAGAAGCGCCAGGACCCATCCTTCTTTTTCACTAAGACGACTGGTGACGCCCATGGACTGGAAGATGGCTCGATTACATTCTTTTTCAACATCTTATCGACTTCATCTTGAATGATTTTGCGTTCGCCGTGAGAGACCCGATATGGTCGCCGATGAATGGGGGTCGCATCCGCGGTGTTGATGCGGTGGGTTATCGTCGATGTCTGTCCCAAAGGGCGATCGTCCAAATCAAAAATGTCTCTGTACGATTGAAGCAGGCGATGTAACTCGCGAGCTTGCGACGAAGGAAGGTCGGACGCTATCATTTTTGCGATGTCACCAGAGGTAGAGCAACGATCCTTGGAATCACTCGGCGCAACCATGAAGGCGTCAGTGGACACGGCAGAAATTTGGCATTCCTCCAGAGGAAAAAGCGTGGCCAGCGACATCCGCTCGGGGAGAACTTGGGGCAAAGAACCAAAATTAAGGAAAGGCAGGCTGATTTGGTTGTTGGCGAGGGTGACGACAGTGTAAGGAAGAGCCACGTGGTGTCGGAGGAGGACGTCGGTTATAGGGGACACGACGTAGTCGCCGTCCGGAAGTGGCGGGCATGGTGACAATTGACGTAGGACATCGTGTCAGGAAGCAAGCGGACATGTCCTGTGGAGCAGAGGCGGTTGGGGAGCTTAGTGTCGGTGACAGGACCGGTCGGCACGTCCAGACGAAGAATACCCGTGGCACAGTCAATAAGCGCGGCGTTGTCGGTTAGAAAGTCAAGGCCGAGAATGATTTCATGGGGGCATGCGTCGAATACGGTGAACACTACAGGAATGTGATGGTCACCAACACCAACCCGAGCGGTGCACAGTCCTTCGACGGTGGGCGTACGGCCGTCGGCCACTCTGACAACAGTAGATGGGGCAGGCGTCAGGACCTTACGAAGGCGGCGGCGAAGGTTGGAGCTCATTACGGAGATACTGGCACCGGTGTCTATTAGAGCGCTCACACGAACACCATCAACATCAACGTCAAGCAAATTGCGTCTGATCGTCTTTGTAAACAGAGGATTTTCAGGCCGGAGCTGCAGCATCAGCTCCGGGAGCTGCATTGGCTAGTTTCCCGGAGAGGTGCGTGCGTACGAAGTCGGCGGCGAAGGGCGGCGAGGCTGCGGCGAACGAGATTGGCGACGTTGTGGGGACGGGGAGCGGCCAAGACGGTTGCTGGGGGAGCTGCCGGGAACATACTGGGGTTGAGTACCAGGGGGGTAGTGGATAGGCCGATCGTCCGAAGAGTAGGTGGTGGGCGAAAACCGGGAGCGTGCAGGGGACGTCCAACGTTGTCGGCAATAGCGGGCGACGTGACCAACGCGAGAGCACTCGAAGCAGATAGGCCGGTCGTCAGGAGTTCTCCATTCTGCAGGGTTCCGGCGGCGGTAACGAGGTGGTGCGTCATAACGACGTTGGAAGCTATTGCTGGCAAATGAAGGAGGAAGGTTCTGGCGGACGTCCGGACAAGCCATAGCGCACACAGGATGGATACCGAGGTTGGCTACTTCCTCACGGACAACGGCCTGTATAAGTGATATAGTGGGCAGGGTATGGTCGTGCCCATGGCGGTGTACAGGAGCCGGGGCCATGGCCTCGATTTCGCGGCGCACGATCTTGGTCAAAGTGTCCGAATGTGGCATCGGACCTGGTGCCGTCGGTAAACTGGGAGGCGCTGTCAGATCCGCACACGATGAGGTTGCTGCGGTGTGAGGCAGCCGGGTGAACTGCTGCGCTATGCGGCGGCATTTTGCCTGCTCAAATCGGCGACATTCCTTCAGTACAGAGTCAATTGTGGCACACTCTTTACACATGAGCAGATTGAAGGCATCATCTGCTATGCCTTTAAGGACATGCCCAATCTTATCGGACTCCGGCATCTTGGGATCCACCTTGGCGCAAAGAGCCAACACGTCCTGGATGTAGGCGACATAGGACTCCGTACAGGACTGCGTGCGTGAAGAAAGATCGTTCTTTGCGGCTAGCTGACGTGCAGCGGAGTCACTGAACGAATCCAGGAACTCCTTTTTGAAGGCGTCCCAGCTTGTGAGCCTTGCTTCGTTGTTTAGGAACCAAGTCCCAGCCGTCTTCTTGAGATGGTAGGCAACATTCGCCAGCATGATTGTGTCGTCCCACCGGTTGTGAACACTGACGCGTTCATACATGCGGAGCCATTCATCCGCGTCGACGTTATCAGTCCCAGTAAAATCACCGGGATCACGGGGGTGAGACACGATGACTATTGGCGGAGTAGATACAGGCTCACCGGGGGGCGGCATCATGCAGCTGTGAACGTGACACCCGCTTCGAAGCTCCGTATTTTCTCAAAGTAGCCCGGCGAGCGGTACGGAGACGAGAAGTAGCACCTCCACCACAAGATGTGACGTGGCAACGAAGGAGATGTATTCAGATAGTGTAATTACAAAAATAGACGGGATAGCGAAGGCAGACAAGGCAGCCGCGATGTCCCAGGAACTGAACGCGCACCACCATCAGCGAGCGTCGTCTTCTTCTCATCCCAGAGGGCGCATACCCGCAGAGCGGGGTTGGACACTGGTTCCGTTTATAGTAAGGAGCCAAGGAACGGAGCCCGTGACAATATACAACCAGAAGCCCTCGTATCAATAGAGTCAGTACAGTCGTTTGAATAAATCAATGTATTCGTTTTCGTCGAAGCACTTTGAGTCCACGTGCAGGCAGAAGCATTGGTGAAAGGAAGTAATCACAAGAAGAACTCAATCTTTCTGTATTACTCGTGATTATTGAAGACACTTCTTTATTAATGGTTGCTTTCTATTTAAACGTAGACACAAAGTAGTGCGAAAAAATTCGATTCCTAGTTTTATTTATTTTTCTCCATTACGTTGCAATTATGTCCAATAGAATACAGCCAATAAAATTGTCATGACAACCCATACTTTTTCTTGAATCACGCCTAACACATTCCATGTGCACAGCAGCATTGTTAGTCGGGAGTGTGCCAAAACCCACCCAATACAGGCGTTTGTTTTGCAGGCGCCCCAGAAAAAATAGCCTATACCTGTCGTTACACTCAAAAGTGTCGTAATGGCAACCAGAGATAGGAACTGGACGCGCCGACTTATGCCACCTTCTTAAGGGAATCGGCGTCGCTATGATCAAGGCCGATCGGGAAGCCGCGGGGGGCTGAGACACAGCAGTAGACCCTCGTGCCTTCTCCGCACACACACATAAAAAAAAATGCCTCACAATATCTGGCGTGCCTCCCGAACCTCGTTGCCGTTTACTCTGCTTTGTTTCCGCACTTCCGTTGAACCCTTGAGCATGGTGAAGAATCAGGCGGCACAAAGCAAGACAGACGGTCTTGTCTCGAGGGTTGTCCGTTTGCTTCCGCGCGATTCGGGCACGGCCAACACCCAATGCGGAGGGCGGATGATCCTTCATGCATCGCGGTCTCGTGTTTGCACCAAACACCTGCATGATAGCAAAGCCATAGTACCTGACCCAACTTGCTTTGTAACCGCAAAGCGGCGAGTTTGATAGGGTAGCCACAGCTTGATAACTAACAGGTTCCTTTTTGGCCACTAAAATCTTGGCTTGAAGATCCTGGCTGATCTCGGTGCCTCGCCTCCATTCGAAGGCTTTCATTCAACCTTGACGGTGTTGTCGCGCTACGTGTTCCCTTTCGCAATACATGTTTCTCGCTATGCATCTCTCCCTAGGATTGCGCGCAATCAATCGACCGGAGCTCCGTGACGACGCCTTCCGAAAACAAAAGAATGCCTTGGAGACAAATGCCGACATCGAGGGAGGTAACGCGATCTCCACGGTATGGTCAGACGGAACTGCGGGACATTAGCCCTGTACGGAGAACCGAGTGAATCAGCTCCGAAGGAGACAGGCGACGGCAGTAACACTCCACCGACGTTGTCTGCGAGGTGTTGCCGAGGATGATGTGCATGTATTCCCACGCATAACGGAGAACACCGAGCAAAGTACGGGAACGCTGACCTTGCTGAATCCGTCGAAAGAACGCGCACTCCCGACGCCACCCTCTCAACAATGCCGGCAGCCAGAACTCCTTACTTGCCCCTCACAATGCATCGCCGAAACGCCACAGAGACAAGAATGCCGCAACCCTCACACCAGCAGTCCTGCCCCATGCTATGTGGTAGTAAGCCTGAACACGGTTTGCTTCGGTCGCCTTATTGCGACGTAATCTCAAGATTTCTTTTTTCACGCAGTATTATTGCGGCCAAACACGAGCAGACATTTGTCCCTGCCCTGAGTTCGTACGTACGACACGTAACTTGCTTCGTTATAAGCGATACTTCCTTAAAAGCGGTTATGATTCGCAGTGAATACAGTTCGGACCATGAGACCATTCGAATAAAGTGAAATTTCGAGTGAACTGGGTTTAAAACGGTGGTTTACTGTTGGTCAAGTATGCGTATACCAATAGCAATCATCATCATCATGACCGTCTCCACACTACAGAGATCATTGATGTCACCATCCCGCTCCATAGCAAAGGTGAGCCGGCATTCGGATGACGCTAGCGAAGAGAGGAACGACGAGGATTCACAACAGACTGTGCTGCATGCGTCGACGATAAAATGCAGCGATACACCGTTTTCTACAGCGAAAAGTAGCATCGTGATCGTTGTTCCCAATATTACTTTACGTTTTCTCAACATCATGTATGTGGTCCCCCGTTAGAACCTCGGAGGAGGAAACTGACTTGGTGATGAGCGATACATCGTCAAAAGCGGAGGTGATTTGCTCTCAGTGGGCTGCAGTGGGGCCGTGGAACGCTTCGAATAAAACGATATTCCCAGCAAAGAGACTTCGTTATAAGGAAGATTCAAGGAAGCATACGTGATTACCACGCCTGCGATTGGAAACAATTTAGCTTGAACTACCACGCTGCCAAGTCACACGGGTCTGAGCCGTTCTCAGGGTGCTTCCACTGATTTTTGTCCAGCTTCCTTCATCACAGTGCGATACGCAAATGAATGAAAAGATGCTCAAGTACAGTGGTGGGTCGTCACGCCGAATAAGAATTGGAATGGTGATCTATTTTTTCAAGACGAACAACGTATTACCCCAATCTCAGCTTTCCGATCAGTGCGTGTCTTGAGCTCGGACCAATTAGAGGGGAGCGATTGTGAGCTAACAAACGGGTTTGACGGGGCCTCACGAGCGCAACGAAAGACTTACGAAGCCCTCACGAATGCTTTCCCAAGGCAATGAATGGCGCAGGCTGATATCTACCCTTGTTTTTCAAGGCTTTTAAGGTCATGTATCGTTACTATAGCTGTGAACGGACAATGAAAAAATCCATAGATGAACGGCTCGGCGGGAGCCGGTTCGAGGTTAAGCTCGGCCTGGCCTGCTGCAGCCAATGTGCTAATAGTCTGTCCTACGAGAGCGTCTTCATTTCTGCCCTAGGTCTTCTAGCTGGAAATAAAGAGAAACAAAAGAACTCGCAGATAGATCGGCCAGCACGTGTTCAGAGCCTATGCACTTCAGCGTTTTTCTTCGCACACCCTGCACTCACCGCGTGAGCCTAACACAGCGCAATTTGGTAGGGTAGTGTGCTTGTAAAATTTTTCTGCGTATGGCATGATCCTTAGAGCGGGGATATTGAAAGAAGTAGAAAGAATGTTTTTAGTTGAAATTAGGTGCTGGCACGTGCACGCTCCTATACAACGCAAAACAATAGTTATCCGCTCAAATAAATGAAAATTTTATTCCGAGCGCATTGTTAAAGGTACTCTTAAAGGTACGAAAAGGCGGCACGAAAAGGGCGGAACAAATTCCTTTTTATAAAATCATGGCCATTAACTGATAAACAACAAATAGGTGCTCTTAATGAAGCTACAGCGTAATAAATAAATTATACACAACAGCAAAACGCTAATAGCCTGCAAGAATGCTGTTCATGAGCATTAAATAAAATCGCGTTTTGAAAGATAAACGGCGTAGACCTCGTCTCTTTCCTTCAGTCCATTCGAAAGCGGCGGTTACGGAGCTCGACGCTTTGGGTTTGTGGTTTGATTGCGAGTCTGCTTGAGCAATTGTGATGTTTTTCTCGTAAAAGGGTGCGTGATATGAACATTCGGCTATATTCTACGACGCGATTCTTTCAAGCTGCAGCCCTGGTTAAGTAAAGTGACCAGATTCCTTCGACGGGACGGGACGGGGATGAAGGGGGGGGGGGGGGGGGTAAGGAAGAACTACGAATGCTCAATGCAGTTTTGTTTTATCGAAAATATCATACGTTTCGTAGTTCTCTCGGTCTTCGTCGTTCTTTGCTGACTGAGTAAAAGTCCACCCACCCTTCGTCAAACGCAGAAGGGTATGCCGAACGGTTTGCTGGTACACTGTAACTTAAAAAAAAAACAGCTCAGACATTGGAACTAAGCAAAAAACACACAACAGTTTTTTGTTTAGTCCCGTCGCGTGCGCTCTTTTGTCGAAGTTCCTGAAACTTTCTTTTGGTTCTTTTATAATTCCTCCAGCTTTTCATTAGTAACACTGGGCTTGATAACCATTTTACATATTTCCGGCCGAAGGCGGGACAAAACACTGTCCCACAAGCAGTTTGCGGGACAGCGGGACCACAGCCGCAAAAGCGGGACGTGTCCCTCCTAAATCGGGATGTCTGGTCACTTTATCGTTGAGCGAGCTGCCGGCCAGACTGCGGGTTACTGCGATCGTGTCGCTGTCCCCGGCGGCGTGAGCCGCTGGAGTGCTAGTTGCATCCGTGTCTACGACGATGAACCCGAAGCCAATGCGCAACTGTTTGCACGACTAATGTTGCGGCAACGTGAGACAACTTGGGTGCTTTTCGCGTCAGCCCAGTGGGTTTCTCGGGCCCACACTTTGCAGCAGACGATCTTTGTTTTCGACTTCGTTTACGCGGCCGTGCGAGCGAGGTCAGGCGGCTTGGCGCGTCAGTTGACCTACCAAGGACGGTGGGTCATTGTAACGTATTTGTGACAAGGCCCAAATACGCCGTCTGATGGTTAAAGTTTCCTTAATTTATCCGATCATCGTTCCCAATAAAGGCTTGTCTAACGCCGGCGGCGGCAACAAGCAGTTTTGCGGCGTATTCCCCGCTTCTTCATAAAGCCACCTCCCTCGCCCGTCTAGGTACCCGCTGTCCCTATAGTCTACAATAAGACCGCCCTGTAGCCTAGCCATGGCGTTTTCGGGAAAGCGAACTGGTCCGAATCTTACTCGTAGACTTATTGAAGTACGTAAATAAGACTAGACTGCCAATAAGACTGGCAGTAAGCACGTTTGTTCGAGCGAACGGGCCCAGGCTTCAGTTCGATTACGTGAAAGAAAACTCTGCACAAGGATGAAGGACCCTTTCTTTTAAGAGGAAGATGGTGAAAACGCGATGTTAAAAGAACTACTCATCACCCCGTACGCTATCGGATTTCTTCCGACAGACAGTGACAGTGCAGTTCCATATGATATCTTCCTCCTTATGGGGCTGCCCAACTTGTAGAAGTGCCGCATGATCGGTCGTCATGCAGAAGCTCGTCGTCCAACCAAATCGCTCTTACCCGCCGCGGTGGCTCAGTGGCTAAGGCGTTGCGCTGCTGAGCACGAGGTCGCGGGTTCGAATCCCTGCCGCGGCGGCCGCTTTTCTGATGGAGGCGAAAAGCAAAAACGCCCGTGTGTACGAGATTTCGGCGCACGTTAAAGATCCCCAGGTGGTCAACATTAATCCGGAGCCCTCCACTACGGCGCGCCTCATCGCCTGCGTTGCGTCGGCGCGTTAAACCCCACAATCAATCAAATCAATCAAATCGCTCTTGCGGGAGCAATGTGCATGGGCACGAAGCGTCTATGCTGTCCAAAGCCAGCTGCCCCCCTCCCCCCCACTTTTAGTCCCCGTCATGGCTCTACCTTTTTGATGGGTGTGTGCGTGTGCCTTCCGTACTTTTAGTTAGAGCTTTCAACTTGCTCCCCATCTTACGCTGTGAATTTCTTTAGGCTGCTTTTGGAGTGCCCCGTGTAAGCGCATATAATGGACATGGCAGCACCGCCGTGACACTGTCACCTTACGTGCCTCTACTTGTGCAGGTTTTGACGGTGTACTCTTTTTACAGGTCTGTAAGGCAATGCATACTTGGTACACTCTCATAACCAAACTCTGATCGCCTGCTTCTTTCCCCGCTCAACCTCCGGTATAGATGGTGCCTCGTGCTAACGGAACAAGAAAAAAATATACATGATGACTTTTTGAACTACCTACTGCGCACATGCGCAGTACTCGAATTTGCTACCAATGAATAAGTTTACATAAATTTGTTCGTTTGTGTTCTTTTTTATCGCAGTGTATACCGCCTCCATAATGATGTTTTTGTTTGCGTTATGAAAAGGGAGGTCCCCCTTTCGGATTTTTTCCATGGGACCTCCTTCTGTAAAACCCTGTTTCTGTAAAAACTGTGCTGAACTACTCAATAAAACAGTGTCAATGTGAAAACAAATATATCGCCGAAATTCTCACAAATGCTTCTCGTAAGTCAGGATATTTAGGTCGTACAAAGATCCCTCCAAGTGTGAAAGAAATTTGAATCCAATATACTCGCTCTATGCTTGCGTTTTTAAGTTAAAGACAGCAAACCTTTTTGGGCTTATGTTTATACTCTGTCGGACTATTAGCTGGTACTCAGAAACGGTCTGGCTTATTTTATTTTATTATTGCCTCCAACAACTTGGCAATCCTCACAAGCATGTAACAGGCTGGACGCAAGTACTGTATACGCCGCGTCTCACCCTTAGCGCTCAAGATTATATTCTCAATCAAGGATACCCCCTCCTCCCTCAGCCAGATTGTGCGGACATCAGGCCACTGTTCCCTTGAGAGAAACGAGGCGGCAGCCGCAGCTGCCCACGCATCTACATTACGGACATTTCCGTCGACGAAAGAGGACCTTTCCGCACATTCCACCTACCCCCGGTCCCTTGCCAATACACCGAAGCTGATATCGTTATCGCCAACTGCGGCCTCGATACTCTCCTCCTCGTCAACGCGTAAATGTGGGCTAGTTGGTTCGAACTGTGAAACATGGTTAAGTAGCGCGGTAAGGTCGGGACAAAAGTAGAGACCATACAGGACTAGCCAAACGCGTAAATGTGGGCTAGTTGGTTCGAACTGTGAAACATGGTTAAGTAGCGCGGTAAGGACGGGACAAAAGTAAAGACCACACAGGACTAGCGCTAGCGCTAGCCCTGCGTGGTCTCTACTTTTGTCCCGTCCTTACCGCGCTACTTACCCATGTTTCACTCTCCTCCTCACCCATCCCTGAGCACACAAGCGGCTCGCATTAGGTGTCGACTATGGACCAACACATACTAGTACAACATCTCGGTACTCTTTTATATCGGCCCCTCCACTTACCCCTACAACTGCCCCTCTTGCTCCGTCCCGAACAACACCTACCACCTAGTCTGGGAATGCCGCTACGCGCCAAAGCCCCTCCCTTTCACATCCCCTGAGCAGTGGGAGCGCGTGATGACCAGCTGACGGTTGGAGTACCAGTAACACCTCATTGCTCACGCCCTCCGGCTGCTGCGCTGTCTTGCGGCTTTCTAGACTCAGAAATCCAGCCATATTAAGCTCAATAAATGAACCCTTTTCCTCCTTCTGCCTTGCTCGGGCAGGGCTTGGGCTTTTATCTAAATATTTTTTCGGGCTCGGGCCGCGCCCGGGCCGTGTCTCTACTGGGCTTAGCCGGGCCTAGCGTAGAAATTACGGCCGGTGCAGTGCTCTGCTTCCAACGCTCCCTTCCCGAAGTTTTGAATTTGGAGGTTAGAGGGGAGTCACTTGGCGAGGCAACTGACTCTGCCTATTGTGAAATAAAGTACACCGTTAATTATTTTTGGTTCGTAGTGGTGCGTTAACCTTACGCTGCTTCAAGTCCTTGTCCCACCTCAATGGCCAGCTATTTCGCACTGCCATTGCAGAAGACAAAAACGTCGACAAGAACCGGCCGAATACGTGGAGGATGCGCACTTTCCCGCGGTTGTAATTTGATTTGTTTGAATTTTTAAACGTGGAAATGTCTGCGGGTGCTTCAACCATCTTTGGCGAGATGTTCATCAAAAGCCGATATGACTTTCGACGTTTGACCTTTAGCCTGGCCAGTTACGTTACAGATGAGAACCTAACATTAAGAAGAGCAAGGAGAGGAGATGCGTAGAGGTGGTGAAAGGTAAAACGGCGCGCTGCCACGAAGTTATTGACGACGCAAGGTTGTCGTAGTCGATAAAGCTTCTTGGAGCGAATCTGTACTCCGCAGTAGACTATACGAAATAACAACCATCGAAGAAGGAGCCAACAGTGACGTGCACCGAGGAGAAGCAGCCAATTGAATGCCATGGAGTGACTGTGGGGGCACTTATCTTGGAACGCACTCCGTTTAGATGCATCCTGTGGGATCTAGAAAAAGCGTAACTCGAAAACTCGAATTAGAATTTTGTTCGTTTTACGCGACGAAGCTACTCGTGTAGGGTTCGAGAAGGGCCGTACAGAGGGGTTACGAAATAAATTAGACAACCTGGGGTTGTTTAGCGTGCGCCGTAATCTTTACGCGAGGGTGTATTCGTCAGTATAGTGTTCCGTACTGCGGCGAAAAATTCCCGTTTGTAGGCGTAAAATAGTTCTGTTTTCAGCATGCTTTCCCGCATATTTCTCAACAAATCTCTCCAAGCTTGTTTTTAACTGATTGATTTTGATCCCAGTTTACTTTTGGGCGTTAGTCAGCGCCGCTTATATCTATTTTACGTAGCGCTGTGGATTCAGGTGCCGTTTTGAATTGTAGCGTGAGGGAACTTCTACTACTGCTTTCAGCAGCACGTGACAAATGCTTACGGAGCATTGATCCGATAATACGCATTTCACGTTTTCTAACAACCATCATACTTACTTTGCATGCTAACGCTCCAAGTTGAAAGTGCCTGTAGGAGAAGAAATCAGAATATTTCTCGTTCATTGGCGCGGTTTATTCATGACATTTACTCATAACAAGTTTTGTCAATGTCGGGCCAGGAATCACTGATGCGAGGTCCGGTTTGCTGACGCGTTTTTTTTTAATCTTTACTCCAACATTCTTAATATTTCCTTCACGTGTCCAAGATTCCACATTCTGTCTTTCGGCTAAAATTACAGCCGAAAGTTCGCCGAAGTAGGGAAAACTGCTTGCACGGCCGGAACATGACTGGTTTTCGTTTTTCGTTTCTCACCTAAATCATACCAACGGCCACGGTGGGTCGGATCCAACCTGTGTACCTGGGCTCATCAACACACCGTGCCTAACCCACTGGGCCGCCGCGGCGGGTAAAACAGGCCTAATTGATAACACGTGTGAACGGTTCAGCATGGCTATAATCAGCGGCTGTGGAGTCAAACGATACTTGTAGCCCATTGTCAAGGTATTAGCGGTGAAAACGAAGGCGGTGACGGCAAAGCGAAGGGCAGAGGAGACGCTGATGTGCGAAGAGGGCGGGACAATGATAATTTATTCGGAACCAAGGATATCGTACCCGGAGTACGCGTACAGAACCTATTCCTACCGAAGGCTAGCAGCGCCCATAAAGGGCGTAGGTGATGGCGGACGGGATGATCGCAAACATCGCTCGTGTGGACACGTACACGCCAGCGGACGGCCTCAAATAATCAACGCGGTCGTGCCACGGGGCGTGGAGTCACAAATGCGTTTTGGGAAGGGTAAAGCAACGCCTTGTGGGGAAGACACAGTGGAGGTGAAGGGAAGAAATGAACGAAGGCGTTCGTTCTGTGCGGTGAGCTCGGATGATGCAAGGACACCCTGATTGCGGCAACCAGAGAACGTAGGTTTATCGATACAAACATAGTAGTAAAAGTCAACTACTCCTTTGTAGAAACCAAAACGATGGAGAAACGCGGAGATTTAAAAAAATTGGCCGTGTATCTGCTCCTTTCGTTGCAAATGTCGTCAAAAGATGATAGTCTTTATCGACTTTTGCCAAGTAAATGCCTCCCTTCGCTTTCCCGCTCACCTCTCATGTTGTTCCTCTTGCGTCGCGCTCCAAAGACGCCACAGGTTTGCTTAAATCATTTTATATTTCCCGCGTTCCACTGCTCAAAACCGGGTGTCTCGATGCCAACGCTGCCGTACGGCGAAGACACGCGTGAATCGAGGCGGCCTACTTCATCGTTTATAGAACCGCGTTTCCCTACTCCACGTGCGTTGCAAGCAGAACGTGGAACATATCCAGTGGAACCTTTCGTAACTGTTGCCGGTTGATTTCTTAACATGGTGCCAGAAGCTATAGTGGCGCGGGCGACAGCAGGCGACGGCGGAGGTAATTTTTTTTCTGCAGTTTTTGATTGATTGATTGTAGGGTTTAACGCGCTGACGCAGCGCAGGCGATGAGGCGCGCCGTAGTGGAGGGCTCCGGATTAATTTTGACCACCCGGGGATCTTAAACGTGCGCCGAAATCTCGTACACACGGGCGTTTTTGCTTTTCGCCTCCATCAGAAAAGCGGCCGCCGCGGCCGGGGATCGAACCCGCGACCTCGTGCTCAGCAGCGCAACGCCTTAGCCACTGAGCCACCGCGGCGGTTTTTTTTTTCTGCAGTTGATGAAGTATTTAATTTCGCAAAAGTCAAGCATGTATGATTTTTTTAAAAGGAACACTGTAAATATCACCTCTGTATTAATTTGTTGTCTTATATTTGCGTAATGTCTTGTTCTGCTTCAACAACGTTGACAAGTATGAACATTACACCGGACTTAGACGGGTAGATTTAGCTGTGACTATATAAGACTATTGCGCAGGCATTGTTTTAGTTTGGCCGGGTGGCTGAATCGAGTCACAGACAGACAGACGGACAGACAGACAGACAGACCAAAATTTCTGCGTTTAAGTAGCTTAAGAAAGACTATCGTCTTTAAAAATCAAGTCCTACAGCAAAACGGTTTATAGCACGGCGATTTAGCTTTCTAGTGCATTCCATGGGTTTCCCTAGCGTTCACCCATCGTCATCGTTAGACAGTGGGGTGCATGATTTTTGTGTCCAATTTCGCACGTCGATGCAGCCCTCTCCTAATCTGAATTGCTCTGACCATACCGGGATGGCTAAATCGGATAGACGTCGGCTTCATAATGCGAAGGACCCAGGTTCGATTCCGACTGCGGGATGCGTTTTGAGGTTTCTTCACTTTACCCACAACATTCACCGTAGGCAGAAAAAGTTGGCTTTCCTGGAACTGTTTTGGGTGGACTGCAGGCGACATCATTGAGAGGATTAAATCCTCGCTGTATAACAATTCTCCCGAAATTCGCAATTGGAAATTGTCGAATGAATGCTTTATAAACCACTTTGCTTCAAGGTCTGCCTCAGTCGTTCAAATCCATGCGGTCTTTGTCATGCATTGGAAACAAGGATTATGATGATGGTGACGAAGACGACGACGAGGACTGTGTGTTAGTGTCATGAAACGCTCAGTTTTACAGAGGTTATGGCATTCCCAGCTGACTCAGTATAATCGTTTTCCGTGTGCGTGCGTAAGCTCCTGATAAAAACACGCACTGGAAATAAGTCACGTAATAATTTCATTCTAAAACAGGAGCCAGAACAAGGAACATCTTCCCCTAATTCATCAGAAGTACTTGAATTAGGGCAAGCCAGTGGCTGCTGTGCTTTTAGCATCTGTCCCGCGTTTTTAATAGCGAAGCTTTTGTTTCATTCCGATGTTTCACAAAACTCAGCGTTACAGCATAAAGAAAGAAAATCCCTGGCACCGTCAGGATTCGAGCCTATGCCTGGTAGAACAAGGCAGTCACAGCCAGTCTTCTTACACACTCGGCTACGACCATGGGTAAGCACCCGAGAGTTAAACGCATTACTCAGTCGGCTGTGAATGTGGGGAGAGGCACCACGCCACCTGCTCGGCAAAGAACACGTGATAGGTTACGAGTTGCACCTACGGGCGCCTAGTTTTAGTGTGCGTGTTGCGGTAGTTCGTTCTGCTTCTTCGATTTGCTTCTTACCCTGGTATGCTGAAACCTTTCTCCACCCGAGGCTCAATCGAAAAGATCCTTGAAATTGATTTGCCCATGCATAAGCACTGCGAAATCATCCCCCTAGAAGAGTGGAGGGAGCGAATGGAGTGGAGGAGGGACTCAGAATACGGCCCTTAAACACCGTTATAGCAACAAAGATGGAGTAAAGCTCGTTGCGACAGTGAAGAAGAAGCAAATCGGTCGCAATCACAGACTCAAACCGTCGTGGTGTTCGGGAAGGTTGAGTACAGCTTCGCTACCTTCAGGTTTTGCTCGTTAGTGTGACCTTCCTGCATTTTTTTCTCGACTGATTTCTATGGTTTTTGACAGAGTTCCTAATTGCTTCAAATGGGTTAATATTTTTTTAGCCACTAATGACTTCCAGCTGCATTTGTGACATACAGCGTCAGCTGTTGCTTTTCAGTTTCTCTTGGACAAGTTGTTGCACTTTAATTTTTTCTGTCTTAATCTTGATTGTATTTTATTCTTTCTGCACTCTTACCAATGATGTGATACCTAGAAATCTGCCTACGATTCTCTATGACCTTCTAATTCTTTCCCTTTACCTTTCTTTTGTTTTCCTGCTGCAGGAAGGCTTCCAGTAGTTCGGACTTTGTTCAAATTTGTGCTTTTTACATTGGAAAACCTTGGCGCGTGTCATGATGCACCAAGCATCGGCTCAAAATCACGAGGCTCTTACCAGGACATGCGCTAGTGAAGATAGATTTATGCTCAGTGCGATAGATCACAGAGAGGGAGAGATTAGTCTTTAATGGTACTGTTGAGGTTAGCTTCGCAAAGGCGCCTAGCTTGCTACACCAGATGTATAAGAAAAAATGAAATTGACGAAGTCGTGATGATGACTACGTAGAATATGATGAGCTCACTTATGAAGACTTATGAAGCCCTGTACTTCGCAGGAAAGTCAATAAAGCTTTTGTTGCTGGTAATGCATGTTTAACTTATACCAGGGGTAGGCCGTCCCTTAGTATAAGTCATCCAGAGAGACGATGGCCTAGGGACGCTAGGAGGCACGTCCTAGAGGCAGGGGAATTCGGGTGCTGTATAGGGGAAACATGAAAAAGAAGCGATACTAAGAGGAACAGTGTTAAAAAGCGATAAGAGAATAACTGAAGAAGTTGGAGATGAAGAGAAAGGCGACACGTCCAACACAATAAGCCTCCATGTGTACCCTGCCTGTCCCCCCGTCGGTACAGCATGTTGCCTACGATTGATTGATTGATTGTGGGGTTTAACGCGCCAACGCAACGCAGGCGATGAGGCGCGCCGTAGTGGAGGGCTCCGGATTAATTTTGACCACCTGGGGATCTTTATCGTGCGCCGAAATCTCGTACACACGGGCGTTTTTGCTTTTCTCCTCCATCAGAAAAGCGGCCGCCGCGGCCGGGAATCGAACCCGCGACCTCGTGCTCTGCAGCGCAACGCCTTAGCCACTGAGCCACCGCGGCGGGTTGTTGCCTACGAAGTCGGAGGGTAGCTCAATTCACGGGCTGCTTCGTGTGCCATCTCGATACTCTGGAGAGACGAGTGCGCTGGTGTGGTGTCCACATCAAACGGGTGGGTCGAGAGGGTAGGATTTGTTTTGGAGCCGGAGATAAAGGTCTTCGCCATAGCGTGTGGAGTTTAGCGGGATGTCACCTTACGGCACGCTCGCTCAAGACGACTGCTAACAGATCGTCACCTCTATTTACACAGAGCGAAATTCGTACCCGGACATCGAGTACCCGAACGTGAATTGTTGTCTTTCCTTATAACATGAGGAGCCTTTGAAACTTTGCGCTGCAAAGTAGGCCGTCTTTTTACAATGTGCGAAGCGACCAAAGGCAACAACCGCTCTTTAGGACTACTCAGGCATAATCTAAAACAAGCCCCATCTGATGTAAAAAGACTTGCATACTTCACCTTTATACGTCCAAAGATAAAATATGCTCTGCAATCTGGTATCCTCATCAAGCTCATCTAACAAATAACCTCGAGTCATTACAGAACCGTGCTGCTGGCTTTATCTTTTCTGATTATTCTATATTTTCAAGCGTCACAGCATAAAAAACCGGGTGCTGAACTGGATCAGTTATGCGTTCGTCGCACATATGCTCGCCTGTCCCTGTTCCATAAAATCTACTTCCACCCAACGCTTCACAGCGATATCGTTCAGCATGCATCAGCCATTTTTCCACGCAGGGATCATCCCAGCAAAGTTAAGCGCCCACTATGTCACTCGTCCTTGTACGCACACTCATTCCTGCCCCACACCATATCTAACTGGAACGATTTACCCTCACATATAGCAGCTCAAACTGACATAACTAAATTTCGAGAATTGCTTCACCAAGTGTGATGATTTTAATTGTATTTTTCCTTGAAGTGTTTTATTTTGCACCCACCGCTCTTCTCTTTTTTGCCCTTCATCGCTTTTCAGTATTGTACTCTATTTAACTAGCTGCGTAGAGCAACTTCCTTGTCATCTGTAAGTGCCTTCTTGGGCAAGCGCAATCCGCTTATTTGTTCAAATTATTTTTTCCCTAAAACACATTGCATTCCTCCCATATTTTGTAGTACTTAAATTTTCTTTTCTTGTTCTTTTCTATTTTTTTGTTTCTATTGAACCGAAGTTTTCTTTTTTCGTTATCCTCTATCTTTTTGCACCTTTTTTCTATTTTTCTAATATTGCTTTCAACGTGTGTGCTTTCGGTGTGTGATGCCCCCCTGTGATAGGAAGAGGGTTCCTATGTAATACCCTCCATTGAGGGCCTTTAGGAGTAATATGAAATAAATATGAAATAAATAAATAAACCTGGCTCGGCTAGAAGCCTGAAAAGGCCTTTTTTGTAACGCTGTGCTCATTAGTGCACCCCCACTGAAAACAACACAAAATTCAGACTCAATTATTCACATAAAAGCGTTACGACAGCTTACGTCGGAACAGAAAAGGGGGTTAGGAATCAAGGCGTTTTTTTAATTTCATTGAGGAACCTTCGTTTTCTGATGTATTTGAACACTCGCTTTATATCATTTAATGGATGGTGGGATTTTTGAAACAGCGGAAAACAGCGCTCCTCTCGAACCGAGCCATCAGTCTTTTTTAATGAGCATGTGGACAGACGTTTATTGATTTCCTCTTTCACTGTGCGCATAGAAACTGCAGGAAAGATTTTGTTTTAATGGATAACAGAGGATGCGAGCTGGTTTTCAATTATCACCCCTCTAATCCAGGTCGGGAAAAGATTGCCGCCCGGGTAATGTGATGCAAAGAGGAGGGCTATTGAACGTGGTTATCGACCACGTAAACCTCATTGTGACCAAGACCACAGCGCTCCCGCTGAACTCGTTATAAGGGCACGAGTTGTCTGAGGCGATTATTTTGTTTTATCCTCCGGTTTTGTAACGTAATGTAACACTTTAAGCAAGAATTTCACCATTATAGTTTGTCTACTGCATGGGAAATGACGTTGCTTTTATGTTATTTGTTATGTTTCCAGCAATTGAAGACAAGTTGTGACAAGGTTCGCGCTAAACTGCCATTGTGCCGGTTTGGTCTTATCTAGACGGCATTTTGCTGATGCATGGCACACACACAAAAGCTGCGAATCCGGCCATCAATCAACTGTGTGATGAGGTAGGAGAACGAGATGGCGAAAACTTAATTAAAGGGTGAAGTGGAAAAACGTACGGCCATACACTGTACACGCTTGGCGCGGGACGTGCAGATAAGGATGAGGGAGCGAGAGATTGAACGGAATGCACAAGGGTGGCGGGTGACACGCAGATAAGAATAATGAGAGACCGAGAGGTTGAGTAAGATGCATGAAGCTAAAGGGAACCAGACAAGCAGGCGGGCAGGCCGGCAGGTAGGAAGAGAGGCAGGCAGACTGACTGTAAACAGAAAGACTGACTGGCTGACTGACTGATGGACGGACGGACGGACGGACAGACGGACGGATGGAAACAGGCACGCCGACAGGAAGACATACTGACTGATTGACTGACTGACGCAGACATGGGCACGGCAGGAAGACTGACTGACTGACTGACTGACTGACTGACTGACTGACTGACTGACTGACTGACTGACTGACTGACTGATTAACGAACGGGGGGACGGACATACAGACAGAAAGACATGGTGACTGACTGACTGACTGACTACGTGACTGACTGACTGACTGACTGACTGACTGACTGAGTGACTGACTGACTGACTGACTGACGGGCGGACGGACAGACGGACACAGGCGCGCCGACAGAACGACATACTGACTGACAGAACGGACGGAGACTGACTGACTGAGTGAGTGAGTGAGTGAGTGAGTGAGTGAGTGAGTGAGTGAGTGAGTGAGTGAGTGAGTGAGTGAGTGAGTGAGTGAGTGAGTGAGTGAGTGAGTGAGTGAGTGAGTGACGGGCGGGCGGGCAGACGGACACAGGCGCGCCGACAGAACGACATACTGACTGACAGAACGGAGGGAGACTTACTGACTGTCTGACTCGCTGACTGGCGAGTGTACATAGCCAGGCAGGCAGACTGACTGAATGACTGACGCGGACACGGGCAGGGCAGGAAGTCTGACTGACTGACTTACTCATTAACGAACGGGTGGAGGGACGGACACACGCAAGCAGACAGAAAGACAAAGTGACTAATTGACTGACTGAAGGACTGACTGACTTACGAATGGATGGGAGAACGAAACAGGCAGGCATAGGAAAAGACATAATGACTGACTGGCTGATTAGCGGGTGGACGGAGGGCGGACGGACACAGGCAGCCAGACAGAGAAACATACTGACTGACTGACTGACTGACTAACTGACTTACTAACTGACTGACGGACGAATGGACGGACGGACAGACGTACGGGCGGACACAGGCAGCAGACAGAAAAACATACGGACTGATTGATTGGCCGACGGACGGACGGGCAGACACATACACGCAGCCGGATAGACATACTGACTGATTAGAGGGCGGAAGGACGGACCGACGGTCACGGGCACGCATACTGGGAAACACACTGACTGACTTACTAAACGGAGGGACACTGACCGACTGACTACTGAAGGGGGGACACAGGCAGGCAAGCCCACAGCCCTAGTAATGCCCTTACTGAACCGTTCACATGTGCTCTCAATTAGGCTTGTTCTACCTGCCGCGGTGTTCCAGTGGTTCAGGCATTGTGCTGCAGAGCCTATGGGCGCGGGTTCGATCTAGAGATGTAATTTGTCATAAAATATTGAGTGGCGCGAAAAAACAGTTTTTGCGTGTTTTTTTTTTCAGAAAAATATGAAAAATTAAGGAAAAGACGATTCCGCATGCATCTATAAAAATCGACATACCGTAATTACACGATTCTAACGCGCACCCAATTTTCCTGACAAAAAACCGAAAAAACTTGCACCTCCGATTGTAACGCGCACGGAACTGTGTGAGCCAGAAAAACGAATGCGAGAGAAACGGATGATTTATTTCCCGAAGTAATCTCACTCCTCGTCGCTCTCCGCTGACCACAACATCTCGTCCTCGGGGCGGTCAAGCACGTTCGCGATGCCACACTTCTGAACTAACGTTCAACCGTGGTCGATGGGATCGTGGCCCACGCCTCACACGCCCATCCCGCGAGCTTCTCCAGAGGCGCACGCTTCAGCCGACCGCTCGTTTTGAACGCGTGAGAGCCGCTGCTGCCATTTCTGTTATCAAGCGCGCAAGTGGAGCGATCTGACGATTTGTGTGAACGCCGATAGAAAAGCCTAGGCGCCTATGCTTCCTGCGTCCGAAAAATCGTTGCTAAAAGCTTTAGCGCCATCTTGACATGGCGATGGCGATGGGTGGGACGAAATTTCCGCTGTTTCGGTTTCGGTTTCGTATCCGATGCTAACGCGCATGCGATTTTTTGACCTATTTTTCCGGAAAAAAGTGCGCGTTAGAATTGGGTAAGTACGGCACTTCTTAAGACGAAAACCTTAGGTGTGTCAACAAACGCGACAAGTCCGCGCCGTTGTTAGTGACGACACGAATGAAACCCAATTACCGCCGCTGTAAAAAGAAAATATGTAAATACAACATCGACGCAAGCTCATTTGGGTTCGAATAGGATTTCAACGCGTGTCACCAAGAGCCGCATCCAAGTGTGATAACTACATCCCTAACCCTGTAACGTACCATGATGCAACAAGAATTCCCCAGATGCATGTCGCATGACAGGTGAACCTGACAGCACCGCACACAGGATGCAGCAGTCAAGAAGTATTCGAGGAGGAGGAAGAAAACTTTATTGCAAGCCAGGTGATGTGGGAGTGGTTCCTCAGTCCAGGGTACCATTGGACGACCGTGCTTTCTCCGCCCTGAACACTAGGAGCTGTGCATCCAAGCCTGTGCTGGTTGTCAGTTCTCTCACAGCTCAGGGAGGGGAAGGGAAGTGGGTAAAGTAGGGAGGGTTGGGTTGTTTGCGCACTCAAAGGTCATGTGGATGAGGGTAGATGGGTTAGGACAGAATTTACATGTGGCAGGGTATTGGCTGGGGCACATCCGATGTAGCCAAGTTGAGTGAGGAAAGGTGTTCGTTTGAAGCCGCCGGGGTATTACTTCTTCGGTTTAGTAAGCTGTGGGTGAGGAGAGCGAAAACGTTATCATGATTTGCGTTAATGCTGCGTTATGTCTTAAAATGTGCGCAGGGGATCGATACAGTTAGTGAGGAGCAGCCAGGGGTGATATAAAGGAGGCGTGGATAAGGTGGAGAAGGTCTTCCTTCTTCATTCCGCGATGTCAATTGGAGATGCGGCGAAGCATGTGGGTGACTTGATTGAATACTGTGTTGAGCTTGGATACTGTCTGATCGTTCCATGTTTTGGCCTGGATAGTAGCACCAAGTACCTTGAATGAAGGTCTGGGATGTATAAGCTGACCATTGAGGGTAATTTAAATTGTTTCTTTATTCGATGCAGGGGGTCTTTTCCGTGCAATGATACGGTCATATTTTTTAGGGGAACAGCGAAGGCCATTTTATGAGGAATACTGTTTTATAGTGTCAGTGGCTATTTGCAGGGTCTGTTGAATTTAAAGGTGTTGTGCCACCAAATTTTAAGTCTGTAAAAAGCCTGCTGTAGGCTTTCTCTGAATGCAAGGACCCTCAACACGAAGTGCTAAGTACAGCAAGTGCCAAATATATATTTTAATTCTCTTCTAAAAAGTACCCAAATGCTCTTCATTAAGATCGGGACCCATCGCTAGTGCCACTAACCATGACGTCAGTGAATTGCCAGCAAAACAAAGTTTGTGACGTTATACCACGTTAGCGACTCGAGCGACGTCAACGTGAACTCCAGTTACCACAGTTTGTTTGGTCGCTTGGTCGTATCGGACACACTAGGCCGACACGACGGCGACGTCGACGACTCGCCAAACCATCGGCCAACTGCAGAATTGCTAGACCGCGTTGTGACACTACGCCGACGGCGACCCAAACACGTCGGCCGATGGAAAGTCGCCGTAGTGTGACTGACTCGCCGACCGAACCGAAGACGCTAACAAAACCGGTCGGCCGACACGTAGTCGGGAATCGACCGAGAAGCTAAAACTGCGCCCCGACAACATTCGTGCCGCAATGAATGTGGCTCTATTTTGTTAGTTTCTGGAGTGTAATAAACTTAGTAAGGTACATGAAGCCCATACAATTCTACACTAGCGCTAATGCGATCCATATTACGGCGTTCGATGCTTTGGCCGTGCTCTTCGGCGACGCCGCTGCCCCGAAGCTGCAAACTGCATATGCGTATGCGAACGGCTCGCCTGTAGAAAATATAAGGTCAGTTTCGTGCAGAAGAAGAGTTACGTAGGGTAATTTGGGTAATAAGAGGTCAATATCGGCCAAGGTTTTTAACGTAAAACGTAAAACCAAAGAACGGCAAGCAAGCCTGCAGTGCAAAATCGCAGCCGCAGCCGGGCACACTTTTTTTGCGAGCGCTTTTGCGAAGGAGCAGAGTTGATGGCATTGAGCTATTGCGGGGGCTTCGCGGAACCTTGCTGCGCAAACGCTATTTAAGAAATTTCAGTTTACCAGCCAGGAATTCTGTAAACTGGCTAGTAAACACCGACGTACGACTCGAAGGATGGGCCTCCATCTTGTACACCGGTTATATCGCGATGGGACGTCGTTTGTGCGGTGGCGCAGTGGTCTCGCGCATCGCGCCCATTGGGTCAACGTTGCGGGTTCAATTCGCGGCGGGGACAGCTTCTTCTTTTTTTTTGCGGTTTTTTAAGGGGCATGGTTTGCATATCCAATTGCATTTCTATGGCGGACAAAGAGTCCGAGTCGGAGCTGTCGCGGCTTGACATGACGAGTCCGCGTGTTCACTTCCGTGGTGAAGTACGTGTGTGCGGGAGCAGACACCGCAGTGAAGTCGCAGCGTACCGCAGAGCCGCATGGTAGACACACGTGGCAGAGCGTCCTCGCAATACTGTGACGTCACTGTTTGAATCGGCGCCCAGAAACCGAAACCGAATCCTGTACACATGAATCGTGCGATAATAAATTTTTTACTCAGAATATGTGCTTGTGAGAGAATGTATCATGTTTTCTACTGAAATACAAAACGTTTTCAACAAAGAATGCACAAGCAACAAATTTGGTGGCACAACACCTTTAACCTAAAGAACCCGTGTCCGTCCAAATGATAGTATCACCCCCATACAGTGCGTGATGAATACGGGGAATGGCGGTAAGCTGATGAGGGAGGTCTAGGCGGAGGAGGAGGAGCAGGAGAAAAGCGAACGGAAAGGCCGAGAGGTTAGCCAGGCTTACAACCCAGATTGCTACACGGCACTAGGAAAGGGTTGTTCAGGGTATGAAACAGAGGGAAGGTAAAAGGAGGGATAGAAGCGCGGCCTCGCAGAGACTTTAGTCCCTTTGTAGACACTATAGTCTTTTATCCAAGCTTGTGTCCTCCATGAAACGCAAAAGGGCTTGAAAAAGTACAGGTGAAAGAACAGAACCGTGAGGGGTGCCGCGATCTGCTTGGGTGATGGGATCAGATTTGACATCGCCTTCTTTTGCGATCACCTGTCTGTGGGTGAGAAAATTGGCATTGTAAGGTTAAGTACGCAAGCCGCCGCCTCTTTTGTTAAGACGGAAGAGGATGACAGAATGAGAGACGATATCGAAGGCTCCCTTTAAGTCCTATGCAAGAATTGCACGAGGTGAATGTGGGGAGGCTGGTGTGACAGTTTCTTCCTTTATGCGAAGCAGGATGTCTTGACTGCACAGATATTTTCTGAAACCATACATGGTATTTGGGGTGAGATCCTTGGCTTCTAGGTAAGGTTGTAGACGTCGGAGTAACGTGCGCTCCACAAATTTACCCACACAAGATGTTAAAGAAATAGGACGAAGGTTGTCCAGGTTGTGAGACTTGTTAGGCTTCGGGGTCAAGAGAATCGCTGCTGTCTGCCACGAGTCGCTGCTGTCTGCCATAGGAGGGGGGGGGGGGGTGTGTGAGGGGAGTTTTTCGGATTTCCAATATGTGAGGGAGGAGCAGTTGTGAGGGAGGAGCTGTGGAAACTTTTCCCGACCACGCCACAACCTCAAAGCGCTTCCCTGACTGACGTGTTACGGGAAGAAGCCCAACACGCTTTGGGAACTTCTATGCCGTCCGAAGCAACCCGGGAGCCACAGGCAATGATGATGAATAAATCTTTATTTGTCACGCTGGTGCAGATGTTAGGGCACCCGCCCGGTGGGGGCTTCCCTATCCCGGGATACACTGAGCTCGGCTGGCGGTCCAAGCCCTCTTCACCAGTTCACGCAGGATCCCAAGTTCCGGCTCGTCAGGAGGTTCGCCCACTGCTTGTAGAATGGGGGAAGTTATTGGGGCAAGGCCTGGGGTCTTCTGGCACTTCCAAATCTGGTGGTACAGTGTACCGGGCGTTGGACAGAAATTGCAGGTAGACGGGTATTAGGTGGGTTACATCGCATAGAGTAGGGTTCTGTGGGGGAACGTATTTGTCTGTAGTCTTCGAAGGGTGGTGGCTTTTGCTCTTGTTAACTGGGAATGCAGAGTCGGGAAGGTTCTTCGGCCTTTACGGTAGTAAATGAGAATGTCAGCATACCTGACAAGCGGTTCTGTTTTGGGGGCTGCAAGCGGTGCTTGTCCCTCTGTGGTAATGGTTCAGTGTATAAACGCGCGGGCAGCGGCGTGAACCGCCTCATTACCTTCGAGATATTCCTGACCAAGTATCCAGAATTCAGATGAGCCGCGTTTCAGGTATGTGGGCAGTATTCTTAAGAGTTTGAAGTGCCGTTTTCCTGATACGGCCTCGTTCGTAACTGCGGCACGCCGCCTGCGAATCCATCGAAATTGTAATTGCATCTTTTTCCGTCGTGATGGCCAGGGCAATCGCGGCTTCTTTAGCAGCTTCCGTTGATGTTGTGCTGACGGTGAGGGCGGTTGTTACTTGCCCTTGCTGCATTGGTGACACACACGACGTGGGCTGGCTTGTTTTTGTATGGAGACGCGTCCGCATACCTTGTTGTTGGATTGTCGCCGTATTTTATTATTCGTGTGTGACCACTTCTTTTATTTGCCGGCGATTGATGTGCCTTTGTGGCCACTCATTGTGCAAGTTGGCATTCTGCAGCCATTCGTGAGGCTCTTGACCATATCATCGGAGCTACTCCTCAAAATTGGGCGATCTTTTCGGATTCCAAGGCTGCCTTACAGAGCTTACGCGCAGCCCTGCGCTACGGCCCCCTACACCAACTGGTGACAGAGATAAGAGAAAAATTCCATCAAGCCATCACAGCCGGCCATGACGTAATTTTCCAGTGGCTTCCAGGTCACTGCGGAGTCATCGGTAACGTGCTGGCGGATGAAGCTGCCCGTACAGGCCATGAGAGCGACCGCACCATTCTACTTCCGCTTTCAAGAACCGATGCCGCCAGGACGCTTCGCTCCCTTGCACGCAAGATTACCATGCAGCAATGGAATACACCGGACTTTTCGAATCCCCGACTGTATATTCAGGATCCCCTTCTTCGGCGCCGTATTCCGTATGGGCTGTCTCGACCCCAGTCAACTTTACTTTGTAGACTGTGGTTGGGAGTGACCTTCACGAAAGCCTACTCCTTCCTCATCGGGATGGCCAGCAGCGCACACTGTGACGCCTGCGGGGCGGAAGAGACTATAGAACATGTGCTGTGTCGCTGCCCCGAATACTCGTCGGAGAGGAGCGTGCTTGCCACCGCGCTGAGCCGATTGGACAATCGACCATTTACGGTGGAAACTATTTTAAGTCATCGGTCTTCACCATCGACCTCGCAGAAGGCGACGAAAGCCCTTTTACGTTTCCTGAGTGAAACGAACTTGCTTGAAAGACTATAGTGCCCGAAACGGGACTAGAGTGCGCGCTTTCCCACTCCTATCTCTTCCTCTTCTCCCCTTCTTTTTATTCCCTGAACCCCATTCCCCCAGTGCAGGGTAGCAAACCGGGCTCTACACCTGGTTGACCTCCCGGCCTTTCCGTTCTTTTTTTCTTCTTCTTCTTACACGGCGTTTTCGATGCACCTTTTTGGATTTTGAACTTTGAATTTGGACTTTGAAGACAGTGTCTTTTTTCGAGCAGAGGAGCTTCGCGTTTCAACCACGTTTCGCTCCAGCCACGATTATCATCATCGTCAGAGAAAGTTGGCTTTCCTGCAGTGCGTTATGGAGCAACGTCTGCATGAGTAAGGCATAGAAGGCTTCGCTTTAAAAGCCGGAAATATAGCCCAGTGGTCGAACACTGGGCTCCTTCTGCGGAGACCAGGGCAGAAATTCCACGCGAACTCAATATGTGTTTCATTGTACAGTCATTGGCAAACTATTTCTGAACAACAAACGAAAATATGAACCTGAACACTCAAAATTGAAAAATATTGTTCGGGTAGGCGAATAACGGCGCTCTATTTGTATATTTAGAAGGCCACGTTTCGCAACTTTACAGAAGTGTTGTAAGCTGGGCTACTTGGTACTGTTCCATGATAAATAGCAGCGCAAAAGCTAGACGATGACGCGAAATATTTGTTTCCTTTCATTTCGTGTCTTAGTTCACTTTTTGCGCTCTTATTCATCCCGTTTCCCAACCTTGTTACTGTAATTAAGCTACGCGTCAATTGGACATGCATAGGAAAAAATCCCAACGGTCATTTTTTACAAGACAAAGATGGTTTCTCGCCCAAATGGGTACTTTAGTCTTTCGCCTTTCTATCACGTTGGTTAAAGACAATCTTTTTTACAAGTCTTCACGAACATCGCAAGATTTTTTTAGAAATTACAGAACACGGTTTAGTTAATCTTAGACCGTCGAAATGTTGACTGCTGCGGCATACTCTTGAAACTAAACTCCATAAAGTAACGTTGGAAATTTGTCTTGTGGATTAAGGGTGCTTTTAACAAGGGGCTCAGAATAAAATTTTCATCGATGCGAGCGGCTAAGTATTCTTTTGTGTTGTATCGGAGCGCGCACGGGCCACTTACTATACCAAATTACGCAGTGTTAGGCTCACGCTGGGTTTGGCTCATGATCTTTCGAATCAGGGTGTACGAAGAAAAACGCTGAAGTGCATAGGCTCTGAACACGTGCTGGCCAATCTATTTGCTGATTTTTGGTTTATGTTTATTTCATTGAAGAGCTGGGCAGAAATAAAGACGCTGTCGTAGGACAGACTATTAGCACAATGGCTGCAGCAGGGCAGGCCGATCTTATTCTTGAACCGGGTCTCGCTGTGCCGTTCATCTATGTATTCCTTTATTATCCGTTCTCAACTATAGTAACGATACGTGCACTTAAATCCCTTAAAAACAAGAGTAGATATCTGCCCGCGCCGGCCATTGCCTTGGGAAGGCCTTCATAAGGGCTTCGTAAGTCTTTCGTGGCGCTCGTGAGGACAGAGGGCTCCGTCAAACGCGGTAGTTAGCTCACAACCGCGCCACTCAAATTGGCCCCAGCTCAAGACACGCACGGATCGGAAAGCAGAGATGCAAGTACAGTCCAGTCCACTTATAACGATACCGTTTTTAACAATATATCGGATATAACGATGAACAACTATGGCACCGTCAACTTTTGTATTCTTTCTATGGTAAAATAAACCGCTTATTACAATGCTCCGGTGCCACGATTTCGGATATAACGATTGAATCCGGTTATATTGTGCACCAAAAGTGCTACAGTGACGACTCTAATGACGCGGTTGCGCAGCCTACTGAGGTAGTGTCTTCGTAGGAGGTGCAATGGGTGACACAGTGCCTCGGGGACTTTGTTTCCGCCAAGGACATTTACCTCAGCTAGGTGAAGCACCTATAGATGCTCTTGGAAGAAAAGATTTGCGCTACCTTCACACGCGGCAAATAATGGTGACCTACTGTGGCTTCTTTTCCGCAAATTAGTAATAGTATGACCTTGCTGGCATGCGAATAAATGTTTTGAGCTGTGTTCCGTCTTTTTATTTCGCAACCCGCTTATAACAATTATCGGTTATTGGCGGTGAGCGCGACCACGGGCGGCGCTGCGGAGCGCGCCTCCGTGACGTCGGCTTAGGGATTCTCGCATTTGTCGTCTGCTTCACTCGGGCTCGCTCTCTATGCTGTTTCTTTGCGCGCGGTTGAGATTTTGTGCTTGTCCACAGCAGATCTCGCGAATGCGCAAATTTTTTTTCGTAACAAAAGACTTAAAATAGCGTAAACTAGCTCAAGGCGTGATTTTAAGTATAGCTTTTGATACCGCTCCGGAAAAAAACATTGCCGGCGTCGGCCATGCATTGCTGCGAAGCTGGTCCTGTGCGGAGCGCGAAGAGTCGGACCTAGGCGTCAGCCTGTGTGTTCAGCAGGCTTTCGAACAAAGGTAACAGCCGCAGGCTGACAACCGACAACAGCGAAAATGGAAGACCAAAACAAATTCCAGGCCATCGGGGCTGTCGGCTTTGGCAGACGGCATTACGATTCCAGCTAATCGTATGTAAGGTAAAACAGATTTGGCAACCTTGCTTAACACTCGAAACTATTGTATCAAGTCACTTTACGTTGTCACGGCATGAAAGTGTGCCGACATGCACTATGGGGCACAAATAATGTAGGTTGATTTCCAAATAACCTGCTGTGTGTATAGGCGCGTGCTGATTTTATACCAGGCTTCTAACCAGTATGCAGGCTTATTGAGCAAAACGAGTAACCTGTAAGGCAAACATACAGTAAGACTATGTTTGTTCAGATTTAGAGGGATATTTCGGTACATTTGCCACAGCCATATCATCCCAATATTCAGATAGGCGTTATAGTAAAACTGCACTCAAGAGGGGGAGGACCAGGAGGAGGAGAAAAATTTAACAGTAAAATCGAGCTGGTTAGTGGGCAGGCTCCTCAGTCCAAGGCTAGAGAGTAAGATTCATTCTTCAATTCACCGAACTTCATCCCGAGTAGGCCAGGATTTGTTCTGTGCGACTGAAGGGGTCGGAAAAGAATAAAGAGCTGTCTGGACATATTCATTGTTTTTGAATTGTGTTATACTGAAAATTGGCATGTATACTATTTATTGCGTTAGTTAGCAAGTATGTCAAGTTTTCAACACCGTAATCATGTCATAACTTTTCGGGTTGAGATTGAGTTCGTTACGATATCGATGGTTCGATAGAAATTAGGTGCACAAAAGCCGCCTTCGAGTACTGTGGACAACGTTATCTGCGCCGTAGCACAGATCTTATTGCATTGAATATTCACACGAACTTTGTGAGCCTCGCAAACATCCCCAAACCTCCTAGGACGTTTAGGACGGTGCAGTAAAATGAATGCGTTGGGCACAGAAAAAAAACGTTCATCTAACAACAACGAAAGAAAGAGAAAACACCCGTTTTATTTCCTGCTGTGCGACCCGCTGCTTGATGCGTAGCATTAGACTGTTGAGTCTTCATAAGAGCATCTCAGAAATGGTTAAGGGAAGCCTACGCATTTTGAATACTTATCGAGGAGCTCTGAGCGCTGAAACTCGCAAATACGCTAGATAGGACGAGGGCGAGTTACACACGATTGTCTGAGCGATGCTCTCTGAAAGTCGTTCTCTCTCTCCTCGTGTGTTGTAAAATTGTTCGGGACAAAGCTTGAAATTATTAAGAGCCGTCAGAATCTGATTGAAAACACGCTTTTTAAGGCACCAAAGCATCAAAGCGGGCGATTTCTAGCAAAGGCACTGCAGCCAGTCAGAACCGGACGACCGCGGCGCAGGTGTAGCAGCGGGCGAATGTAGCAGACGACAGCGGAGCGGGTCCCTAAGCTGACGTCAGATCCAGGGGGCGCCACTCAAACATCTCATCGCCAATAACGATGGGATTTCCTTGGCAATTGGATATTTTTATAAGTGGACTAGACTGTAATACATTGTCGCCTTGAAAACCAAGATCACGATTCCACTTTTCTTTGGCGTTACGACCCAGCACTGTAATTCGTGGTGTTTCCATCATCGTAATTCGTGAATTTCCCTTTGAAAAGAAGCCGGGAAAAAAAGCTATGAAAGCAGCTTGGCAACAGCTCCCACCCGTGTACCTTGGCAGGATGGCAGTTCGCGCTTGATTGTTTCTAATAACAGGCGTAGTAAGGACTTAAGATTCAATGAATCTTCCTCATAACGCAGTGGGTTTGCTCGGAATATCATTTGATTCGAAGCATTTGACGGCCCCCACTGCAGCCAACTGAGAACAAATAACCCCCCCTTTTGAAGATGTATCGCTTATAACCAAGTCAGGTTCCCCTTCTGAGGACGTCCGTATGACGGAAGACCACTGTGCATAATATCGCGAAAACGTGACATAATAATGGGGACAGACATCACGATCCTGCTTTTTAGTGCAGAAAACGGTGTATCGGAAGTGAGCGCTAACCCCTCTGGTCTTTCTGTGTCTTCTGTTGAATCGTCGTCCACACACATACCACAGTCTGTCGTGAATCGTCGTCATTGCTCTCTTCACTAACGTCATCCACATGCAGACTCATCCCTGGTAAGGAGCGGGATGCTGCTATCAATATTCTCTGTAGTGTTGAGATGATCATGATGATGATGATGATGATGATGATGATTAGTATACGTGTACATGACCCACATTAAGCCCCCGGTGTAAACCCACTTCATTCAAAATTTCGCTTTCTTCGAAGTGCTTCATCCTAACAGTAGTGCACTAAAAGCGAATCATAACCGCTTTTAGGGAAGTGTGGCTTATAACAAAGCAAGTTACGTGTCGTATACGTGCTAAGGGACAAATTTCTGCTTGTGTTTGGGCCACATCATACTACGTGAAAAATGAACTCTTCTGATTACGTCGTAAAAAGGGGATTGAAGGAAGCTTTGTTTAGGCTAACCGCGTAGCATGGGGAGGACTGCCGGCGTCACGTTTACGGCATTCTTGTCTAGGTGGCGTTGCGCCACCTAGATGCAGGTGGCGTTGCGCCGATCCATTGTAAGCGGCGAGTAATGAGTTCTGGCTACCCGCATTGTTGCGAGAGTGGCGTCAGGAGTTCGTGTTCTTTTGACGAACTCAACAAGATCAGCGTTGCTGTACCTTGCTCGGTGTTCTCCGTTATGCGTGAGAATACATGCACACCATCCCCGGCAACGCCTCGCAGACAACGTTCTCGGAGTGTTCCTGCCGTCGCCTCCTTCCTTCGGAACTGATTAACTCGTTTCACCGTACAGAGCTAACGTCCCGCAGCTTCGTCTAACCATACCGGTGAGATTGCGTTACCTGCCTCGATATCGGCATTCGTCTTCTAGGCATTCTTTTGTCTCTTGGAAGGCGTCATCACGGAGCTCGGGTCGATTGATTGCGCGGAAGCCGAGCGAGAAACGTGTATCGCGAAGGGGAGACGTAGCGTGACAACACCGCCAAGGTGGAACGAAGGCTTTAGTGTAGAGGCGACGTACAGAGATCTGCTGAGGCCTCCAAGCCAAGAATTGAGTGGCCAAAAGGGAGCGAGTTAGCTATCAAGCTGTGGTCTCCCATGTCCAACTCGCCGCTTTGGGATGACAAAGCAACGTGGGTCAGGTACTTCGACTTCCTTTATGGTAAAGGTGTTTGGTCCGGACACAATGCCGTGATGCATGAGGAATCGTCCGGCGTCCGCAGTGGGCGTTGGCCGTTCCCGAATCGTGCGAGAGCAAACAGACAGCCCTCGAGTGCGGGAGCGAACGGACAACCATCTGTCTTGCTTTGTGCCGCCTGGTTCTTCCTCCTGCTTCAGGGTTCAACGGAAGTGCAGGAATGAAGCAGGGTAAACGGTAAAGAAGTTCGGCAGGCACCCGAGATATTGGGAGGTGTTTTTTTTTACTTGCATGTACGGGGAAGGTGCGAGGTACTACTGCTATATCTCAGCCCCCAGCCGCTTCCCGATGGTTCTTGATCATAGCAATGCCGATGCCGTTAAGAAGGTGCCATAAGTGGGTGCGTCCTTCCTAACTCTGGCGGCTGTCACGACACTGTTTATTGTAACGACATGTATACAAGGTTTACAGAGCGGCGGCCTGAGAAAAGCCGTGGCAGATGCTGTGACGTCACTCGGCATTGCTGGCCTTTTCGGGCTCGTTTCTCGCCGTAGCCTTCAATGGGCCTGGGCGCATCGGCATACGCTGGAGCAGTTTTATGGGTGAATTGTGCAATTATTTTGGATTGTGGCTGTGATCGAGTACTGATCGGACGCGTAGATATTGTGTGCCAACCTTGAGAGACACTCTAGTCCCGTAAAAGTGACCATAGAGCTTCTTAATTGCTGTTCTGACGTGCGCCCGTCGCCAAACTCCTGTAAACGCGTGGCACAGCTATTTGCCGGCGTTTTTTCTATATCTACGTACACTACGAGCTTGTATATCAGGGGTGGCAACTTGCGGCCCATGCGCCACTCGGGAGAAGTATTATGTGGCCCACGGCACGACCTCAGAACCACCCTCCCCTTGTACCGAAAGGTTCCGTGCTAGGGCCTTTACGGTTCAACATCCCTTTTGTGAGATTTCTCATCTACGCGGAGAACGTCACCGTGTGGTCTACAAACCGAGATCTCGGCTTGCAGCGTCGTCATCTGCAGCAAGTCCTGATGTTTTCCATGCCTTTGCGCAATCAGGTGGTCTTCAAATTTCAGCTGAGAAGTCTTTCCATGCACATGTTGCTAACAAAGCGGGGAGGAAGTCAGCCTCAAAGGCTAACTTTCCACTTAAAACTGGTTCAGCCGAAATACCAGCCAAGGAAGAAGTGGGGGTGCTCGGACTTCACTTCAACCAGGTGGGTTCGGGTACCCATTGGCTCCGAAAGGCACGTTAAGAGTCCTCGACGACCTAGCACTTGATCCGCCTGATTGCAACTTCGAGTGGAGGAGTCCGCACGGAGGTGGTTTGGTGGCTTGTACGCGCTGTTCTACAGCCGCACCTACTCTACCAGGCACGGTATCACAGACTCACAGCACAATAATGGGAGATGCTTGCGGCTATCAACGAGAGGCCATGCGCAGCATCACGGCACTTCCTCGTCTCATTCCGAATCCAATCTCACAGGAGCGCGCCCAGGTCAATACTATCACTGAACTTGTAAATCAGCGTGAAGACGCAAGAAATCTCAAGTGTTTTTTTATACCTATGGTCTCAGCGCTCCATTCCTATTTCTGTAATGAGCCTCGCGTGATTTCAACCACAGATGACCTTCCACTATGGCGCTATACAGCAATAACAAGCGATAAGTCATGGGAAGCAGAGTCACCATGACCAGCCTGCGCCAACCTCAGATACCTCAGTAACCTAAGAAGGTGACTGCGTATTGTACAGAGACGCAGCCCTTCTACCACAGAGAGGACTGACAGCTTTCATAAATACCACACACTCGGAACTTAAAGGCTCGCGCTGCTATCCCACCGACGCGTCAGACCCGCTATTACTGGATCTCCAGGCTGCATATGACGCAATCAAAGCTGCAAGCGAACTTCCTAACAACACGGAGGCGCATATGTACACAGACTCGCTCAGTGCTGGCAAGCACCTCAAGCAAGTGTAAAAGGACTCCTCTATTGTGTCAGCACATTGGTAGCCTCAACAAGACAGCGCAGCTAATGATACGCGTACATTGGGTACAGGATCACGGTCACAATTTGTTAATACAATTAGCGGACAATTTTCGCAGTCTCCTGCCCCACCTGAACCTGAATCCACCCTTAGCCCTCTTTCTTGTGATCCATGCGCCCCCCTTTTAGCCATGAAATCTCACCTGAGAAAGGACACACGTGCCCTAATTCCCCCGTGTGTCTGCTGCGTGCCGCGTAATCTTTCCCGGGTGAAGGAAGTTTCTCTTATATGGCTTCCAGCTGGGTGGCTCTCATACCTTCAGTCACCTGTATTTGGGGAACCGCACCAGAAGACCCAGGAACATGCACAAGTGTCCGGTTCCGGCGGCTGAAGCGGATGTCAAGCATCTCTTGTGGATGTGCGAAGGAACAAGGACTGCTCGTGACAGTGCGCTAAGAGTGGTTGTTCTTCGCTGGAATAAACCGGGTGGCTTCAACAGGTGGATGGCAGAAGATCGCAACTGCAGATCACTGCTGATATTTTTACACAAAACCGGAGTCCATGCCTGCCTTTAGACTTGTCCGGTGTCATCGATTAACTGACTACATCTGATTTTTGTACCCCTTCTCTCTCTTGCTTTTCTACTTCCTTAGCTTCGTCTTACTTCCATGCTTGCTTCGTCTGCTTTCATCCTTCTTCTTTTTTCCCTTTTCACATCTTTACACTTTCTCCATATGCCGCGTGGCAAAAATACAATGTAAAAAATTGTTTTCATGATTTTGTTCCTGTGTGTTTTATTTTGGTCTGTGTGTATAGTGTCTTTCTAATGATGTATTTTGTTTGCTATATTTAATGGGAGGTCCCTGGTCTGATATTTTTCCATGGGATCTCCTTTTGTAAAACTGTTTTTGAAGGAATTCTGTTGAACAACTTAGTAAAACAATCTCAATGTAAAAAAATGACCATGGTCGTTTGCTCGAACGTTACATATATAGTGAAACAGGCATGAGAAAAATACTTGAGTGCTGTAGAATACAGATTAAAGAAGGGCTACTTTATGTCTGCCTGACGCAACGCCTGCCTGCCACGAATAATCAAACACAAGAGAGTCGACGAGGTATTAACAAATTAACGCGTTCTTACACGAGCACTGTTAGGTACCTCTTGCAAATCTCTCATGTACAATGATGTTATCCCAATCGCTCAGGCAAAGCGTCTCAAATCTGCCACATAGAGTTCCACACATTTGAAGAGCCTTTTTTCAAAGGTTGCTTAGCAGCCGGACACGTTTTTTGGTAGATAGAACGTTCCAGAACCCATCGGCACGGTGGAATTTAAGTCTTAACCGCTGCGCAGTAATGTTTTTCCCTTGGCTATTCAATACAGGAGTGATCTGCCAACAAAGGCATGACCGATGCTCAACCATTGCATTAAAAAAAAGAGTTGGATTTCAGTATGCTTCCAAGAAACTAGGATGCGACTGCACATATTTGAAGGAATCTCTTTGAAAAGAACGTGCAACGAGTCTAAGAACCAGTGTCAAAATTGTTGAAACGATATCAAACTACCACCATCTGCAAGTTTGCCTATTTGAAATTGTGCCTCTTGTTACTGAGAATGAGCGTCCCATTCCACTGCTGCCAGCGGTTGTTTTACAGGAGTTGGTTGAACTAGAGAACTATGTTGAAGCCCGTATAGAGTTCCGAACAGTCAATGGTTCCCGGTAACATGAATAACGATCTAAAACTGATCTCTAAAGCAATACTTGAGGCTGAATATTGTTCACTAGGGACCCGATTTTGAAAATAAGCATTTATAGGGATTTATAGGAATCTAGGCCCAAATGCAAAACTGGGCATTTATATCACTATAAAAACAGTATAAAATGCATTCTTAACCTACAAATCGTGCTCATATATAAAAATAGTGCGATAAGAGCGCAAGGAACGAAATAGGAATTCCTAGGTGCGATTTCGCTTGGGAATTCGCTCCTAGTGTCTCATCGCAGATTTAGGCATGCCAGTATCAGATGTTTTATTCGAATGGCATTTTTTTTTCCAAGGCATGTCCATATATATGGTAGTCTGCCGGAGTCGTTGCATCGGAGCAGGTTTGGCATTTCACATGTCCGCGGTAGCCCCCTTTCCTTCCATTCGTGCAGGCGGGTGTAAGCACCAGCCCAACAGGATCCTTCATAGGACAACCCGCTCCATCCTGGTGAGGTTGAGGGCTAGGAGAACTGAACACGGAGATATAAGGGCACGCGTTCAGAGTGAAAGGTCAACCTCTGCAGCCCCTCCTGTGGCCCATGGGTCACTTCGAAACCGTTCAGGGAATGAAGAAGCCGGACAATTATGTGGCAGGAGGTGAGCCCGTTCCTTGCCCATTATATTAGTGTAGCCAGGCACCCATGACACAACCGCCTTTGACGACATTTTGCTGCGGAGCTGGTGGATTCGCAGGAAGGTAATGGATTATCAACATGGTCGTTATCCACCGCCACCACCATCATCATCATACTAAACATATTAGCGAGCCATTCTACAGCCTTCCACATATTACATACAAAAACAACCCTAAAGATGGGACTCAAAGAAAGACGCTACACACACATAGCCCTGTTTTTGTATGAAGTATGAACCAACGAGCCCAAACACTTCCATTGCTTGCATATATTGGCCATGCTTTGCTCCACCACAGAGCATCTTTTTGGCAGGTGACATCGACGATCCTCAAACACTGGCGAACGGGTTCTCGTGCCTCTCGTCACCAGAGCTTGCATAACAACAGACAAGTGTCACAAAGTGCGCCGTCCACTGAAATCCCCACCTCGCCACGCACACGCCTACGTCTACGAAAGGCCTTCGATGTTCGACGATATGAGTTATACTCGGGTACAAGTCAGGAACCACAATATCTCTGAACCTGAGCGCGCGCATGGTCGGAACGTCAGCGCGCGCGTTTTGAAAGATCACTGTTTTGAAAGGAGCAGGGGCGACAATGCCGGCTTTTTTCAACCTAGTTTGTTTGTCGTCGCTGTAGTAATTTATAAGCACAATATTTTTGAAAAATCACGGAAACGACTCGCGTCATGTTCTAAATACTCGCCGTATAACAGCGCACTTTCAGAGCCGAGCGGAGAAACAGCCGGCGGCTATGATGAAGTGTGCAGGGGCAACTTCAGTTGTCGCTCTCTTAAGTCGTGACCCAGTGCAGTCTTTGTCGGCGCACGTGGTGCAAGACGAGCCGCACAGGAAAGAAGAAATGGAAGCCCATACAAAGCCGTTTTTTTTGGCTTCTCGAGCATCCTTTGTCACGCGGCCACATAAAAGAAGGAAACTGGCCGGGCCGGACCCCTCAATAGAGCGTTTTAGCTGACCGTTCCTGACGGTCCGCTCCAAGCGGGAGTGCCACTGCGCATTCGTGGCGCGCAAGGGTGCTAGTGGCGATACCACAGCTTGGCCAGCGTGAATGGTATCAGCGTGAATGGTATCGAAATGGACGACGCTGTAGAGTAATTAATTCATTAAAAACCCACTTCGGCTCCTGCGGGATTCGAACACGGTTCGCCAGCGCAGCAGCCAAGTGCGCTAACCACCGCACTAACCCGGCCCCGAGACCAAACAGAACAAGAATTGGCGGGATGGATGCCCCGTGACAGCGCATGCCAAGGACCGTGCCGTGCACGCCGCGGGAATTACGGCCACTCTGCCAGTCGCGGCAATTAGTGTCGAAAGGGGACGGAACGAAAGCGAAGAAAAAGACGCAAACACAATGCAGCAGTGTTGAAGTCTTCGTTGTTCGCAAATCACGTAAGACGACCTAAATGACAGAGGAATGTTTATTTTATACGCGATCTTCTATCAATGAAGCTTCAGAATTCCCGTTGACCAGCAAATAATATACTAGGCTGCATAATGTGTGTACTGCGTAAGATAAAAATGAAATACCCAGCCGAGCTTAAATAAGAAGCTTCGGGTGTTTGCAAGGTCAAGTCGCAGCCGGTGGGCAGACCCCGCGGATGCCGGAAATCGCACTTAGGGTGTATCACATGAAGCCGCATACCTTCTCAGAGGATCCTGCCAATCCGGCAGCTGGAGGTACCATCCTAGTATGCTTTCAGTTTCGAGCCCAAGCACGTGGAGTAGCGCCACCACGGTCCCGAGCCCCGAAGGGGTGCCTACTGCCGTAGGCACTTGGTGTCTTGCAACACCACGGACCCGAGCACATGTGGGTTGGACCCACCCACGTCCCGGCTGTGCGTGGCTTTGCCGTGTCCGGGGAAAAGGGGAACCTGGTGGCTGAGCCAAAGTTGGGGTTGTTTTGGACCTTTACGGCCCCCCAGCAGCGGCAACACGCCACTTCGGCCCCTGCTTCTCGCAGAAGGTGCCCCCGGTCTGACCCGCCCGGGAGGAATCAGCCAGTCGCCTTTTCCTGTCCTCCTCTCAGCTCTTTCTCTTTCCTATTTCCTTTCCTAACACTGTCCTGTCATCTCATTTCTTCTTTATTTCTAAGTTTTTCCAGGCGGCGAGGGTTAATCCTGGGCAAAGACGTCACCCTCGATCCCGAGCATAGGATTATAGTGGCATGGTACGGCTAGCGTGTTAAGTCACGTTCCTTTGTTGGGCTCGGTGGTGGGTGGCCGGCCTTGCTACCGAATGTACACCATGTATTTATGGCTTCTTTTTCCATCCCAAGAAAAACTGATCGGTCCCTGAAAAGGGGCCGCACCGAAGTACTTAGCATCAGAGCAGCTCCACCTGTCGAAACCTTTAACAAATACCTTGTGGTACACTCTGAAGAAAATGCACCCCTAGCAAAAAAATCGGTGTTCCTCATTGCAAAATGCCTCGAGAACATCGTTGGGAAAGACTACCATGCAAAAAAACTTGCCTCAGGTGACCTGCCTGTAGAAGTACAAAGAAAAAACCAAAGTGAAAACCTCCTGAAACAGGACACCCTGGCTCAACTAAAAGTGACGGTCACGCCACATCGTAGCCTAAACACAACCCAAGGCGTCATCTCTGAACGAGAACTACTTCATGAGAATGAAGACGATCTCCTTGAAGGGTTCAAAGACCAAGGCGTAACAGCTGTGCGGAGGATAACTATACGTCGCCCAGGGGAGGAAATCCGAACTAAACACATTGTTTTGACTTTCAACCGTCCAACACTTCCCGAATCGGTCCACGCTGCATTTATTTCCTGTCCAGTGCGTCCATACATACCTAATCCACGAAGGTGTTTCAAGTGCCAGAAGTATGGCCATGGAACTCTGTCGTGCCGTGGCCGATCCATCTGTGCTCACTGCGCAAGCACTGACCACACCAGTGACGATTGTAACAAGCAACAAGTGAAATGCCCAAACTGCAGTGGACCACACTCTGCCTTCTCACGTGCATGTCCATCATTCAAAAAAGAAAAAGAAATAATCCAACTGAAAGTCACTGAGAACCTAACGTTCCCACAAGCACGCCTGAAGCATGCCTTGCTATCGGGCGAAAGTTACGCAGACGCAGCTCGCCGGGGGGTGGGGCGTCGTCTGGTAGATGCGGGCACCCAGTACAGCGAGGCTGACCTGGTCCCGTCGCAGCCCCCCACTCAGCAGCAGAAAGTCGCTACCGTGGCTTCTGCTGCTGCACTCCGACCTAGTGCTGGGCGAAAGGCCGCCAGCACGACTCCTGTCCAGGTCAGCGATGTTGACCTGGCCTCGTCTCAGGCACCTGTGCAACAGCAGAAGACTGCTCCTGTGGCTACTGCTGTTCCAGCTGTGCCCAGTGCTGCGGCCACGGCCTC
Source organism: Haemaphysalis longicornis (assembly GCF_048455015.1). NCBI lineage: Eukaryota > Metazoa > Arthropoda > Arachnida > Ixodida > Ixodidae > Haemaphysalis > Haemaphysalis longicornis. Next base: position 58,168,961 of record NW_027526225.1, on the reverse strand, counting down.
TAGCACAAAGTCTGGTTCTGACAATCTTTCAACTTCAGAAACCGCGGTTGAGGCCATGGATGTCTCTCCAAGTACGTCTGCTCCTGAGGCATCACAGGAGCGCCGCGGTGCCACAGGTCGTGGCAAACCGACCAAACCAAAGGCCAGTAAAGTCGCTGCCCCTGGAAATGACCCCAAAACCTAAGTGAACCTGCTCAGAAGGGCCCCGAAACACGGCCTGCTAAAAAGAGGGGAAAAAACATGATCCAGAACATGATCCTTTTTTCTCTTTTGCTCATTTTCATGGCTGCTGAAAGTGTTATGTACTGGAATTGTAGGGGGTTGTTAAGAAATCTAGACGATATTTATGACATCCTCACCAATCACAAACCACAAATACTGTGTCTCCAAGAAACACACCTGCGCCCATCACAGACAAACTTCCTAACACAGTACATTGTTTACCGTAAGGACAGACAAAATTGCATCCAGCCGTCTGGTGGTGTGGCAATAGTACTCCAAAAATCTGTGGCTTGTCAGTACCTCCAGCTAGACGTCACTCGAAGCTGTAGCTGTCAGAGCCATAGTTTTTGGCAAACTAGTGACAGTTTGCTCTCTCTACATTTCACCCGACTATCGCCTTTCCAACGTCGAATTTGAAAACCTAATCAATGAACTACCTGAACCTTACATCATAACCGGTGATTTTAATGCTCACAACCACATCTGGGGATCTGTGCGAGCCGATGCTCGAGGGCGGCTCATTGAAAGGCTTGTCACGACATCCGGATGTTGCATATTTAATAAGAAACGCCCCACATATTACAATTCCACACACCACACATACTCAGCAATAGACCTTGCAATTGGCTCTGCAATCTTACTGCCTATGCTTGAATGGAGTGTATTTAACAACCCGTATGGCAGTGATCATTTTCCTGCAAAACTAACTGCTGTAAACAATGACTCTCAAGGCACAGAACCACTTCGAACATTTAAATTACAAGCAGCTGACTGGAAAACATACAAAGAACTTTCCAGGCTACCCCCTACAACAATATGCCATTTAGATGTTGAAGCAGCAAGTTCACTGATTACAGCCCACATTCTTGACTCTGCTCAGAAGAGCATTCCAGAGACTACTTTTAAAACTCTCCCAAAACCCAGACCATGGTGGAATGAGGACTGCGCGCGTGCACGGTCTGTACAGAACAAGGCGTGGGCACTTTTACGCCGCTATCCCACGGCCGATAACCTTCTCAAGTTTAAGCAGGCAAAAGCTAAAGGGAAGCGTACGCGACGTATGGCAAAAAACGAAAGTTGGACCAGGTTTATATCATCTATAAATTCTTATACGGATTGTAGGAAAGTCTGGACTAGAATAAAGAAGCTAAAAGGATACAAGAGTCATCCTATTCCCCTAGTAAGTAGTGTGGGTAACTCAGTAAAAGATCAAGCAGATGCTCTTGGGAAACACTTTGAACATGTGTTCAGTTCTTCACATTATACACAAACATTTTTACAGCATAAGAAGGCAGCAGAGCGTCAGCCCCTTCGTGTGAACCAACGCTCGAATGAGGGATATAATGCTCCATTTACCATGCTTGAATTGATGAGTGCACTCTCGACATGTGGTAAGTCAGCCCCTGGAGCTGACCGAATAAGCTATGACATGATCAGACACCTACACAGTGAAACCCTGCATGCAATACTCTCTCTCTTTAACAAAATATGGCAAACAGGTCGTTTTCCAAGAACATGGAAAGAGGCTATCGTTGTACCGCTTCTAAAAGAAGGAAAAGAATCCTGTCTTGCTGCAAGTTACAGACCCATCGCCTTGACGAGTTGTTTATGTAAGCTGCTCGAAAAAATGATAAATCGGCGACTATTGTACTTTCTCGAGTTTAATGGTCTGTTAGACAAAAATCAGACAGGCTTCAGGTCTGGAAGGTCAACTACAGATAGCCTGGTTGCATTTGAATCATATGTGAAAGACGCCTTCATCCATAAGCAACACTGCTTCTCTGTGTTCTTTGACATGGAGAAGGCATATGATAGAACATGGCGATACAGTATATTGCTAGATTTGCAGTCATTTGGCCTTACTGGTAATATGCTCAACGTTATTAAGGACTATCTCTCTGATCGCACATTTCGTGTTCGTGTGGGTAATGTGCTGTCTAGAACCTTTGTTCAAGAAAATGGTATACCCCAGGGGGGAGTGCTGAGCTGCGCACTTTTTCTTGTTAAAATGAGTTCACTAAAAAATGTTCTCCCACGAACTGTCTCATACTCCACTTATGTAGATGACATTCAAGTTAGTTTTAAGTCCTGTAATTTATCGATATGTGAACGCCAAATCCAATTAAGTGTCAACAGACGGGTTACATGGGCTGACAAGAACGGGTTTATGTTTAATGCTGATAAAAGTGCGGTTGTGGTATTTTCCAGGCGGCGTGGTGTCCATCCCCGTCCTTGTATTACATTACAAGGTCAGCCCATACCAGTAAAAAATGAACACAAGTTTCTGGGTATTTTACTTGACCACAAACTCACATTTATACCGCATATTAAATTACTAAAAATGAAATGCCTGAAAACGATGAACATTTTAAAGGTACTATCGCATCAGTCATGAGGAACGGACACAAAGTGTCTGCTTTCACTTCTAAATAGCCTAGTAAGGTCAAGAATTGACTATGGATGCATTGTATACCAGTCTGCAACCACAACAGCACTGAAAATGTTGGACTCAGTATACAACTTGGGGCTTCGCTTGGCAACAGGTGCATATCGAACAAGCCCCATTCCATCCCTTCACGTTGAATCTAATCAGTGGTGTTTGGAGTACCAGCGCACTTACACAGCTCTGATGTATGCTGCAAAGATTACTTCTATGAAGGAACACCCTTTGAACGCAATTATGAAAAATAACACTACTAATAAACTTTTTGAAAATCGACCATCCATAGCACCACCCTTCCCTTGGGCAGTGTCACGCCTCTCAAAGGACCTACAAGTTCCTCTGAAGTTTACTGCACCTCCATTCATGAGTTGGTTGCTCCGTGGGACATTTGCCCAATTCAGTGTGACATGTCTTTCAGAGAACTGCAAAAGAAAAATGTGCCAAACTTTGTTATTACTCAGCACTTTCTGTCACTCAGGGACAAATACAAGGCAGCTGAATTCTACACAGATGCCTCGAAGACTTCTGCAGCAGTGTCTTGTGCTGCAATTGGCCCCATATTCACTTTGTCCAAAACAATGAACACGAACACTAGTATATTTACTGCAGAGGCATATGGTATCCTGCTAGCTTTGAACCACATTCTCCAAAACAAAATTAAGAGCTCAGTTATATACACAGACTCACTGAGTGTTGTTGCAAAGCTTTCATCTCTGAAGGCTAGTAAAAACCCAACTTTTAATGCTGTTCTAAGAGCTCTGTACTCGGCTTATAGTCTCAAGCTTGCTGTCACAGTGTGCTGGGTTCCGGGCCACTGTGGCATTGCTGGAAATGAAGCCGCTGACCAAAGTGCTGCAGCTGCTGCCCTTCGTGAAAGCATAGATATTAAGCTGGTTCCATATGAAGACCTCAAACCTTATGTGAGAAGGAAGCTGCGAGAGCACTGGCAACAACAGTGGGATAAAAAAATAAGCAACAAATTACATGTCATTAAACCTAAAATTGAAAAACCTCCCTCTGAGAAACATGCTAGATCAATAGAAGTGGCCTTATGCAGACTTAGAATTGGCCACACACACATCACACACTCATACCTTTTAACAGACGCAAACAAGCCACAGTGCCATCGATGTGGGGGTCAGCTTTCTGTCCTTCATATGCTTATTGAGTGTGACATGTGCATCATTGAAAGGAAACGTCATTTTAATGAAGCTTACACATATAACATTCCCTTGCACCCTTCACTATTTTTATCAGACCATCCAATGTTCCCATACAAAAAAGTTTTTAGTTACCTAGCAGATGTAGACTTTTTAAAATACATATCATATAGACCATAACCTCACCTGTGTTCATTATGTGTTTTAAAACAGTGGTGGAACCTGAGACTTTACACCTTAAGTGCTTGCACTCACTGTTTTAATATGACCCTATACACCATTTATCTTAGTATACTCACTATGCTTTAATCATGGCCCTATACACCAACCCCCTGGGCAAAGTTTTTTAAACTAGTGCCTCCTTTACAAATCTTTATCATCTCTTTCATCATTGTCATGGCGCTCTTTGCCTTTGTCGGCCTTGCGCCATTAAACCCAAAATCATCATCATCATCAGCCCAAGCACGTGTGCGTGCGCGAGAAACCTTTCGACTCGGGGGATCTTATTCGGTTCGATGGGTTATTAATAAGAGTCCAATCTGTATCTCTCCAGCGCGAGAAGCCCAAGGTCCACATCTGAACTAGCATCGGGACATTCGAAACACTGTAGGCGTATCTGATGAAGCCGAAGACATGGTTACGGTCATAAATAGTAAAAAAGAGTACATCCATCTGCACAACAACGTTGGTTGTCGTCGCCTAACGACGATAGGATGGAAGCTACTGTATGTATGATGCCCTCTGCGATATTTGTATGATGTACGTCATTTCCCCACACCCATCCCGCTATTGCCAGAAAGTTATCTAGATAAACACCTGTGTAGCACAGCCGTGGTGAGCTTGTGTAGTCTCTTTTGCACGTGCTTGCTAGCTACCTACTACGGCCAGCAGCGGTCAAAAAGCTTCCTGTCACCTGTGTTGCGCACCCAAAATCAGCGGTGGCCACATTTCGATAATCCAATCAATTATTTAGAGTTCTGAAAATCCGCGCACGACTAGATAGCGCCTTTATGTTTTTTTTTAACCTTCCCTTTGGGTGGGTGGATGGCGGGAGCTCTATTTGTGAGCTTTTACCCGTTCGACGCCCTATATATGCGCTCAGCCTAGCAGTTAACCATAATATTTACCCCTCCAGCCCCTCTACTCAGCGTGCCCATCATGCCTCCAATATTTAAGCTTTTTTTCTGCTGTCGATGCTCGCTTTCAGCTGCAGATTTATATATTATTATACGTTGCTAAGTCACTATGAAATAATGTAGATGCAGCGCTAAACCACCACGCTAAATTAAGAATCCGGATTTGTATACCTATTTCCTCAGCGCAGCAGATAACCTAGGGCTGTATACCGCTTGAATTACGGTGCTAGTTATCTCGTATCATCTAGGCGACAAATCAACGGGTAGTCAGAAACAGAAAACACGAAATGTGTGGCCTCCCAAAATGAAAACGTAGCCGTGCCTGTCGCAACTAACACCGCAACACTACTTCGTAACACGCGTGGTCCGCGACAATAACTGACACAAAAATAAGCATAGTTTACTCGCGTTTTTACCAGGGAAATGTAGAGCAGAAAAACGTAGGCGTACTGCCGACGGAGAAACAGCCGGCCAGGAAGCGTCCCGGGAGGCCGGCGCAGCCTGATGATGCTTAGCGGCTTCCCCATTGTGAGAGGTGCTCGCTGCAGAGCGACCTTAGTCGTAATGCCACTGTATCTTGTTAAAAAAAAAGAAGCCTTTATGAACTTTTTGTGCAAGTCTGAGTTCTTTGTTCACATGTCTTCCCAGATGTTCTCTGCTCTTTTTCCACCAACATACTAACCTTCTTTTACTAACCTATACTGCTGTCCAATTCAGTTTTCCGTTAAGCTTAAAGCCAAGGGCTTCCGGAAGCTGGATGGCTCCTCATTGACGGGGGCGATCCCAGCGGCAGCTTTTGTCCCTGAATGAACGTTAGGCCGGAACTTTGTTACTAGAACAGCTTTGAAGGACTGTGGCACTAGTGTTCTCGTTTTTTTTTTTTTTTTTCCGGCTCAGATCAGTTCTGACAGTTCAAGGCAGCTTCGTGTTTTATTCGCCCATAGAGTTTTTATTTTAGTGTTTCTCTGCTAAGAACTCTTGCGACAGTACCCACGGACGTTTTTGGTTTTCGTCTGATGAATGAATGAATAAATGACAGGAGTTGTTATTCGGGCACCCGCCCGGTGAAAGGGACCCTTTGTTTTGTCTCGATGATTACGTGTTTCCTTGGTCGATCGTGTCATTCCTTGTTGTATGGAAGGAACTTGGAAATAAGTATGGGTTGCAGATAGAAAGATAGATATCTGTGTCGAAAGGTTTGACACAACCTGAAAAATAAAAGAGAAAAGTGTCGTCTCACCACCGCGTGGTTTCACTTACTCGGAAACCACGGCTTGACGTGACGCATAGTGCAGGCGTATCTTTGGGCGTAAAACTTAAATGCGAGTTGACTTGAATCATGAAAACTCTCCCCCTATTCGGACGAAAGTAGCGTTCCATTGGAACCTCCAATACCTTTAATGAATTAGTCCTGGCCAGTAATGCCAATTTAGCGGATTTTCCGCTAAATCTGGCGGATTTTATTTTATTCTGACGGGGGAAAAGTTACTATAGCGGCTAGTGGATTTTTTGACGGGCCATTTTCATACATAGCGGATTTCTGGCGGATACCTAGCGCAGTGCACCGGTTCAAAATCGCCCTGCAAGAAACCATTTCCGTGTCCTCTAAAAATGCAGCAATTGCTTAACTTCAGAGGGTAGGAGGGTGAGCTCCTCCTCTTCACTTGCTCCGCGTATCTCAGACAAACAAATCCGTGAGGTTTCAAAACGGATCTGAGGCAATAGAAAAAATTCAAAACCAGTGGAGCAAAATCACCCTCCTGGACTGGAAGCAAATATCGTCCACGCAGTCTTTCTGGTGCGAAGTTCAGTCCTATAAAGACGCCTGCGGCGAAAACCCGTTCGCCGAGCTTTCCGGATTTGCCATGTCGATGCTCGTGCTGCCGTATTCAAATGCCGAAGTAGAGATGACATTTAGTGAAACAACAAACGTCATCCTTGTCGTAAGAGCAGGACTGGTGACACCAGAAAAGTTGTTCTGATTTCGAACTACCCGCGGCAGCTGTTAGTGCAATCGGGACATCTGCAACGTGTGTGCAACCAAGTCACCTTTCTCGTCCCTCAATAAGTACCAGCGGTCCTGTGGAGAGGTGTCAGACGACGACAGGGGTGACGAAAACCTCGATGTGTTTTTCGTTGAACTGTGAGTTCTTTTTTTTTCATCAGTATGAACATTTATAACTTTTAGCCTCATCTGTGATGAGGTTGACCAATGACGACCGCCGCAGCACTGAAGCCTCAAGTGCTCTAGTTTAGACTCTTTGGTGAGACTCTTTTATATGTTATTTCAGCTCTCGTAGTTTTGGGGAGCTTTTAAGAATGATAAAGGTATTTGTCATACGAAATTGCACTGTTTTTTTAATTAAATAGGCTCTAGCGGGAAATTTAGCGGATATGTTTTAGAATCTAGCGGAATCTGGCGGATTTCTCACTGCTTTTTAGCGGATGTCTGACGCCCAGCGATGGCAACACTGGTCCTGGCCCGGCTTTGCATGCAGGCTGTCCGTGCAGTCACCAAATGGATTTAGAGTATTGCAACGCAGGAACGTTTACGCAGTTGCCTCTGGCTGATGTTGAAAACTGCATTATCCCCCTTTATTGGAATGGCGTGACCCCATTCACACCGATTTTGTTCTACGGGGTGTTATCACGAGCCTGAGATGCACCTGTGCAATTAAGACGATAGCGTACGCTATCGATAGTTCTTCTGAGATTGCGCTTATCAGGTGCTCTGTGCCGTAGTCACGATTAATTATACACACTTCCTCCAATCAACCGACAGAAGCATCAACCGGGTGTCCTTTGATTGCACCTCACATTCCCACGTGCCACCACGCGTCATATAGTCCGCAACACCTCAGTTGCGCAACTCCACTCTGTCGCGCGAAAACTTCGCCTGCCCTTTCGCGCCCGACAGCTGGCACTCCGAATCGCACGCCAAACCAGCACGCGACTGCGCCTTCATATTCGTATACTTGCTCGCCCCAATCCGTAACTGCTTGCGACGCCCGCGAGATAAACCGTAAAAAAAGGTGATTGACAGTCAGAGCAAATTGGCGAGAATCAATTGGGGCGGTAATAAACACGTCGGAGACGAGAGTTGCTCACAGTGGGCGTACGTTATCGCTTACTCATTGCGTACATAAGAGACTAGCTGGAGACGCGTGTCGTTCTTACGTAAGTATCCACGATGTCGTCATCGGGGGCCTCTATTATAATGGCACTGGCGCAAGGAAATGGCTCCGGGGAGGAACAAACGAGTCATTGCGGCTGGTGGTTGTCGCCTGTCGCAACCGGCGTGCCGCTGCTGCGCCGTGCAGGAAGCACCGCGTGGTGTACTAACCCCATCACAGCGAGCGTTTCTCTTTCGGCGACAAACGAGAAAGCTTGCGGGGGACGATTAAGAGGGCATGTGCCAATTACAAAGCTAGGGGGATGTGCTATCGGTCGCGCCATCGTAAAAGCAAGCGGACAATGGCGGCGGAGCGAGGTCGTCTGCACCGCTGAGTCAACGGTCAACGTGAGTGAGAGGGAACTTGGGGAACTCCATCGCACTTTACCCTCGAGAGTGACCAACCGCGATGGGCAATGATCAGCGGCAATTGGGTGAGGAGACGAGAATATATTAGGTCAACTTCAACCAATTGACCTTCCACCTCCCTTTGAGAAAAGAGACGGCCGTTCGCACTGCATGATGTGGAACTAATTGGGTAAGTGGATACAAACGTTGCTTGAATGCAGAGGTTTTCGGGTTTCGAGGATACGTATGAATAGGTGTGTGAGAGAGGAACGTAGTTGTTTAACAAATACGGAGAGAAAATTTGAAGGAAACTATCTTTTCTCAGTAGCATATTTGGCCTAAATGTGTTGGCGTACAAGGTTTTCATTTTGGGGAGAGGGGAGAGGGCAGCCTTCGACAAAAAGGGGAAGGGTAAGCTTCCGAAACTGTCCCAATTAGAAACTCAGAAAGAGAGCTTTCTGACTGCATCTCCTTAAAGGGGCCATGAAGACAAAAACCAACGTTTTTCGATTTGAAAGAATTTAACTTTGACAGCTCACTCGGTGCCACAAAATACGTTTTTTAATAAAAAAAAAACGCAAGAAAAATGAGAAAACTTTCAAATTTCGCGCTATCGTGACGTATTATGCACAGGCATGACGTGTTATGGGCCGGCACTAAAACCTATCTACGCCCTGCAGTGGGCGTAGATAGGCTGATGATGATGATGATGATGATGAGGTGTGATGACTTTTAGGGACGATTAGGCGGAGCAATTGCCGGCAGCTATGCAAGGCTAAGTCCGCCTCATTCAGCAATACTTACTACTACTACTACTTCACTGTTTTAACACACTGCTACTTTGCCTTTCTCAGAGCCGTATAGCTAGCAGTGCTGCAAGCGTAGCACGATTGCCGCAGTGACGGCTTTTGATGGGATGGTCGCGCGAGTTGTTTTTGATGTCTTGCTGATTCAGGAACGAGGACACAAACCTGTGTGATTTTTAGTCATTAGCCGTTTCTTTTTTGCTTGCGCTAGAATGCCCGGAGGCACAAACGTAACCTATTTACAGATAGAGATGGGCACCCGTATCCCCGAGGAAGGCAAGAATAGAGCGGTGGTGGGGTCCCCGGAGCCACCGCTGCAGGTCAGGGTGTCTTCTAGGGTGACGGCGTGTCGACTTCTAAGGTGTCGACTCCTATATTAGATGATTCTAAGGTGTCGACAAGCCTATATTAGATGATCCGCACCAGCTCGTTCGGCAGCAGCTGTGCAGAAGGGGAGGTGTCATCGAACGGCGCATGGTAGCGTGGTGGCCACGTCCGGGTCACAGCAGGTGAAAGCGTCACTCCAACACGAGGCCTGCGCAGCAAAACCTCTTCCCAGCGAGCGAGTCTACTCGGAAGGTTCGATGCACACAGTCGGATGAGGGCACGTGTGGCGCGACGCAGATCGTCCTTCCGTTAGAGAAAGTTTTCTAGTGGACCGGTTGTTACCATTGGCAGCGGCCGAGGAATAGACGTAGGGGACAAGGCCTATCCGCTGCAATGCCAGGGGGGCGCGTATTCTGCCGAACCCAGAATAGTGGAAAGGTGCCACTCGGGCGGAGTAATTGCCGGTTAGCCTCGCAAGGCTAGGTCCACTCGTTTCTTAACGACTCACTAACTCACTCACTTACCAAGGAAAGGATCACGCTTTGCATAAAGGAGCGCAGCGCTTTGCCCGTTTCCTCAGTAACCTGGGGGCTAACGTGTGGATGAGCATTAGAGTGTTATAGCAGATCGGAAAAACGGTTCCGGTACGGTAACGTCTACCATCTGGACGCCACCGCGCATGCGCAGAAACCTACCCTATACCGGAGCGATTTGGCCGGACGGTACCGAGACGTACTGTGTCCGTCGTTCGAAAGCAGGCGGCTGCTTTGGAAGAGTTTGGGAGACGTACGATTGGCTCACGCCTAGTCGAACGAATTGTAAATATGAGATCGTTTAAGAAAAATCAGGTTGCAACAAGTGAAATCCGCGCGATTCTGACAGCTCAAGCAGCAAGCGAAACACGGTCCCGGCCCAACTGGCGTGGCTTGAGCGACGCATGTCCGATAGCTTCTTTTAGGTTAAATAAGGGCGATACGGCTACATAACTAGTATTAACAGCAACATGGGGCCCGTATACAAATCGGAGAGTGAGGAACAGGCGGTATCAGTGCGAGGGACTCTCAAATATAACGAAAAACTAGAAACAGCCAGCCGTATGTACTGAGAGCCCAGCTTGACCTGCTTGCGCCATCTATCGAAATGGCGTAGAGGTAAAATGCCCGCTTCATGTTCACACAGTCGCAGTTCGAATCTCCGTAGGGGCGTTGGGTGTTTTTTTGTTGTTGTTGTTGTTGTTGTTGTTGTTGTTTCTAATACTGTCTTTAGCGCTTTTGAGAACTGAAAACTAATATTTCAGCACGGGAAACGTAGACTCACGAAAAATTGCCAAACGACGTACAACACAAGTCGCTCCCAGTCACGGTAGCATGGCCGGTAGTTACGGTCTGCTATAACTCTTAAAACGAGCCTTCCCGGTACGGTCCGGTTACGGGTACCGTGTACCGCACCGGAACCGTTTTTCCGATCTGCTATAACTCTCTATAGGGACCGGGTGGCCGTTGTATGGCACCACCGTCGCTTCAGCGAACAGCGCCGCCAGTGGCGAACCGCTCGTCAGTGGAATGCCGGTGGCTGTCAGCGCAGCGTTATTGTGCATGGCTTTCTGTCGTTTTTCTGCGGTGCGCCTTGTTAATCGTACATAAACACAAGGACCTTTTTCAAATCGGTAAACCTTGAGCATGGATGTGACCTTTACGAGGTTTGTCATGTGTGTGATTTACGCCCATACACAGTATTTACAAATAGCAGACGACGCTCAATGCGCCAAGATGGAAGTGAAGGTTCGTTCCTTCATGCAATATTTTCATGCCTGCATGCACTTTCGCGTATCAAGGAGTATATTTCACCTAAATGCTCCCACAAAGCCGGTGTGTGTAACAGATCCAGGAATGCTGCGGCACTGGCCTTTGGCAGTTGATGACTAAATGGCGTTGTAAACAAGCGAAAGACAAATTTGGGGGATGCCATCTAAGATTTACCTCGAAACAGAAATTGTGATGGACTACGCTTCCGTAACTTCATTAACTACGGCTGAAACGTGTTTAATTTCACAGAAATGATCTTACTACAGTCATCGGGGATCGTTTAGTTTACAAATATCGCATGATAGTAGAACCGGTAGAACGTCAATGCTCGTCGTGGAGAAGCATTGCTTTACAAGAATTACAATGGTTGCTGGCTAGTTGGTTAATGGTTTTTCAAAAACCAATTCCTGCGTATAGTTGAAGGACGCGAGACAGGAGGGTGCCCGAAACCTGCACTCAGTTTCACAACTGAATGTTGCGGTCGGTTTACAAGCTGCCACCTAAGCTTGAAGAAGCATGCACTCCTCCGTCTAACGACGATGATCTGTTGCAAAGCTTTCTCGTGTGGGTTTCCTTGGTTGCCTTCTGGATTTAAACTTTTACTAGTTGAGCTTCGAATTTGACCAGCACGCAGTTTGGTCTTTTGATCGCAGCATCTTTGACTTGACCTTCCCATTCGATTTCGCACAGAGAATGCTTTGCGTTCAACCAGCCTAATCATTAGACGGAGGGCTAGATGATTTTGCTGTTTAATTTTGAACTCCATGCACCCCTCTCCAAATTTAATCTAAACTTTTTCCACCGTGTCGGAAATGCGTCTGTGCTGGAGGACTCGGGCTGTTGCACGCATATTTGAGGCAACTAATCCCGCGTTTTTGGTGTCTTCACAAGGCATTACACGATTTTTATGTACTCTGTAAATTGTACTTAAGCATTAAAAAACACCGCCTGACGTTAACACTGCCGCATGTTTTAACTATCGGTGCCAGCCTTTATTCCACGCAGGGGGTAAAATGGGGAGGATAGGAGGGATGGTTTGTAGCTTGGGCTGTTGGGTGGGTGAATAAATTTGGCTCTTGATAAAATGACCACAACAAACGTGGGATTTCCACTTCGGTTTTCAGGCTCCCATGCTGTCACAGTGTCGCTCACAAAAACCGAAGGCACAAAGCTCACGGTTACAGAAAGGAAGTGCAAACTACCGCAGCATTTCTACGGCTACACGGTAATCCATCTCGTACGCAATTGCCTTTCTCTTCAAAGCACACGTATCGAAGTATCCCAGCGCTAAGGCTGGCGTGGAAACCGTGGGCATTGAAACCAGTGCAGATAATTTAAAGTGGCAGAAATGAAGGCTAATATTCCTAATAGTTTTATTCCTACTCAGATCGCGCGGAGCCATGCGCAGAGCGCTGCAAAAAGCGCTTATGTCAGTGTAGCCCGTTCCCAAACTTAGACGCGTCAAATACGTTTATGTAGCCGTTAGTTTAAGAAGAAATGAATACTAATAATAGTAGTTTTATTTGTACTCATAACGGGTGGAGCCAAGCGTAGACAGCTGCAAAAAGTGCTCATGCCATTGTAGCCGATACCCAACTTTAGAAGCGTCCGACAAGTTTACGCAGCCGTTATTGCATCTAAGAACCCAACACATCTGTCAAGACTTTGTTTCGCCACACATATCCGCACACAATACCACCAAAACATTCAAAGCACCGAAGCAGACGCGGAAACATCAACAGGAGGCTGCCTAGTCCAATGCCCCGGCTCATTCCACTAACGAAGGGAGCGCCGAGTGGTGGCGCCACCCGTCCAGCTGCCCGGTTCCTATTGTCACTTCATTGTGAGGGGTTGGGGCGTTCTATACCGTTTCCTCCTTAACGTAAAAAGGGGTCTGTAGAAAGCTGTCATCTGTTAGCCATTAAAGGAGCACTGACACCAATTTTCGGCGTTAATATTATTGCACAGTTCACTTCCTTCACTCAACAGAATACCCTGGCTGAAATATGAGCGGCCTGCGACGCGAAGAACTTAGTTCAATCGGATCTCATTTATAGCGCCGACCGAGCAGCGCGCGGAGCGGCACTCAGCAAATGGACATCAGCAATAAGAAGTGACGCGGCAGCGCTCGTCAAAACCTCGTGACGTCACTTGACGCGCGCGGCCCCACGAGTGGCGAGCGGGTGCAACACCCTCTCAAGCGGGCGCCGGTGACGTCCGCACAAAGCGGTGAGGTCAGGCAGGGAGTCTGTCATATGCGCCGTTCGGGATGAAAGCGCGGGAATTCGAAACAAACGATTTTCAGGCCGTTCAATTTAATTAACTATCGCGCGCTGAAGTATTTGAAGTGCTGTTTCAGGTTGACCAGAACATTAAGCATCGATAAAAGCAATAAAAGTGTGACATAAAATTTCCGTGTCAGTGCTCCTTTAAAGGCATTGGCATCTTCTCCCGATCCTCGCGAGTGGGAGCATTGTCGCGAGGAAGCGGTGACGATCGCAACTATCATTCGGGTTGCAGAAGCTGGCGCAGACACAAATAGATGGGTGCTTGGTGCGAAAGAAGTGTCAGCCTTTTTGGCCGGTTTCCCGCGAGTGGGTTGACACTTCATTCATGGGGCCCTTTCTTGAAGCTTCTTTCGTAAAGTCTCCTTCGTGAAACTTCATTTCTGAACCCTCCTGTATTTTCTAGTTCACACATCACCTGCGCGCACGTTTATCAGCACTACAGGCGGGGGACAGCACGGCTTCGCGACGGCGCGACGTTCAGTCTAATGTTAAGCTTTGAGGTCTAACGTCGCCACCTGGAGCTCGGCGTACGATAACTATGTCCGCTGCTTAGTGTATCAGAGGGCTCATGTTGAAGGTTACATACCGTGAGGCCTGAATATGGGATGATAGGCCTAACGGCACCCGTTGAGGTCTTACTTCAACCGCGCTTTCCATTGTAAAAAAAGTTTTTTATCGTACGCCAAGCTGCGGCTGCCGGTAGACGACATCAGACCTCAAAACGACACTGCAGGCCTAAGCTGTGGCGCATACCCACGCAGTAGCCCATAAGGGTGCATCGGACAACAATTTATAAGCAATTCTGAATGCATGCTGTTTTCACTTGATATTCCATTACACAAACACGTGTGTTCTTTTACACACACATGAGTGTACACGCAAACATGTTACACACACACGTGTGTTGTTTCGGGCACTCCTTGGACTGCGGCTAGTTACCGTGGTCATCGTTCTTTACAAAATAGAAAGGCACTGATTTTTTAGAGCGCAGCTCTTATGCGGCCGCTGATGCGGTTTCGCAGCGTCTCTCGGCGTCGTCCCTCGTTGTAACCGAGAGGACGACGAGGACACCGAAGAGAGAGCGAGAAGGAAGACGGAGGGGGAGAGTATGTAGAAAGTGTGAGGAAGAAAGCGGTATTCCGCGGGTGCCAAGTGAAACCTGGGGCCCAATTCTCTAAAACGACGGGACGTCGCTTTGAAACGACGGGGTAGCGCCATGCAAATGCATGTGTTCTGGGGTTGGGGCCGTCGCTTTAACAAAGCTGTGCAAGCAGTGTGAGCCGCAGAAAGGCACCGTGGCAAGAGCGCGAAGCGACAAGTGAAACGATGGGGGGCAGTGGGCGTCGCTTCGCGCCCTTGCCACAGTGCTTTTCTGCGGCTCACACTGCTTGCACAGCTTTGTTAAAGCGACGGCCCCAACCCCAGAACACATGCATTTGCATGGCGCTACCCCGTCGTTTCAAAGCGACGCCCGTTTTTTAGAGAATTTGGCCCCTGCTCTATGGCGGTGACGCGCTAGGAGATAAGGACAAAGTAGCACGCGCCGTCGTGCGGTCGTAGATGGTGCGATCAATTCTTGAGCGGAAGGAAGTGCTCAAAGAGCAGAGGGACAGGGCGGCTGAAGCTGCAGGTATACGCGCCGCCGCTGAGAAGACTATGCAGTTCGCGCTGCGGGATAATTTTGCATGAGGAAGTTCGTTAACTTCGGCCATATTTTTATATTACGTTTTCAAGAAACATTCCATCCCGCTTCCTCAAATAGAACTTTAGAAGAGATATGAGCAGCGGATCGCACGATGCCAAGCGGCATCGGGATAGGCTTCACACTCACGCGCATCATAAGGGATGCAGAAATTTGCGCACACAGCACGCCGACATGCATTTGCAGAAACCGAAACTCCGGTGTCGATCCGAGGTGCATAGCTCTAACGGGCAAACAAAAAATAAGTGGAGTGAACGTACAAAGTAAATATTCCCATTTCTGTCTTCTTGTCACATTCCAACACATGGTTGGAAACGACAGCGCGTAGAAGGTGGCTGCTACTAGATATGACTGCAGAGAGAAAGAGGCGAGCCGCGAGGTGTGAAAAAAACAATCGATAACGTCATCCCAGTTTTTGTTTTCAGCGAATTTATCTTTCGTCTTTTCTTTTTGGCTCTTCGGTTGGTCGGCTCACTTTTCGTGGCCCCAGTTTCTGAGTTGAACCTTTGCTCACATTTTCACTGCTGCAACGACGTGTGATCGACCGCCCGCTAACCTAGTGCGAACAAAACCTTCGCCGACGTCTTTAACAATCACCGTCGCGCTATCGGCACATGCCGCGGTGAAGGAAAAAAGCGGAAATTCCCATTCCAGCAACGTTGCAAAGATTTTTTGTGAGAGATTCGACTTCGGCACCATGCGTGCGCGTATGTTTGCGTCTATGTTTGTGCCGTTGGCGCGTATCTGTCCCATAGCAGCATCATGATCATTACTAAGCGTTTCGTCTCGGATGAAACGGTACCCTCCCTTGCGCCAATCTACGTCCCTGTTTCCCCGCGGAAACCCGTTGGAATGCGTGAAGCGTCGCATGGCCACACTGCCAGGAACGATACCAACGCTCGATCATTTTTTTTTTCTTGGACCGGGTGTCGAGTAATAATATTATCATCATTATCCCCAGCACCCCAACCATTATTATATCCATCATCATCATTGTCGAAGTCATTATCATCATTAAATTGTGTCATCTTCGTTACTATCATTATTACCATCATCATCATGGTAGCAGACCCCTCCCTCATCGCCTCGTGGGTGGCTTCAGCGTTAATCCATCATCATCATTGTCGAAGTCATTATCATCATTAAAATCGTGTCATCATCATTATTATCATTATTACCATCATCATCATGGTAGCAGTCCCCTCCCTCATCGCCTCCTAGGTGGCTTCAGCATTTTGTCGCTGGTAGGGGTGCATGTGCAGTTTCAAAAACCGTGTCCGTTTACGTGCACCTGCGTACAGTCGTCCACAGTCTTAGCTGGAGCAACGCTTTACTCACATATTGTCTCCTCCTGCCTTAGCTTAAGGCAATTTAGTCCCAACTGCTTGCATTTCTCGATATATTACAGGGGCGCTTAAGTCCCCCACATTCGTTTGAACACTTTTTCAGCCAACTTTTGCAGATATTCGTCGACAAAGTCAAATCGATGTTCCAGCTAAGCGTGTCGACGTCCCTACGCACAGTCATGGTCGCAATCATCATGACTATGACAAACGAATAGTATCTCGATCTTGTTTCCCGTTACAGGCGGCCGGCTCGCCCAGCTGCTTCCGTTAGTGAAGGGTGGCGTGATTGACTGGACGCCCACCCTATCCGTATTGAGGGAGAGGGGGAGATAGAATGTTTGAGTGAAGTGACACGCCGCTGCTATTTTGGTGAAGAACCAGATGCTGTAAGAGCGTCTTCCTGTGTGCTTGCTTTCCATTAAACCTGCGCCCATGTCATTGTATTCTACGCTCCTTGCTAGGGATTCCCTGTTGATAAGGCGTGAGCCTGGAGTGCTCATCCGTATTTTAACCTATGGCAATTCTAATCATCTCGCTGTGCCCAGTTTGAGGTTCACACAAGGGAGGAGGTTTCGGCGTGCAGGTCGTTGCGGAGCGCGGTACCAAACCACAGGTATTTTGAAAAAAGAGGTAGATAAATATTTATAGAAGAGATTAGCTATTAATTAAAGAGAAGCTGGCTACTCCAAACATTGGAGTACTGAAAAGGCATACTGGCTGTCTTAATCAAACCACAACGCAAATTACATTTGAAAGGAAGATGGCTGAAAATCACATGTGCGCTCAGTAAACTGCTTGTGTATTCGAAGCCCTCCCGTAAGTTTTTTTTCCCCGCCTAAACGTAGCCTATTTCGTGAAACAGCTACTTCAATTCGAAGCCTGTCGGATCGGCTCGCACGCGAGGGCCATTCCACGAGCTCACCAGTACAACTCCCTTTATCCAAAGAGGACATCAACGGAATAGCCACAACTCTTGGATGGCGCATGCAATTGCAGCACTGGCGGAACCCGGACCTGCAGTACGCCCCCCTTTACGCTATGGACCCGCAGTGTACGTTTCGTATACCTCACGGTTTATCGAAGCAAACAGAGTGTGCTATACATCGCCTGCGCCTCAAAGTAGCCTATACAAAAACCTTTCTTAACCAAATCGGTTTGATGGCATCACCTCTGTGTACGCTTTGCGGTGTACGAGAAGACACGGAACACCTGTTCTGCGTTTGTCCACGTTTTAACTCGGCACGAACGACAGCGCGAAGTTTATTACGGGCGAGAACTGTCAGCATGGAGGACTTTTTTCGGCGCCTGGAACAGCGAAGACAGGGCGGTGATGGGGTTTTAAAGCTCTTGCGCGTTTCCTCAGAGACTCTGGACTCGACTCCAGCCTGTGACTGTCTGTGACTTTTTTTTTTATGTGTGCTCATGTGTGTGTCTGGTGGAGTTTCTTTCGTTTTTTTTTTTCGTTTTCTTATTTGTATTAGACATGTAAGCATATCACCCTTATCACATGTTTCACCAAACATCTGAAGTAGCAAGCCCAGCATTATGCAGGGCTGACCTCTTCGGTCTCATTAAAAGAATTCCTCTCTCTCTCTCTCTGGCACCGCAACGTACTTATTGTCGTTCGTAATTTTAAATCAACAGTTCCACACCATAGATACATTCTTTCTCACCCGATCCGCGTTATGGGAAATGTTACTTCTTCTGTATCATACCCAGTAACAAAAAAGTCTAACTCGTCATTTATTTCCTTATTGACAAGTCTAAATGACCTAGACCAAGCTGGACTAATGATCACCCTATTTATTTAGAGTACGCTGCCAAAAGTCGTATTTGAATGAGCCGACAGAGCGAGTTGCGCCTTTTGGATGTGATCATCGTCTTCAAAGACAGATTCGCTCTCGGCAAGCAAAAAATGACATTACCAGCGGCCGGCAATCAGCCGCAGCATGAGCCCTCATTCACACAGCCGTCACCTTCTCCGTAACGGCACCGTCACGTCAAGAAACCGCGACGGAGACGTAAACGAGTAGCGTTCGTACTGGAGCTCTCCGTCAGATTACAGGGTCGTCTGCATAGTGATCAGTTTAGCCTAAAATTGAGCGTTTTTAGTCTGAAAAGTAGAGAAAATGGTTTGTGCTCACTTTTTGCTAAATTTAGTCGTAAAAAAATTGTTTTCTGATTACCTGGTTTAGCGCGGGGCATGGTCCCGTCACGTTGACGTGACGGAAACGTAGAGCTCGGCCTCCCGTCACCGTCGCACCGTTTTCGGCGAGAAATCAGCCGAAAAACGGCGCCCATGACGGAAGACGGTGACGTGACGGTGACGTGACGGGGTGAAAAACGGCTGTGGGAATGAAGGCTGAGACGGGCACAAGATATGATTCCGTCAACTTTGGAATACGGCAGGTGAAGTGGATTGATCCTCGCCGGCCTGTCGTGGCAGTGGTCACGGAAGTGCAACGACAAACCCTTATGACCACCTGTATCTTCATTATGCGATTCCGGTTTTTGCCACGGAATCTTATCTCAACCTTCAAACCGAGTGTAGCCTTCTTACTCTCACATTCGGAACATCAATGGACCTTCAGGACATCCCAGGACGTATAGACCCCTACCCCCTACGCGCCTTTCCCGACTTGTCCTATAGTCATTTCGTCCAAAATAAGCGTTCTCTCTCTCTCTCTCTCTCTCTCTCTCTCTCTCTCTCTCTCTCTCTCTCTCTCTCTCTCTCTCTCTCTCTCTCTCTCTCTCTCTCTCTCTCTCTCTCTCTCTCTCTCTCTCTCCCTCTCTCTCTCTCTCTCTGTCCTCTTCATTGAGTAGTCATTGTCTACATATAGTGGGTCACCTGCTGTGGCATCTTTGCCTCACATTCCTGGCCAGACTCCAGTCCGTACTCGTAATGGGTCCGTGATAAATTAAAAGTTTGGTTGATTGTAAGACTGTTTTGTCCCGATAGCAATGATACCGATGCTATCGCGAACTTCAAAAAACTAACAGAGATAGTAAAGAAAACAGATGAAGTGGTGACTCCCGGGCCACTTTCGGGAGATATTCATATGACATCACAATCGCTTTTGTGCGGTCGGCGGCCGCCGTCAAAAGTCACCGCCAAGAATCGTGACTGGGTGATTCAAGTTGAGCTTTTAATTTCTTTTAGATTCATCACGTGTGCTCTAACGTGCAGTTCACACAGTGGTAACTATGTTTCTTGTGCTGGCCCAATTCACGCCACTTATGCCCATATTGCGTCACTGCAGGGCAAAATTTGAAAGGTGTTTCACATTTCTTCAGTTTTTTTCTGTTAAGGAACGTATTTCGCGGCTGCAATGGAGCTGATTGAGTTACAATGTCTAGTCTTCTCAAATCGAACACAGTTGTATTCGGTCTTCATGGTCCCTCTAATTCCAACGAAACTCTCTTTTATTGAAGAGTTCGTCCTCTAATACATGACTATGGCTTCCTGTCCCAAGGTGGTACTCGCATCATCCTTCTTTTTTCGTCCTCGGCTATTTCAGGGGGCGGAAGTTCTTTCAAGACCTTTCGACTTCCCGTCTAGCATAAAGCCATCCATTCCATCTCGTCCCAAGACGTGCTCCAGATGTTGACGAGGTCCTAACCAACCATGTCCTACAAAAGAGGGAGGCGCGCCATTCAAGGTGGGAGGCAGCAGCTGCAGCGGCCTTCGCGGCAGATTGCGACGCACCTATGTGGAAATACGAGAGCGCGAATTTCAAAACGGCCTTTTTATTCTTTCGAAACGCTGTCGACGCCAACCAGAGCAGCAACAGCCCAGCGAAGCGCATACTGTCTGAGTGGCTTTGATACGTAGCGAACGATGGCTGCCACGCGCACGCCTCGTAGCACTCGCCGAAAATGTCGAAAGAGAAGGTGAAGAAGGAAACGCAGACCTAAAGAACAGGATACACGTGTTAGATTGGGTTTTACTGGTGGGTGGGCGCTTTCACGACAAAAAAAATGTGGAACGGGAGGTGAAAGCAAACTGCTTTAAAGTGCAAATACTTTCATGCTTTTCTTTCCGGCCGCAGTGAAAGCACATTTTTCCTGCAGAATACTGAAAGGCCGTCGAAATCTTTAGCCCCTCGTCGCCGTGATAGAATTGGGGCAGCCGTGGGGTGGATAATCTTATAGGAAAAATAGAGAAAGAAGGAGTGCTAGCTTTCTTTCCAAAAATTGGCCGTGCAGTGCCGCTACTCTTACGCGGAGTCTTGGTGCATAAAGGATAAAGCCTTTTGGTGGAAGGAATAAGGGAATTTCAACGTTGTAATACCTCGGTAATTATTCTAATATGGGTGGAAGTTTCTGTCTCCTAAGAAACATTGTTTAAAAAACAGAACAAAAAGAAGGTGCTGCAATTAAGGATTACCTGATGGCGACCGACAATGCTGAACATGGGCCACAAGTTTGTCGTCATGGTGAGCCAACGACAAACGATGAGCCAGATAGACTAGGAGGGGGTTTATTGGTTTTTTTGGAAGGAAGGCTCTAAGCCCCTATGGAGAACGAGAGGTGGTGGGGTGGAAGCAAGGAGGTTAAAAAAGTTGCAATTTTTTTTAACCTCCTAGGGTGGAAGTGGTCGTTTGCGGTGTAATGAAGAAACAATCAAGCAAACAAGCACCCGCCGCGGTGGCTCAGTGTCTAAGGCGTTGCGCTGCTGAGCACGAGGTCGCGGGTTCGATTCCCGGCTGCGGCGGCCGCTTTTCTGATGGAGGCGAAAAGCAAAAACGCCCGTGTGCACGAGATTTCGGCGCACGTTACAGATCCCCAGGTGGTCAAAACTAATCCGGAGACCTCCACTACGGCGCGCCTCATCGCCTGCGTTGCGTCGGCGCGTTAAACCCTACAATCAATCAATCAATCAAAAAGCAAACAAGCAATATCCCATGAGGATGATATGTAGTGTTGTCAGCATATCCTTCAGATGCTGATAACCTGTGAAATACTTCTCTCAGCACTGCGTGTTATTAAGTGAGTCAATTCTTATAATTAACAAAGTTAGCTTGAAAGTAACGCGAATGACGTCAAGAAAAACACGCAGGACACCTACATGTATGGCATCAAATTCCAGTGCTACTGGCTGAACCTGAACCTTGTGAATAAGGCGCGCCAAAGTGGAAGGCTACATATTTTTTAAAACGAACCTTTAATGTTTTCACTGATGCGTCTGTAACGCGAAAACGCCCTCGAGAAAACCGAACTTTCTTTGAAGATGATGATGAATGATCGTGGGTGAAATGAAAGAAAAAATGCGCGTACAAGAGCATCGGAGACGACACTAAAGCTTTGCTTTTATGCGCTTGCGTTCGCCGGAATCGAAGCTTCGTCCCTTTCTTTACGAGGCCGGCGTCTATCCGATTGCTCCATCTCGACATGGTCGAAGCGGTTTGGAAAACTCAGACGACAACGAAAGAATCCGTCACGAGAAAACTTCGCGCTCAGTCTTCTTTCATTCATTATTTCATGAATTTTCTGGTTTGATTTAGAGCGCAGCTCGTATGCTGCCGCTCCTGTGGTTTTTCGGCGTCTCTCGGCGTCGTCCCTCGTCGTAACCGAGAGATCGATGAGGACACCGAAGATAGAGGGAGGAGTAAACCGAGTATAACAGTATGGATAAAGTGGAAGAAGACAACCGCAGTGAAGCGGCATGGTAAAAAAAACAGCGCGGAGCGACGAAATACACAAGGAAATAAACCACACAGGACGAATGCTGACTATCAAGTGAGATTTAAATAAATGTACACACATACATACATAAAAAACATCCAAACTGTGCATGCGCTAACATCAGTAACACACCAAGCACTGATAGAGATAAAAAGAAGGAATACGGTTGCTCCTAAATTCAAAATCAAAAACAACCTAACGCACTTGCAACCAAGCCTGCTTATGTTGAACGTCTCTATTATTCCTCGCTTGAGCTGATTGGAATGACGGAAAAGTACGACAGTTTCATCAATCCAATCCAGAAAGGATTGATTGATGGATTGCTGGATTTAACGCGCTGACGCAACGCAGGCGATGAGGCGCGCCGTAGTGGAGGGCTCCGGAGGGCTCATGTCTAGAACCGCCGAAAACCAGCTTCACGAACTGGGCGTCTGTAGCGCGAACTCGGCGTCTGTGCTTTCCATTTCAGGCACCGACGCACGTGAACTGGTGAAGAGCAGGCCAAAGATATTACCACGAACGCTGGGCAGAGTGCCCTCGAAGTTCGAGCTGGCCGGAGCCAGGCGCTCCTCCCTTACGCGCACGCTCACTTGCGCTCGGTATGTATTCTTGGTATTTTCTCTTGCAAGATCCACACATGACGCAAGACCACGGGCAACCCTGGCCGACGCCGGGCGTTCTTCACGGGCGCACGCTTGCGCGCGCTTGGTATTCTTAAAATATTTTTTTTCTGGTAACTCTTAATTGAACAGCTTTGTTCAAACGCAATAAGCCGTACGTTGCCGCCGCACAACTACCGAAAAGTTGTCATACTGGGGCCGAATTCTCTAAAACGACGAGACGTCGCTTTGAAACGACGGGGTAGCGCCATGCAAATGCATGTGTTCTGGGGTTGGGGTGGTCCCTTTGAGGAGCTGTGCGAGGAGTGTGAGCCGCAGAAAGGCACTGTGACAAGGGCGCGAAGTGACAAAGCTGTGCACTCTGCAGTGTGAGCCGCAGAAAATGGCAAGGACGCGAAGCGACAAGTGAAATGATGGGGGGCAGTGGGTGTCGCTACATATCGAGCATGGCGCTACCCCATCGTTTCAAAGCGACGCCCCGTCGTTTTAGAGAATTCGGCCCCTGGTTCACAATATGTACTGCGACTCCATATAAGCCTGCAAAATGATCCTGTCACGTACTACAGGGTTAGCATCGACGTTGTGCTCACTCATACACCGGTTGTACACGTTAACCCTAATAGCAACCCTCTAACTTTACATGCGCTATGTGCATGACATGCGGCGTTCTGCACATAGTGGTGATAAGGACACCGCAGAATTCTACGGGCTGTTTGCGCGTATTGTTCTGAACTGAATTAACATACTGTTATGGTTACAGAGATGGGACAGATAGAGAGGGATGATTTTTTTTAGGCCCAGGGTGTGTTCTGAACGGTAGACGTCCAGGAGAAGGGAGAAAACACAAGTCTTGTGTGAAAAAGGACGGAGGGAAGGTGCTTTTACCATATGCACATATGCAAACTTTATTGGAAAGTGATTATCCTTGCAAAGGTTTTATACTTCATTTGTATTACTGGTTGTCTCTCTCTATCTTCTTTCTCCGTTTCCGTTTCTGCGTTAATCAGCCTTAAATTCTGAATTTACGAAGTACACGACGTTTCACATCTGTAATATGACGAGGGACGCCCGTGCTTGCTTTAAAGGGGCCCTACAGCACTTACCATCGACTGCCCAGAACGTATTTTGGAGTAAAGTCTAGTGTCCCAGGAAACTGCTACCGCTAGGATTATGAAAATCCGTTCACTACCACCGAAACTACCCGCGGTGAGAAATCGCGCGAAATTTTTCCCTCTCAACTCCACCGCGGACAACGCGACGAAATCTGCGCGCTCTCCTCGGAGAGGGAGGCAGCTCGCAGGTTTCTCTTCGGCGGCCTTCGATATATCCCAGGCGGGGGAGTTTTCTCCTTTTCTCCGCAACGTGGACGGGTCTTGCCACAAAACATTAGGCATGGCTGCCTGCTCGCCAGTGCGCCTTCAGGCTGGTAGGGCGGTTTTGGAGCAATAGACGTTTGTTGCCGAGTGGTCTCGTTGGAAGGGAAGTATTGAGTTTGTCACTCAAACTACAAAACACAATAGAGACGCCAAAACTCTGCGTACAGGTTCAGGCATAGAACAGGTACACAGCGCCAACGATGGCGGATCGCCACAGGAAATGCGAGCAATAAGCCGCGATGTTGACCAGCGACAGCCAATAGGACAGCCATGGCCTCAATGACGTCGTTTGGGCCATTACAGGGGTGTAGAATGAGGAAAACTGAATAAAGCGTGGTTGGCATTTTCGCGACTTTCTTCCCTTGCACGTGTAATATTTGGCTGAGGTATTCCTGGTGGTGTAATCCAAACGTCGCGCAAGTTTACTTGCACTGCTCAAAGAGTGTTGCAGGGTCCCTTTAAGATAGTAACACACTCCGTGTAATGCTCAGTGAAGTTACCGCTATAAGGATCACCACAATTACGTATTCCAAAGAAAATCAAAACTCCCTTCTTAAACGAAATGTGGTCAAAACGAGAAGCGTTCTGCCATACAATATGAGTGAACTTCAACGTCCAAACTTCAAACTCCTTCGACCACGTCGGAGTGGCGCCGTCGGAGAGATGTCAGCCTCATAACGCCAGGGACCTGGGTTAGATTTTGACCACGGGAAGTGTTCCTTGCGAAACCCTTTGTGTAAAGTTGACTTTAATGTAGTGCATTTTGCGAGACGAACGTCGCCGTCAATGAGGCGTACAGAGCTTCGCTTTAATTATTATATTCTCGTCGAGAGAGAGAGAGAGACAAACATTTATTTTAGTAATGAGCAGGAGGATGTTCTGAGGGCCTCCACCCAGTGATAGGCATCCTTATTCCAAGATGCCTTGGAGCTGGCTGGCCGTCCGGGCCCGTTCCACCAGTCGGCGCTGGTCCGAGAGCTCAGAGCTGGTCAGCTGCTCCACCCACTGCTCATAGGTAGGGTTGGGATTTGGGGTTAGAGTGGGGGTCCGTTGGCACTCCCATACCACGTGGTATAGGGTGCCAGCAACAGGGCAAAAGTTACAGGTGGCAGGGTATTGGGTGGGGTACATAGCGTTCAGTAGGGTGTTATGGGGATCGATAATCCAGGCATTAACCTTCGTTACCCGTTAACTAACATTACAACCTTAGAGTCCGGTCCAAGCACTGCGATAAATAAATAAATCTCTGGTCTTTTCTCTCTCTTACAATTTATTATCCTTGAGTACAACTGCATGTATTTTCCACAAAAAAATTACACCATCTTCCCGTAAGGGAATTCTGAGTAGTATGCGAAGCAGCCATGGGGTCGAATGAAGTTCCCATTAGTTTTCAGTTCGCCGTTTCCGATGACGTTCCACTTCGCGTGCCTTCGTTGTATCCGTAGCTTCTTGACGCAGTTTGAATGAGTGAAGGACATAAGTCGCGTTCGTAGCACATGCTCCCGTGTCAGTTTGTAGCGCGGTGGGAAGAGCGCCACGTACCTCCCGTTGCAGCCACAGAGTCGTGGGATAGAAACCGGGCACCGCCTAACTATTTCTTTTTATAGTGGACTGCGCTGCCGTCAGCCCAAACGCTGACGGGGCTGAAGAGACGCGCATGCGCAGTAGAGTGCGGACGTCGGACAACGACAACGAGGGAGGGAGGGACACAGCCCCGAGCATGAGATGCTTCGCATATAAAAAAAAACTTGTATCCGCTTTGGCAGGCCTGTACTTGCGGGTGTCCAAGTCTGCGTGTCCTCACTTAGTCCCGCTTTCTTCCTTGCCATACTTCTCACCTCCCTTTCTCACAGTTCCGCCATAGTCCGAAAACCTCACGCTCTAGGAAGATCACTTGAAACACCCTCTGGGGAAAATGGGATGAAGGAAATACACCGGGATCACAGAAGAATATGCAGTTGGCCAAGCTGGTACTTAGCTAAAGAACTCACAGCAATCCGTGGGGGCAATCATGCCTCGTGGCATTGCTGCTGTGCATCAAGTCATGCCGCGCTGCATCAAAACGTCCCTGGAAAAACTTTCTTTTGGTAGAGTGGAGTACAGCTGTCACATTGTTGCGCGCAATTTTAGATACCATTGTTAGTTTACTGTTACGAAGTGAATAGAGCAAACTTGGCCAAATTAGGTTTTTCTTGTGGAGACAGGGACAAAACGCAGAGACCCATAGCTCCCGATGATGTCTTTAGCCGAACACGCTTATCATGATGATAGAGGGCATGAGAGAGACATATCTACTTATTTTACAACACACTCCACGGCGCAACAAGGCATGAGGATTGTCCGTGGCCGACATATTGCTTTGTCCAAGCGGAGTTAATTTCAAGTACGTGTGGGTCGAGCGTTCGACACCTAGCGTCTTACACTTCTATCGATGAGTTGTTAACACACATGCGAATTGTCAACACCGCCTCCCCAACAGGCGCGTGCCGCTTTTGGGTGGCAGTCGCGACAGGCGCTCAGTAATGGTATTAAACAAAATGGATAAACGGGTCTGCTGAATCGCCATCAGTCGTCTGCGCTCCTTCATTCTGACGTTGATCGAACGTGTTATTATCCGATATCATGCGCACTACGCTAAACTGACGGAGTGTTTTTTTTTTTGGACCTGCATTGTATCCGCATTGAAGACGAGTCAGGAAACCTTCAACCCCGCGTCTCATGCAACGGCGGCTAATTCAGCCTATTAAACGGACCTCTCTTGTTATGCATATCGGGTGGCACCAAAGCTTCTTTTTCTAAGGGAACAGCTGTGAAACGTGCTCGAATGAAAGGAATTCCTTCGACCGCGAAGTTCTTCAAGAAAGAAGCCGTTTCTTAGGCTTGACGTCCAGGCTAAGCTAAATTCGTTTCCAAAGACTTCGAATTTATATTGCACTTTCTACGCTGCTTATTTATTCAGCTGATACGAAAAGAGATTAGGAACCCTTTGCTATGTGCGCGAGTGTTTATGCCTGCAGAGGAGGCGGAAGTTGATTTGCTAAGTGAATTGAATCCGAGCCCTTACGCGCAAGCACTTAGAATTATTAAAATTGTTTTCATTCTGCAAAAATTGCATCTTTAATGGGTAATTTTTTCTTCACAATTTCTCTCAGCGATCTTTAAGCAACGAACCCTGCTGTTTTTAATGTACCTGACTCAAAAACAACTAGGAAAAATAAAAACACGCATTTCTGGGTTTTACGCCCACAATATTAAGCTACAACTGAGCGATATATGCGCGCAATAGTGGGTGACTCCGGATTAATTTTGACTACCCGGGATCTTTAACATGTGCCGAATTTTCGACACACGAGCGTTCTTGCTTTCCGCCTACGAAAGAAAATGCGGAGTATTCAGGCAACAAGTAATCTATATATTAGGTAAATTGTTTACGCGCACGAAAATTTTGCCGGTGCTGGAGTGTTTTTGTTCTCCCGACCTAATTCACGACACTCAAACCCTTTGGTGGGAGTATATTTTGACCAAAAAAACAGTTAATGAAATGTTATAAAAAACAACACGAATGCGTAAGGTATGCATCTGTTCCCAACAAATGACGACACGTTTCTCTCAAAGCACCTGAAAAAATTTCAAAGACAAGAAATTAGTGTTCTTGTTACCCCAGTGCTGCTAGACATTAGTCCCGTGATTCAGAAATTTTTAAAAACTTATCGGCATCACTCGGACGCAACTGTTTCAGCCACCAGCTAATTTAGAGGGCGGTGAAAGCGGCACGTTAAGTGGAGAGTGGGAAGGTTTCAAGAAACCAAAGTTCTCTCGAAACACGTTTTTGTGACCTGCGTCAGGCCACGTTCGATTTCTCTCTGGTTTTATCGGGGAACAAATGTGGAAGGCGTCAACCCATTCAGCGTGATCCCCTTCGACATGCTCACAAAGTTACACAAGTAATTGCGCTTCACATATTCCATTACGTATGCCATGCCACGTGATCCGGGGTGGGGGGGTAATAACATCCGCTACCACTTAGGCGACACTGGATACGTACAAACCATGCAAGGGCGGTCTTGCCATAAAGGGCACACCTTCACCAGAATAAGGTTCGGGCATACTGGTGTAGTATTCGGCTCAAGGCTCCCATATCGAGAGATCTTCATTGATGAATGAATGAATGGTTAGATATCTCTTCACCCGAGCCGCACGTTATGCCCGAGTACGCTCCCTCACCATCGGAGGGCAGAGCTACGATACACACGCATACCGCACGGCTCCCACCGGAACGGTAAAGGGTATCATACGTGGAATTGCAGTGGAAGACACAAACGACGACCTGTTAGCTAACATCGTGAACCCCTCCAACCCGCTTGCGATGGAGGCCCACCGCATCGGAACGTCCACTACAGTGATTGTCCTCTTCGCTGGGCAGAAAGTCCCGAACTACGTAAAGTATGGTGCCATACTGGTCAAATGCAGCCTATACAGGCAACACTACGAGGTCTGCAGGCAATGTGGCAAAGTGGGGCACAGGAGCGACGTATGCCCAAACCCTAACGCTAAAGTGTGCTTCGCTTGCGGCGCAGTCAATCCAGGTCCCAACCACGAAACGGAATGTGTCCCCCACTGCAAGCTATGCGGAGGCAAACACCCCACGGGAACGCCAGGGTGTACGAATCGATACAAGACGCCATACGTGGTAACACGAAGGCGATGGGAACGGAAACACGAGGCGCAGCAACCGCCGCCATTAGGCCCAGCCACCTTCCCGCAGCTGCCGACACGCAACGCGCCAGCTGCGACGCGGCGCAGCCGCTCTCGACACCGCAGCAGTAGCAGGCCGCGCTCTCAGAGCCGTGGACGTAGTGCCAGTCGAGGCAAGCAGCAGCAGTCACGTTCGCGCGAACGAGTGGCCTGGGCAGACGTCGCCCGCACGCCGGAAAGCAAGCAGCCCAAACGTTCACAACCCCATGACGAGATGTTTGCTGCACTACGACTCGAGAACGAGCAGCTTCGGCAGAAAGTCGCAGAGCAAGACGCTACCATCACGGCCATCAATGCAAAGCTATCGCAGCTTTTGGCCCTACAGCAACAGCCCCAACCACAGCGACAACGCATGCCAACGCCACCACCCCAACCCGCACTGCCTACACCCGGCGCAGTCGTACCTCAAAACGACCTGTCTGAAGACGACGACGAGATGACGGAATCCACAGCCGAGCCAAACCCCCGAGACGACAAGACCTCCGCACCTACTCCCAAACGAAGAGCGCTAGGTCCCGCCAAGCGCACGAAGATATCATATATCCTGGCCCGACTGGACTAGCACGATGAGCGACTTACAGCAGTTGAGGCCCGGCTCACAACAATAGAGCAAACGTGCCAGGCGATGCAAGGCAACATGCAAGCGATGCAAGCTACTCTCCTTCAAATCCAAACGTTCCTCAGCAACTGCACTGACATGCCAGGCAATCACGACCATACCCAACAGCAGCGACCAACATGGCCAGAACACCGGTAAAGAAGCACAAGGACCTCCTGATCTGGCAATGGAATTCCAACGGTTACAACAACAAGCGAGCGGTACTACAACAGCACATACAGCATCTCAATCGTCCAGCAGACGTCATACTCATTCAGGAAACGCACAGCGAGACCCCGCCAACCCTCCCTGGCTATCGCACGCACGCAAGCCCTCCAAGCGCGCGAGACGCCGGGAAAGGCGTGGGTAGAGGCGTCTGTGCCCTGATCAGGAAAGGCATCACGTTCATCGAGCACGACATCCTTGGCCGCAGCGCCATAGAGCACTGCGCCATCGAGCTAGTCACGGGTACCAAGAAACGCAAAGAGAGCACCTTCATCGTCAACGTGTACAGCAATCCTGCACATCGCCAACAGAAGTTCCGCGCACTCATACACAAGATCCTTCGACAGGCAGAGCACAATACCGTCTTACTATGCGGGGACTTTAACGCCCCGCATCAAGACTGGGGCTACCTCAAGACCACCACCAAAGGCCGAGACCTCATCGACGACGCCACAGACGCCGGCTTCCATCTTCTCACCGACCCCACCGACCCGACGCGCATCGGTACGTCCATCACAAGGGACACCACACCCGACCTAACGTTTTTCAGGCCAGGACGCAACGGAAAGATGGCACAGTGGCTCAACACGGGCCGAAACCTCGGTAGCGACCACTTCATCATTGAGATCGCCCTACCTAGAAATGCGACGGCAACTACCCCGGCCACGAGCACGCAGAGGATCACCGACTGGAACACGTTCCGCCAATCCCTTGAAGCATCCGAGGACATAGACGACATCGAAGCATGGTCTCGAGCGCTCGTTCAAGCAACCGAAGCGGCAACCACAGACCTCGAAACCGACGACTCCATCACCCAGGTGGACAGCCGGCTAGCCCACCTCATCGAAGCTAAACAATCCATACAGCACAGGTGGCGAAGACAGCGAACTAACCGCAAACTCCGAAAGAAAGTAGCACTACTCAACAAAGCCATTGAGCAACATAGTAAGGTGCTCTGCCGTCAACAATGGCACGCGGTATGCCAAGAGGCCGACGGTCAAATCCACAAGAGCAGAACGTGGCAACTACTACGCTTTCTCCTCGACGAGACCAAGTCCAAAGGAGAGCAGCGACACTGCCTGGCGCGCACGTTGCAGAAGGCCATAGCAGAGCTCGGGGAGCAGGAAGTGTGCAGGCGTCTGAACGACCGTTACCTTCCTACCGCTCCAGTGGACAACCACCCCGAGTACGCGGGCCTCGAGAACGCAGACCTAGACAAGGACATTGAGGAATGGGAAGTACGGGCGGTCCTGCAAACGCTCAATAGCAGATCGGCAGCAGGCCCCGACAAAGTCACCAACAAAGCTCTTCGGAACCTTAGCGACGCGGCTATCACGGCACTCACGCATTACTTCAACACGTGCTGGAGAAACGGTCGCCTGCCGCGACAGTGGAAGACGGCCAAGACGGTCCTGCTACCCAAACAGGGCAAGCCGCCGCATATCGACAACCTACGACCCATCTCCCTAACCTCATGTGTCGGGAAAGTACTGGAACACGTCCTGCGTAACAGGTGGCAACGATACTTAGAGGGCTCCGCACTATACCCCAACACGATCATAGGGTTCCGAGCCAAGCTCAGTACGCAGGAGGCCATGCTCCTACTTAAGCACGAAATAATTGACGATCCCACCCGTACCCTAGACAACCGGGCGGTGCTGGGGGTGGACCTACAAAGCGCCTTCGATAGGCTACGCCACGCCGCTATCCTTGAACAGGTCTCCCGCCTGAACATGGGTCGCAGGACGTACGCCTACATTAGAGACTTTCTGACGGACCGCACAACTACCATCCACGCCGGCGATCTCCAACTCCCACAGAAGTCCCTGGGAAGCGTCGGTACTCCGCAGGGCTCGGTGATCTCCCCGCTCCTCTTCAACCTTGTGATGATCGGAGTGGCCACCGAGCTCGCCTGCGTACCCGGCGTCGGCCACACGATTTACGCCGACGATATAACGCTGTGGGTCGCCGGCGGCAGTGACGGCCACATTGAAGACACGTTACAGAAGGCGGTGACTACCATCGAAACAACACTGCAAGGGACGGGCCTTGTCTGCTCCCCTTCCAAATCGGAGCTGCTCATCATCCCACCGAGACACGCCCGCACCAAGGTCCCAGCACCAGCAAACATCACTATACGCACGATGAGCGGCAGCACGATCCCCCACGTGAGGACCCTACGAGTCCTAGGGATGCTCCTCGACAGCCGGCGCAGCAACTGCGCCACGGTCACCAAAATCACCGCCAAGGTAGCAGCGGCAATGCGCCTAATCCGCAGAGTGGCCACTCGCAGGACAGGCATGAAAGAGGACAGCCTCACCAGGCTCGTCCACTCTTTTGCGATAAGTCACATCGCATACGTGGCGGCGTACCATAATTGGACCGCAGCGGAGCGTGTAAAGCTGGATGCGACCATTCGTAAAGCTTACAAGGCGGCACTTGGCTTACTGCAGAGCACGAGCACCGATAGGCTCCTTGAGCTCGGCGTCCATAACACCCTCGACGAGATCATCGACGCCCAGAGAACAGCACAATACGAACGCTTGTCCCAGACACGTACTGGACGATCAATCCTGCAAACAATTGGCGTGACTCTCCTGGCCACCCAGCCCGAGGATACCGTCCCACTACCAGCGACAACGGCACGGCGACTCACCGTTAGCCCGATCCCCAAGCACATGCACCCGGAGCACAATAGTGAACGACGTCTTGCACGGGCCCGTGCCCTCACAACTCTATATGCCAACGACAGAGGAGCCAAATACGCCGACGCAGCGGCATACCCGCACCGACCGGGCACCTACGCAGCGGTGGTGGTGGACGCCGTCACCGGAGACACACGCAGCGCGGGCAGCTTCGCCGCAGCGGACCCACACCAGGCAGAGGAAATGGCCATTGCCTTGGCCATGGTGGACCCGACGTGCACAACAGTACTCAGTGACTCGCGAACTGCAGTGCTTAGATACGCCACAAACACAGTGAGTGCCAGTGCTGTGAGAGTGCTTAGTGCCACGCATCCCCCGACCACCCCAGTGACTCTGCGGTGGTTCCCCGCACACGCGGGCCCCCTCCACACCGGAGCGGGTCTCGCCAACCGCAATGAGACGGCCGACGCCGCTGCGCGCGCGCTCACACTCCGCGCGGCGGACGACGACGCAACGGCCACGTCTGCTGAGCGGGCGGCGACTCCCGAGTGTGCCCCCATCACGAGGTACGGGGACATCCTGGCATGGTACCGCAACAACCGACGGACGAGACCCCCGCCTCACCCAAGACTTTCAAGGAAAGAAGCGGTGCTATACCGCCAACTACAAACCGGGTCTCTCCTGACCCCGGTGCTAGGGATGCACGTGTGCCCTGAAATCTACGAGTCTGATGTGTGCCGTGTGTGTGAGTCAGCTAGAGCAACGATGGCCCACATACTGTGGGACTGTGAACTGCACCCGCATGAGGCTGCCACACAGACGCAGCTCCCCCCGACCATCACGGAAGGCATGATATCATCCACATATGACTCACAACTCCGGGCCGTCCAGCAAGTGGAGGCAGCCCTCGAACGCCAGATGCCTTTGATCGTGCCTGCGGGATCCGGGCACACCTCGGGACCTGCGGTGCGTGGTCTGGCAGCGGCTAGTAGAGCACGCCGACACGACGTCGTGGCCGCGTCTTAGAGGCTCGCCCCTTCGGGGCTCGCTCCTAATTGCAGGCATTAATAAAGGTTGTTCTCTCTCTCTCTCTCTTCACCCTTCATGCCCCGTGAAGACAAGTTTTTATTTCTTTTATCCCGAACGCAAGAGCTACAAAATATGATTCTCGGTGCACTGAGCTGTTTACCATTGTTCGCGTGAGAAGCAGCGGAAAAGTCGAACGACACCCCAAAATAAGTTTTGAGGCTCGTCTTTACTTGCGCCATTAGTTGCTCCTGCTCTCGTCGTTTTGTTTTTGTTTTTCATTTTACGCCACTTGCAACTTCGATGCAACTTGCGGCACCATTAGTGGTGGTGGCGGTGTTTGCTGACGTACAGCCGTGAGCTGAAGTAAACGGACCACGGGAGCGGTGGCCAAAACTAATCGCTGCGCCGTCTGGTTGCGCGGCGCCTGTTGTCGAGACCGCGCACAGCGCAGGCGCGGCCTAGCAGTACAGCACACATGCCGCTATCGCTCGCTGCTCCGCGATTGTCTCACGCTCCGATAAATTGACGCCAGGGGAATCACGCCGCGCAGTTAGAGGAACACTGCCGGGCACCGCCCTATCATTGAAAACGATGCGACTCACCTGATAAGTGGCAATGGTGCTACGCTGCCACACATAGCGTGCTGTGGCTGCGTTGGGCTCGTAGCCTTTTTTTATTCAAAAAGCAGGAGGTTTCTTTTTTGTTAAGTGATGAAGTTTCTCAGTTGATATCTGCTGTCTTGTTGTTTGTTCGAGTTCATGTTTCGTGTTTTTCGTGTTGTTCGTGTTTTTCGAGTTTCGAGTGTCTGCATGAGAGTGACAGAGTTGGGTCCCATAGCTATTTGTGTACACAACAACAATTGACTGTCTTTGTCGCCGCTCAGCGGCCTATAGTATTGGGTAATTGATAGGTCCTCCTCACTCTCGGTTGAGACGTCTCTTTGGGAGGCGGGACTTTTGTAATTAAACAAAGATTATGGCGTGGTGAAGGAAAGGGCTGCCTGCAGGACTTGGGATTTGCTCGACCTCTGATTTTTTATGCCAGTGGTACTCGGCCGGTAGCGTGCCAAAGACTCCTTCTGGGCTTGCAAAAGTTGTGAGGGACCCCACGATGAAATATGTTGATACGTGTCCTATTGTCGCACAATTAACCCTTGCAGCCAAAGTCGCTCATACACATATCTCTATGCACGCCCTTTGAGTGTGGCTTTTCTGCATAATTTAAACGTCGTGCAAAAAGCCAGCTTTAAAATTTGTGCTGTGCGGAGGCGTTATTCTAACATGCCATACGGCAAATCCACTTTTTTTAGTTCGCGGCAGGGTTTGGAAAAAAAAAGGAAGTTGGGAGTATCGCGGAGGGACCCACGGAGTTGCTCTTCTCCCACGTTCTTGTTTTTGTCTGCGGACCCCCATCTATGAACGACAGCCCTGTGCAATGCTTTGTAAAATATTACGTGTAAATAAACTTGGCTGTTTTGAAGTATACCGTCGTTTGTTTGCCGCATGCCGTCGACCATAAGCTAGTAATCTTTTTATCTTCAATCGTCGACTGAACGACCCTCTTTGGATCAAATCCTTCAATTTCAACTCATGGCACAGAAGTGCGCAAGAACTGTCAATAATGTTTTCAAGTGCAAATAAATCTAATTGAAAAATGTAGTTTGCATGCAGTTCGATAGTCGCTGGGAATTGAAGGCGTGGTTCAATGGTATCTCATATCGCAATATAGTTTTTGAACATAAAATGTATGTGTCGTTGCCTCGAACTTGAAAAATTGCGAAGCTGGATTTTCCCGAGCAATTGCGAAATGGCACATATGCCGCATGCGGCAAACGAAGTTTCATAAAGCAATGCAGTACATACAAACACAGCAGTATTTGTCAAAACCTTGGCATGTAAGGTTAGCATCAATAATTTTCCCAGTTCGCTGATATTCTCCGGAGGCTGTGATTTCGCATATATCCTCAAAACCGACAAAGATGGTGTTGTGTTTTATATTCTTCGACTGTCCAGTGATTCTTTTCTGTTTCATTTTCTGCTTCAATATATGACGGGGGGGGGGTGATTGCAAAAAAAAATAAAAAAATCTTGAAGCCCGAGATAATCTCCAGCGCGCCAACTCTGCCAGCGGAGCCGCGTTGCCGCCGATTGCGCCAGCGCGCCATTTCCACTGAAGGTGTGTGACCCGCAGGCAGTGAAAGGGCAGCGCGTCTCCCCTGGCGTCAATTTATCGGAGCGTGAGACAATCGCGAAGCAGCGAGCGATAGCGGCATGTGTGCTGTACTGCTAGGCCGCGCCTGCGCTGTGCGCGGTCTCGACAACAGGCGCCGCGCAACCAGACGGCGCAGCGATTAGTTTTGGCCACCGCTCCCGTGGTCCGTTTACTTCAGCTCACGGCTGTACGTACATACCTATGCCATGACCTTCGGGTGCTTTGAGGCCCAAACGAGACCCGTCGACCGCTGGTTGAGTGCGGGTGCGCGTGCGTGTGTTTGTGCGTGCGTGCATGAGTGCTGATTTCCCGCGTGCGTGTGTGTGTGAGGATGAGAAGTACGCAAACCAGTGTTCATTAGGCCGCATTGTATTCAAAAAGCGAAAAACACGGGCTTAAGGAAAGGACACCATACTGCCGCGAACCATGCATTAGGTTTGTTTGTTTATGTTTTGCTTTTACCGCCGGGCTGCGCTGGTCTGTGTTATCTCTGTGCCAAGGAAAACACGTGTTCCATTCTTTCTTTGTGTGCCGCATGTGTTATCTCTTCTGATAGGGAGAGCATTCCGATCTATCGTGAACAGCCTAGAATAATCTTCTTGGATCTACAATGTTCTAGATTTGAATCGACGGTTCGAGAACCACGCGCGCCGAAAGATAAAAAGCCTGCAGAGCAAACGCCGGGGTATTCGATTCCCCGACGCTCGCCGACGCACGTCACTTTGTTGACTGCTGCTTCGCCGCCTGTGTACTTTTGAGTTGGTAGGGGAGCACAAAAACCATCCTGCTGAAAATGTTAAGCGGGTTTATCAAAGGCTACGCTTCTTCGGCACGTGGAAACGAGGATGGCGCGTACACATTCCCTGTGTAATCCCCCCCCCCACCTTTATAATCCCCCTCTCGACACGTGTGATCCTGTTTGCGCCAAAACTTTTATTCTGGCGAGGGACTGGTGAAGAGACGGGCGAGGAGGTGTATCCGCTGCAACCTACGTTGGTTTGTGACTGCGGAGAGCGCCGTCACTCCCACCCACGTCGCTCAGTGCGTGCAAGTGCGGGTGTGTTCGCTACAGCGCCTGCACGGCTGGAGAAGGAGCCGAGCGTTTTAGCATGCAGAAAACGCTTCGTGGTCTTAAGCCTTTGCCATTTCTTGGTCTCGCCGCACTAAATCTACGAACTCAGCTAAGCTCCTACCGTAGGTGGCAGGGTAGCGAAGAAAAAGGAACGCGCAAGGGGAACTAACTTTTCAAGCCGATCAGGCTACGAAAAGGTACTTTTAACCCACAAGTTTTCTTTGCGAAACGCATTCCAGCTGCTGAAAGGCTAGGAATCGGTTAAGGCATCTCTGAGTTAGTTACTAGGCACGAGGCGGGGGAGCGAGGTACTGAGGAAGTGGGTTTAGAAAGGAGGGAAGAAAGGGAAATCGTTGGGAACCTCCATGATGCGTTCCCAAGTTTGGTGCTCAAATTCCAGATGTTACGCAAGCGAACACTTCTGAAACACGCGTATAATTCCCGAACTGACAATACAGTAGCCACCAGTGTTTCTCGGATTCCGCCTAAATATTAGCTTAGCTGCGTTTAGCAGGAAACCAGTCATTAAACGCCAACAAAATGTAGTCATCGCATGCACTCGAAGTTGACTTGTTAAAGCCATTCTTGCGTTATTCATAAACGGAACACTGGCGTCTGGGGCTTTGAGTACACAGCGTTAACTGTGGAAAATAATCCTCAAGTCACCGAACTTTGCTTACGTGGTCTGAAGCTGGGAGCACTGTGGCCTTCTCTGGCGATACTTACCAGAGCTAGACTTCCTTACTGCTACACCGTGTTTGTGTCTCTTCGCTTTTGTCTCTTCGTCTTTTGGTTCGAACTGCTTAAACGGGCACGCTGTGGACGTCATCCCAAAGCTCCCCAGAGTCAGAGTTCACCATGGCTGGCGTGTCCTGTTCTACTCACGAGCCGTCACGTTCACCTGGCTGTCACGAGATATGACGTCACACCGAATGCACTTAGGCTAACGCGTGTTCTACCTCTTGCTGCGTGTTTACGTAGCTCGGCCATAACGCAGTCGGCTGCTTCTCTGAAGATTCGGGTTGAATTTCGCTACAAACACAAATGTGTGTTTTTACTCTTTACAACGGCGGCCATTTTAGTGCCGAGAAACGGTAACAACGCTAAAAATCAG
This sequence comes from Haemaphysalis longicornis, assembly GCF_048455015.1. Classification (NCBI taxonomy): domain Eukaryota; kingdom Metazoa; phylum Arthropoda; class Arachnida; order Ixodida; family Ixodidae; genus Haemaphysalis; species Haemaphysalis longicornis. The sequence continues at coordinate 58,130,876 of NW_027526225.1, read as the reverse complement.
AAGGAAAGCGGACTTTCTGGGGCCCTCTTTTCCCTCCAAGCAGAATCATCTATCTACACGGCATGGACCAGGGCTAACGTTCGCGATATTTGAATGGGTGAATCATACTGAACATAGTCACTGAACGCATGCTGCCCGTAAAGGCGCTGAAATGGCGCCCTTTCCAACATTCTTTCCGTGATCTTTCTGCGTCAATAATTTGTTTGTTGTTAATAATTTGTTTTTTATTACCAACAGCACAGGGCCTTCTAGGTTGGTGCACTATAAAAGTACAAGATGACCGATAAAATGAATAGGGAAATATTGGTACTAGTTTCGCAATACATTGAATCAAGAATTGCAGCCTAGCACCCCACATGCACGCACGAACACACATGATATGGACATCACGGTCGGGTACATCGTCACGCACAGAGACAGGGCTGGTGACAAAAGGCAGCCATCTGCGTACACTCGCATTCTATAAGATCAATTGGAGATGCTTGCGACTACGTATTATGCTAAAGGAGACTGATATTCAGGTACCCAGGATATTAAACTGCACTGAAATATATGCACAACACATACGCGCGCGCCCCCCGCAAGGCACATACATGCGAACATACATATATATATGCCCACACACATACACATAAACATGTACATACACATACCCATAGATACACGTACACACACATACATATACTCATATATAAATATATATATATATATATATATATATATATATATATATATATATATATATATATATATATATATATATATATATATATATATATGTATTTCATTTCATTTATTCGTCCTTAAGGGCCAGGAGGCATTACATAAGGGAGGCATTACATCAAGGTTGTAACATCTTCGCAAAAATGTAACAAGGAATAACAAAAAAAGAGGAAATAAAAAGACAGAAATCAGCACTCAAGTGATGGCGTACATCGGGTTTTCAACAACTGCGTAAAAAAGTAAAAATGATCACAAGTTAACAAGGGACAACAAAAGAGGAAATAAAAAGGAAGGAAATTAACACTCAAATGACAAGGCGTACGTCGAGGTTGTAACATATAAAAAAGCGACAATGGTCACACATAGTAACTAGAAACAACACTAGAAGGAAAGGAATGAGCATTCAAGTGACAACAGCAAGACTAAGAATAAATTTTACAGGAGTGTAATAACAGACAAAGAAAGAAGAGTAAAAAAGAGATACGAAGAAGGCAGGTGGGGTCTTTAGGTAGCATCGTTTGGGTAGCTGATATACGTTAGTTTTTCGCGAAATTTTGTGCGATCGCTGCACGAAGCAATGTTGTCCGGCAGCGCGTTCCAAAGCGTGACGGTGTGGGGAAAGAATGAGCTGCTCATCGCCGTCGTGCGGCCCTTTATCGCCGCCAAGGGGTGAGTGTGAGATATACGGGACGATGTCCGAAACGGGCGTTTCAGGAGGGCGTGTCCTGACCGAGTAAAGTAAAAGGTGTGCAGGAGGCAGAGGCGAGAAATTATGCGCCGCGAAGCAAGCGGTTGAAGAGACAGAGTTTGTTTTAGGGCTGTTATGCTGGTTCGTCTTGAATATTCTGAAGCAATGAAACGAGCAGCGCGGTTTTGCACGGCTTCTAAGTCATCGCTGAGATAAGCTTGGAATGGGTGCCAAATGGGTGATGCGTACTCAAGTTTCGGTCGGACGTATGTTAAATATGCAAGTTTTTTTATTTCGGAAGATGCGGATTTTAAGTTGCGTCGCAAGTACCCAAGTGTGCGTGAAGCTTCACAGCGGATTGTTTGGATATGTGTCACCCATGATAGAGATGGAGTCATATGAAGTCCTAGATACTTGTAAGCACTGGTGTGGTCAATAGGAACGGAGTGAATGCAATAAATGTTATTCATGGTGGTATGTTTGCGTGTGAAAGACATTACTTTGCATTTTGTGAGGTTTAAAGACATATGCCATTTTTCGCACCAGGCAGCGATGGTGTCTAGATCATGTTGTAGGGCGATAGTGTCATTAGGTGAAAGAAGGGGGTTATACAGGACGCAATCGTCCGCGAAAAGGCGCAATTTTGATGTTATGTTAGTAGGGAGGTCGTTTACGTAAATCAAAAACAAGAGTGGAGATAAGCCTGCGCCCTGGGGAACACCTGAGGTTACATTGGTTAGAGCTGACTGGAAATTGTTGGCGCAGGTAAACTGGACGCGTCCAGTTAAAAACTGTTCAAGCCATTTTATAATGTTTGGACTGATACCAAGGGGAGATAGTTTTGCAAGCAGATGTTTGTGAGAAACGCGGTCGAAGGCCTTCGAAAAATCCAAGAATATTGCGTCAATTTGAAGATTGTCTTCTATGTGTTGCAGCAGGTCATGTGTGAATTCGGCTAATTGAGTTTCGCAAGACAGAGATTTACGAAAGCCGTGTTGGAAGGGGTAAAAAAAATTGATTGATTCTAAGTAACACATTAGGTTAGATGCTATGATGTGCTCGAGGAGCTTACATGGGACACTGGTAAGAGAAATCGGGCGGTAATTGGAAGGTGCATCGCGCCTGCCTCCTTTAAAAATGGGGACTATTTTCGCTTTTTTCCAATCGTCAGGCAAGGTTCCTGTGCTTAAGGACTGTTGAATATAAGGTACAGAAATTTACTAGAGATATGTATAGTACCTTTAAGTAATTTTGCATTGATGTCATCGCAGCCTGCTGATGATGATATTTTAAGAGAGCGGATTAAGTTGGTTATGCCATCCAGGGTTATTTGTATTTCGGGCATTGTTTTGGGGGAGAAGTTGGGCAAGGGTTCTATAGGGCAAGAATTAAAATCGTGGAAGACCGATGTAAAGAATTCGTTTAGGGCTGCTGCGGAATCACTGACGCCTATGGGTTCCTCACTTGCATCGACAAGGTTTATCTGGTTAGTTTGTGGTTTGGTGGAAATGGTGCGCCAGAATTTGTTTGGGTTTGTACGGAGTATTGAAATCAAGTCAATTTGGAAATATTTGTCTTTGGCGTCATTTAAAGCTTTGATGTATTCAGCCTCACAGAGGCGGTGTCGCTCCCATGCTTCTGGACTGTTTTTGCTTTTTGCGGTTCTATACAGGCGCTTTTTCCGGTTTAGCAGTGATTTTAAGTGTTTGTTGAACCATGGGTTATTCGAGTCTGATTTTACAGTGATTGTAGGTATATATTTCTTTTTTAAGCTGAGCAACATGTTTTTATAGAGTTTCCAGTTGGTGTTTACTGAACGAGCCTCGTACGACTTTTCAAAATTTTCATAGTAGTGAGTAAGTTCTTTATTGATTAATTCAAAGTTTCCTCTGATTAATTAATTAATCAGATTAATTCCTCTGATTAATTTCTTCGTAGGTGACCGTCTTTTTATTGGCATAGAGAGGGCTACATGAAGAAGGTTGTGATCGCTAAGTCCGGGCAGTACTGTTACACTTGATACATCATCAGGGCGGTTGGTGAGCAAAAGATCAAGTACGTTGTCACCTCTAGTAGGCGTCGTTATTGTTTGGTGAAGGTTAAAGTCTAGTACCAAGTCTAGAAACTGTTTGGGTTCATTATATATATATATATATATATATATATATATATATATATATATATATATATATATATATATATATATATATATATATATATATATATATATATATATATATATATATATATATATATATATATATATATATATATATATATATAGCGCGCCTAAGGGAAAAATACAGGGCACTAGATATCGTTGTGTAGTTGGGCGCCACAACAGCGTCTTAAACACAAAGGGAAAGGAGCCCCGCATGAAGTTCTATGCGTTTCCCGTTAAGTGGTCCAAAACAGACCGCCGAGAAGCCCTGGTTAGAGCTGTGCGTCGGACAAAGTGAGTGGCCGTTTCTCTGCCTTTCTCCTGATTCAGCAGCTCAACTGCAATAACTTACCTTGCTTTCTAATAGCCCTGATGTCTCCCCGTGGCTGCCAAAAAAAAAGACACAGGAATATGCAGCAGGAACTTCGTAAACAACGCAAAGAGCGGGAGCCAGGACAACCCAGCCTACCTGCAAACTTTGTTTCCCGTTGTTTAGGAAAGGCGGCGGGTAAGGGTGACAGACACGAGAGGTAAGATGAAGCGAACAATCGACCACATTTCGCACTGACTTATTATACGCGCCCTCCTTTTACCGCAAGTGGGCGAAGCGCAGTCGATCCGCTGCTCGAAATTAGACTTCGTCACATCCACCCGAGGAATCTTCACCCGTGGACGTACTGACGAACACGTCGGAGAACGACGGCTCGCCAGACACGAATGCTCCACTAAGAGCCTTGGAACAGGGCTTGCTGCTCTTGACTTCCGCGATCGTCGAGCGTCGCGGCCGCGGCGGCCGCTTTTCTGATGCATGCGATCAGCAAAAACGCCCGTGTGTTCGAGATTTGGGCGCACGTTAACGATCCTCAGGAGGTCAAAATTAATCCGGATCCCTGCACTACGACGCGCCTCGTCGTCTGTATTGGTTCGGCGCGTTAAACCTCATTATCAATCCCAAAAACACGGTGAAAAGGGTAGTTGAGCGAATACATTCGTAATCATAGTACCTGGGAACAGGTCCGCGATGCTCTTGTTAACGTCCATCTTCGCTTTTTCTTATGGTTTCCCCACTACTGGGGTCTGCTTGTGCAAGTTCCATCAGTTGCCTTATTCACGTAGGCGCACACAGCCGTGGCATGCTTACAGCTGCCGGTAATCCGCGCCTTGCAAGGGCCCGCCCCGGAGGCTACGGATTGTGTATTACCGCCGATCTGCATTAGAAAAGTCAATTTAGTATCCCCGTCTGTGTGGGGATACTTCGCTTGCTATGTGCTTCGCCTCTGCGGTACCACGTGACTAGGCGAGGGTTTGGCGACTGATATATGAGAACACTGCGCTTCCTTTGTTTAGACCAACTAATAAGACTATGAAAACACGCGGTGCACGCGCACGAAAGCGCGCTTTGCTGGTGGCTTTGCTGGCGCTTGGTCCCTCAGTGTCGCCATGCGCGGCGTGCGGACCGGGTTGTCTGCGCCCGCCCTTCAGCGCAAGCGCAAGCACGAATCCGATCATCCAGTACGTATTGGGTAAATCTCAAGCGAAAGCATACTTTCACAAAACACTGTTTGCACAGTATTTAATTTCGCTTGTGATACCTAGGTTGAGATGTTTCAAACCTGAGCCATTTCTTGATATTTTATTTCTGTGCCCTTATAGCAATGAGAGCCACACACACTGTTTCAGAGTTTGCTTTAATATCGCCTGTCTTCGACACCGCTTTGCACGCCTGGTTTTTACAGTGGAAGGAGGAGTCGCCCCTTTTCTTTTTATTTTTTTTTTCGCCCATAGCACGGGAATAGGCTCTTCCCTCCTTCTCGTTTCGCCACACCTTCTCACTTCGCCCACTTGTTCCCCTCCGGCGCTTCGTTCTATGATATTAGATCCCTATCATTGCCCTACAAAAATGTCTTTCCGGTAATGCGTATGTGCTTAGAAGTGAAGCCGACTTTAAATACGTCGGTTCAATCTTGGGTTTTCTAAGCTGGCTTCCCCACATAGCTCTTCGTGCGGTGAAGCCTACTAACACTTCCGGAGAACGCTTCCCGGCGCGCCGGCGCGGTTTGAGCGGGAGCGGCCAACCAATAACCCACACAGACACCTCCGCTGGTCATCCACCTTCAGAGAGTGGACCAGCAGTGAGCTTTTTAGTTTGCTAGCGTAATAACTTATCCAACGTCCGTGCCTAATTAATGGAACACTCTTAGCCTGTTCAGTACTTATGTTTTTCCTAAATTTTGCGTCGGTATATATCATTAAAGTAAATTTCAAAGCTCGACCACGACCAGTGTAAGGCCGTATGGAAATGATTAGCGCCTGTCAGCCTAACTCCGAAAGCCCTGACCATCGTTCCCCTAAAAGAGACGCCATGGTGGCGTCACGTTTAGGGGAACTTAAAAGAAAACAACAACAACAAAAAAAAACCGACCCATCACAACGACGGTAGTTTTATGTCTTGTCGCCTGAATATAACTCAAAATGATGGAGGAAACCATTCGCACATTTTCGACGGGTTCAGATTGGTGCTACTTTTGCTGTAAACTGCGCAACGCTGGCAGGCATCTGTATAATCTGTTATGCGGTGCAGGAAGCGCACTAACATTTTCTCAAACTACCGGGTGTTCGCATTTACTTCCTGTATAGGTGTCCAGGCAGTCAGAGGCCGCTCAGCCAAATTCTGCCGCTCTGTGTTGCCGGTTTTAGGAAAAAAAGTAGCAATAATGTGGCAACCTTTCGCGATATGAAATAATCCGATTTATGTCTCGCAGTGAAGCACTCGCAAAGAGGTGAGCGTTCGCTGGTAAGAGGCTGGAGTAAAGACGGTTTTAGCCCACGGCTTGACTCTCGTTATTCGACTAAGTCCCCCGCGGGGGGTATTAGAACGACGACCGCACGCACCGTCAAAACTTAAGAGATCGTGTTTTGAATCATTTCGAGCAAGGCGACCGGAGCTCCCTGGACAAGGACGTCTGGCATCTGGCGCGAATTTTGAAAAGATTAAACAGTGAATCCTCTTAGAATTGGAGCATACCGTTAAGTATTCGGGAAGCCCTTGTATATGAAGAGCTCATAACAGACTCGGCGAACTTCGCAGGACAGAGCTGTGCTATATTTGAACCGATCTCGCATCCCCTCCCCCCTACGCATTTGGCGGAAATTACACGTTTCTGGGAGTTAGACGCCGAGGTGTTTGTTATCTTTAATGCAAACTAGCCCAGACGGCTTTCAACACTACAGTGCATGATTTGTTTGTTGTTATCATTGGTGTGGTAACGCCGTGTTTAATTGGTAGTGTTAAAGAGATTGAGGAACTGGGTCTAAATTAACCCGGGGGATATTTGAAACAATCTTCATTGTGTGGTATCATCTTGTTCACGGCGATGTTTTGCTACAGATGACATGGCCTAGCTTCGGGAATTACTCCCACGTCGACATTAGGACCTAAAAAAGGACCTACAATGGCCTAAAAAAGGCCATAAAATCAAAATGCAACCGTGTACTATTTGAAAGCACTAGCCTTTGGTAACTCACCGAGCTCTATGCCAGGTACGAAGGACGTTTTTAAAAAAAAAATGCCGGACGATTACTATACTCGCTAATGCGAAAATTGTGCGCATCGCGAAGTGCAGTTTTCTCGGTCACGGCGCAAAGCTGCGGCGTCTCAGGACGTGATCGCGCCACCAGCGAACGTACGGCGCCGTGCGCTACTCTGCCGTTACCTCGCAGCGCGTCGCCGCCGCCGAGCATGTCATTGTAAATCGGCTTCGAACCTCCCGGGCAAATGTCACGTGGTTCGGATGAGCCACGCAACGAGGAGCAGGTCTCACTGGCTCCCACTCGCACAATCCTCCGCCAGTTTCTTTCTGCCTTCGGTCGCTCAGTTACGATGTCGTCACCGCCGCCAAACCTCAGTAGCGGGCGCCAAAGGGCGGCGCACTAAGAAACGCAGGAAATATTGCGCTGCACGATGACAGCAGTGACGCAATAGCGGCAGCAAGGACACAATAGAGGAAAACACTAAAAACGTTGTTAGCAGCGTTCTTAACTGCACGCTAGCATTCAAGTGATACAAACCAACGGAACTACAGGCCTCACTACAATCGTTCATTTCTGTTTATGGGTTTTGGCCTATGTCGGTAACCGCAAATCGCACCAACAAGATTCTGTGACGTCATAGAGACACCGACTGAAGGTCGCTGGAAGGGGGTGGGGGAGAGCACCGCTACTTCACTGGTTTTCTTTAGCACTTAGACTATTTAGCTTAAGCTTCCGATAAAACTAGAGTAAAAAATTGTTACCCGAACAAAGCAGTTTTTTTGTGATGAACCAAACTTGTACTTTCTCTCCATGGTAACTTTTAAGTGTCTCATATTGCGAAAAAGCAGCTGTCCAGCACAGAAAATTACCCACGCTCAAAATTGTAAAAGCACTTACAAATATGTCATAACTGGGGCCAATTTTTTTTATTTGAAATATTTCAATAAATTGAATCAATTTAGAAACATACCGAGTAAAATTGGATCCCACATGGAAATCGGTGCGGCACCACCACTGTAAGTGGCACGTTACAGGCGGCCGAACAAGGGTTAGCATGGGGCGTGCCGTGCTGACGTCATTTCGTGGGAACCCTAGAGTTTCATACAGTAATAATAACTATAGGGGGGAAACTCGGCGCTCGTGTCAACGCGAACACTGACGCGGCGCTTACGCTTCGGTGGGAATGTTTGGGTAGTTGTGGAACCGGATTTCGTAGGATCGAAACGGGCCTACAGCTGCGCAAATTGTGTTTTTTGACGAAAAAAACTCTTATTGCCCGGTTCGCCGTTAACAATGTACATGACGGACAAGAAAGGTAATGCCCAAAAGTTGGTTTTGTCCCAAATAAAACGGTGCGTTTAAATAAAAAGCCAACGCGGGGTCGAGAAGGTTTGTGGAGGTTGTTTGCTATTTGCCGCCAACTACAGCGGGACGCGGGCTTCTTTAATAGACCTATTCGTAAAAGTATCGGCGCTTGTAGTTTTTAATACTAAGAAAAATTTTGTGCACGGAAAAAAATGGCTGCGGCTTAGCTCCACTAACCTCGGGTATGCAAAGCAGAAGCTTGGCTTAGTCGGTTGACTCTTGGTTTCGCTTGGTTAACCTTTGATTTAGCTGTGTGGCCGACCACGTCTCAAAGCCGTTCGGTTCATGTAACGCTCACAGAAGGAGGCCGGGCGAACGCGGCGTTTATTCATGGCGAATGCACCATTCCTCTTCGCCGGGCGCGCGACGAGTCACGTTGCCCGAAACGACCCAGCGACGCATGCATAGGCTGCGGGGGTGGTTGGCTGCCTTTGCCGTAGTGGCGGTGGCAACCGCTGTCGGCGCCCGCAGGCGAGAACAGCGGGCCCGGCGAATCACGCGATGCGCTTCCAGGGGTGTGTCGCCGGGGGTGGGTCTCCGGGTCACAGGGCCATTTGCGCATCCTCCACGCAATCGCTGGACGAAAGCAGTAAAGAAAAGAGAGACACCGGTTAAACCGGTTAATAGGAAACCAGTTACCTTTGGAGGAGTTATCGTAGTTTGAATTAGAGACATTCATCAAGCTGCGTTCCTATCAGCCGCTGGTATGCTGCTGGCCTACGCCGTAGGAGCCGGCGTTCGCACGAAAAGTGTGGCTGTTTTAGGAGCCATAGAGACAAAATACAAGTTGGGTTTATTGGAAAGACTACTTTGTCCCGATAACAATGATACCAATATCACCGCAATCTTCGAACAAATAACAGAGATATAAAAGAAAACGTGTGAAGCAGTCGCGACCCCCTAGCCAATTTCCCGCAACTTTTCTATGACGTCACGGAACCTTGTTTGTGCGATTGGCGGCCACCTAACTGACCTGTCTGGACGAGACATGACTGGACGTCTGTAATGGGGCCTCTAGTTCCATTTCACCGCATCACTTGAATGCTAGCGTGCAGTTAACGCACTGAAAATTATGTTTTATTGTTGGGCCGTATGACGTCAGTCATTCTTGCTCATAAACTTTACAGTAAAAACTTTCAAATTTTGCGCCACAGTGACTGTGGTGCAAAATTTGAAAGTTTTTACTTGTTGTGTTTTTTTCGTTAAAAAAACATCTTTTGTGGCTGTAATGGAGCTGAGTGAGATACTGAACCCTAGTTCTTTCAAATTAAACGAAGTTGTATTTTCTCTTCATGGCTACTTTAAGCAGTTCGCAACCGCCGTCGGCTTCGAAAAATACTTTGCTCTTCCGATTGAGCAGCGCCGCAACTTCTAATTCGCAGGCAACTTCGCCGCATACAGCGCCGTCATTTGTGTTTTCGTGCTCGCTGTGCCGGCAATAATATCATAACCCACCCGATTCGCAACAATACTTACAAAACATTTCCACTCAGGGCGGCGTCAGTGCGCTTTAGGCATTCAGTTCAAGGAGAAACGTATTTTGGAACGCTTCTTCCAATATAGGCAGATAAGTTCATGCAAGTTCAAAAGGAGAACGAACCTTACCTCCGCCAGCCATTGAGTGCCAATCCGAGTCCAGAACTACCCATCGCGCCCATTGCAGCGGACGATCGCAGCGCCAGATTCCCAGTTATTATTGCATGAAACCCTATGGCGTGACAAGGTCGAAAGATGGGCTAGTTGGTATAAATTCGTAATGATTAACCAGCGCGAACTAAACGGGACGAGAGAGGAGTACACAACAAGAGCGCTATGTTGTGTACTCCTCTCTCGTCCTGTTTAGTTCGCGCTGGTTAATCATTATCTATGGCGTGAACACCTCAACGTGAAAACACGTCAGTAAAACAGGTAGAACCGTAAAACAGGTTCTATGATTTTGAAAATGGTGGCATGAAGTGTCGTCAGCGTGGCTGCAGAAGCAATTGGCGCCATAGGACGAAGAAAAAAAAGGGAAAAAAAGATCAAAGCTCCTTTCTTAAAAAGAAAGTTGGTTAAAACGCGAAGTTGTGGCCCCCACAAACTAAGTCAAAGTGAAATTATAACTTCCGAACTCTATCGACCGGTGCGCAATGGTGCAATTGGAGAGACGCTGGCTTCGTAACGCGAGGGACCCGGGTCTGCTTCCGACCACGCGAGGCAAACGTTATCTTTTATTCAAGCGCTTGATGTGCCTTTGCGAAAACCCGCCGTCATCTCGTGCCCTCCCATTGTGCAAAGTTGGCTTTTAAAGACGATAGTCCTTCTTGGGCGACTTAAACCCAGAAATTTTGGCCTGCCTGTATGTCTGCCTGTCTGTCCGTCTTTCTGTCTGTGACTCGATTCAGCCACCCGGCCAAAGTAAAATTGATATTGCGCAATAGTCTTATATACTCACAGCCACATGTAAACGTCTAATCCCGGTTTATATTGTCACGAAGCCAAGGACGACGCAGTTGTTTAGAAAAGAAACAAGTTTAGTGGAGCGAACTTGTGCTCCCCTAACAACTGAAAAGAATACAGAGGCGGCGAAGCAGCGGTCAACAAAGTGACGTACGCGCGTCGGCGAGCGTCGCAGAATCGAATGCTCCGGCGTCCGGACTGCAGGCTTTTTATCTTTCGGCGCGCGTGGTTCTCGAAACGTCGATTCACATCGAGAACATAGTAGATCCAAGAAGATTATTCTGGGCTGTTCACGTTAGATCGGAATGCTCTCCCTATCACGACAGATAACACATGCGGCACAGAAAGAAAGAATGGAACACGCGCTTCCCTTGGCGCAGAGATAACACAGACCGGCGCAGCCGGGCGGTAAAAGCAAAACACAAATAAACAAACCCAATGTATGGTTCGCGGCATTACCCCCCTCTAAGAGTGCATCGACCTGATGCTAACATAAGCGACAGTCCGAAAATAAAAATAAAATTCGTTATCGTCCGTAGAAAGGTTTTAAGCGAACCACGTGGACGACTTCGGGCCACTTGCGTCGTCGTGATGTTCCGGAATCACCATCGGGGATCACCTCGTAGGTAAGTTGGCCGACACGTCGTAGAATCTGGTAGGGTCCGAAATACCGTCGCAGGAGCTTCTCACTGAGTCCGCGTCGTCTGACGTTGTAGCGGCCCGCATCCACCAGCTGCTGGTCCGTTATACGAACTCGAGCGAGCTGGCGGGCCTCCCCTGCACGTTGAAGATATCCGTGGACGTCGGCGTTGAGGTCGTCGTCTTCTAAGTGCGGAAGCATGGCGTCGAGCATCGTAGTCGGCCTTCTACCGTAGACAAGCTCGAACGGCGTCAGCTGCGTCGTCTTCTCGATAGCCGTGTTGTACGCAAACGTGACATACGGGAGCACTTCGTCCCAAGTCTTATGTTCAACGTCAACGTACATTGACAGCATATCTGCGATTGTCTTGTTCAGACGTTCTGTTAGTCCGTTCGTTTGGGAGTGGTACGCCGTCGTTCTTCGGTGATCCGTGTTGCTGTAGCGTAATACTCCTTGCATCAGCTCCGCAGTAAATGCCGTTCCGCGGTCGGTGATTAGGACTTCCGGGGCTCCATGTCGCAGCACAACTTGGCTTATAAAGAACTTTGCCACTTCTTGTGCAGTCCCCCTCGGAAGAGCGGCGGTCTCTGCGTAGCGCGTCATGTAGTCTGTCGCTACGACAATCCACTTGTTCTGTGATCGTGACGTAGGCAACGGGCCTAAAAGGTCCATTCCAATCTGTTGAAATGGTCTCGATGGGACGGCGATCGGTTGCAGAAGTCCGGCGGGTCTTGTCGGCGGCGTTTTTCGTCGCTGGCAGTCACGGCAGCTCCGGGCGTAGTGGGTGACGTCAGAGGTAAGGCCAGGCCAATAGTACCTCGCCTTGATTTTTCCCATAGTGCAGGCTGTGCCGAGATGTCCGTAAGACGGGTCGTCGTGGCACGCTTCCAAAATTTCGTCACGAAGGTCCGCGGGGATGACGAGAAGGTAATTCGCTCTTGTTCCGGGGCTGAAATTCTTCTTCACGAGGACAGAGTTTCTCAGGCTGAATGCTGGTAAGCTGCGTTTTAAGGTCCTAGGTTTGGCAACGTTGCATCCCTCGAGGTACTCGATTATGACGCGTAAGTCGGGGTCGGCACGCTGCTGGGCGGCTAGGTCGCTCTCCGTCACGATCCCGAAGAACGCGCTGTCTTCATCAGAGTCTTGTGGTGGTGGGTCGACGGGGGCGCGGGACAGGCAGTAGGCGTCGGAGTGTTTCCTGCCGGATTTATAAACGACTGTCACGTCGAACTCCTGCAGGCGCAAGCTCCACCGCCCAAGACGGCCAGAGGGGTCCTTCAAATTGGCGAGCCAACACAGCGCGTGGTGGTCTGTCACAACCTTCAATGGTCTTCCATACACGTATGGGCGAAATTTTGAAATCGCCCATATAATTGCCAGGCACTCTTTCTCAGAGGCAGAGTAGTTTTTCTCCTCCTTCGACAGACCACGGCTGGCATAGGCGATTACCCTTTCGCAGCTGCTTTGCTTTTGGACAAGGACGGCACCCAAGCCTATATCACTGGCGTCCGTATGCATTTCCGTTTCGGCATTTCCGTCGAAATGAGCGAGCACGGGCGGGCTTTGCAGGCTTTTTTGCCGCTCGCAGAATGCTTTTTCTTGGTCGTTTTCCCAGCTGAAAGGGGTGCTATCTTTCGTCAGGCGCGTGAGTGGCTCTGCAATGCGTGCCAAGTTTGCGACGAAGCGCCGGTAGTATGCGCACAGCCCGAGAAATCTTCGCACGCCCTTCTTGTTCGGCCTTGGGAAGTTCGCAATGGCTGAAGTTTTTGTCGGGTCAGGTAGGACTCCCGCGGCGTTGACGACGTGGCCCAAGAACTTGAGTTCCCCGTATGCGAAACGGCACTTTTCAGGCTTCAGCGTCAACCCCGACGTACGAATGGCCTCGAGTACAGACTCCAACCTTGCAAGGTGTTCGTCGAAAGTCCGGGCGAATACCACTACGTCGTCGAGGTATACGAGGCAGGTGTGCCACTTAAGGCCAGCTAGCACAGTGTCCATGAATCTTTGAAACGTCGCTGCTGCTGTGCACAGCCCAAACGGCATCACCTTGAACTCGTATAGGCCGTCTGGGGTTATAAATGCAGTCTTCTCTCGGTCTCTCTCGTCTACTTCAATTTGCCAGTAGCCGGTCTTCAGGTCCACCGATGAGAAGTACTTCGCGTGGCAGAGGTGGTAGAGGGCGTCGTCGATTCGGGGGAGGGGGTACACGTCCTTTTTCGTGATTTTGTTCAGTCGCCGGTAGTCAACACAAAACCTTAATGTGCCGTCTTTTTTCTTTACGAGTACGACGGGCGCAGCCCAGGGGCTTTTCGATGGCTGTATAATGTCGTCGCTGAGCATGTCGTCGACTTGAGTCCGGATGGCTTCCCGTTCGTGTGAAAAGACGCGGTACGGTGACTGTCGGGTAGGTCGGGCTCCATCTTCGGTTATTATTCGGTGCTTCGCTAGAGGGGTCTGACGTAGTTTTGCGCTCGACGAAAAACATTCGCTATAGCGACGCAGCAAAGCCAATAATTTGTTCCGTTGTTCTTGCGGTAGCGCCGGATTCACGTCGAAGGGCTGCGGGAGCTTGAAGGTTTCTACGGGTGTGCGTTCAAAGTCAGCGACCGCGATCACGTCACTTGCTTCTTGCGCTTCTTCGAGGAATGCAATTGCCGCGCCTTTGTTTAAATGCTGGTACTCCTCGGTGAAATTAGTAACCAAAATGTGGGATTGGTGTTCCTTGAAGCGCGCAATGCCTCTTGCGACCGACACACCACGGTCGAGAAGCACCCTTTGATCAGTGTCTACGATAGCGTCGACGTCAGGAGCAGCATCTTCACAGTAGACTGCGACCATCAAGCTTGCGCCGGGTGGCAGGGTGACATGATCATCGGCAATCCTTACAGCAGCACGTCGTTCGGGGTTCAGTTCCGGCGTCATGGAGTGATTGGGGGAAAAAGTTATTGACTTGGTCTGCAGATCGATTATTGCACCGTTGTCCATCAAAAAGTCCATTCCAAGAATTACGTCGCGGGAGCAGTTAGGCAGAATGACGAACGCCGCAGGGTACGTTGTGCCGTATATGGTGACGCGCGATGTGCACGTTCCACTTGGCGTCACGAAGTGGCCTCCTGCTGTGCGTATGTGCGGACCGTCCCATCTGGTCATAACTTTCTTCAGTTTAGACGCAAATGGTCCGCTCATTACCGAATAGTCAGCTCCCGTGTCTACGAGGGCGACTACGTCAAAGCCGTCGATGGACACCTTGACGTCAGATGCAGTCTTCCTCGAGTTCCGGGTTCGTGGCGGCGTCGTATCTCTGCTTGTACGTGTTGACGGTCGGGCACTGCGCATCGTCGTTGTCGTCGTCTTCTCAACGGACGTCTCGGTCAGGTCGGGTACGCGTCGCGCCGTGTAGCTGTCGTCGTGTTCAGGAGTCTCGTGAGGGCTAGGTCGGGTCGTCGGGATGAGGGCATGTCGTGAATGATGGTCTTCAGCGAGTCGCTGCTTCGTTGGAGGGTTTTCATTTTTCCGCCGTTGTGCAACTTTACCTCCCGAAGTTGCTGCTTTTAGTTTCCCCCGTGTGGGCTGGGGGACCTTCCACGTGAGAAGTCAGCAGTGCTGCGGCGGTTCGGTGACTGATACGGGTAGGGCGACGGTGAACGGTTGAAGCGGGCTGGTCCTCGGTTGATGTTGGAGAGGTATTCTTCGATCTCAGCAGGGCGCTGGCCGTATCGGGGGCGTGGGGCGTCGACGGAGAACCCTCGCAAACCGAGCCTCTTGTAGGGACAGCGACGGTAGATGTGGTCGGCCTCTCCGCAGTGGTAGCACAACGGGCGAATATCGGGCGTTCGCCACACGTCGGTCTTCCTTGGCGTCTGGTATTGGTCTACAGTGCGTCGGGCGGGCGGCATTGGACGGCGGTATGGCTCGGCCTCTTGACGACGGGATGGAGCAGGGCGGGGTTGACGAACAGCCGAGGAGTAAGTCATGGCTTGTGGTTCGCGGTGTGCGTCCGACGGCGTAGAAGTTCCCAGTGCGTTTTGGACTTCTTCTCGGATTACGTCGGTCAGGGAAGCCACTTGAGGTTGCGGCGTCGTTGGCAAAAGCTTCCGAAGCTCCTCCCTGACCACTGCTCGGATGGTCTCTCGCAATGTATCGGAGCTTCCATTTGCGGCACCTATGGTCTCCGAGAACAGCGCGTTGACAGGGCGGTCGTACTGCCTCGTTCGAATTTCTAGCGTCTTCTCCATCGCGGCCGCCTCAGACGCGAATTCCGCCACTGTCTTCGGAGGGTTACGGACTAGACAAGCAAAAAGCTCTTGCTTCACTCCTCGCATTAGAAACCTCAGCTTCTTTTCCTCGGTCATTTCAGGGTCCGCACGACGAAAAATTCGCTTCATCTCCTCAACGAAAATCACGACACCTTCGTTGGGGTGCTGCGTTCGAGTTTCAAGCAAAAGCGCAGCTCGCTCTTTTCGCACCATGGTAGTGAAGGTCTTAAGGAACTCCCTTTTGAATTGAGTCCAGTCGGTCAAAGAGCTCTCATGATTCTCGAACCAAGTTCGAGCAGCATCTTCTAAGTAAAAGAAGACATGCCGGAACGTTTCTTCGTCGTCCCACCTGTTGAAGACGCGGACGCGCTCCAGCTTCTCCAACCATTCTTCGGGGTCTTCAGCGGGGTCTCCCCGGAACGATGGCGGTTCTCGGGGCTGCTGCAGGATGATTGGCGACGTTGTTTCTTGCACCATGGTGTTGGTTGCAGCGTTCCTTCTCTTGGGCCCTTCTGGCAGAAGACCGAACTCGGGTAGCAATCCTTGCAGTCGGGGGCTTTCTCTGGTTGGACTGGCTTGGCGGCTTCGAGATGTCGTAGAGAGCATAAAGGCTTAGTACCCAGCACCTCCACAAGATGTCACGAAGCCAAGGACGACGCAGTTGTTTAGAAAAGAAACAAGTTTATTGGAGCGAACTTGTGCTTCCCTAACAACTGAAAAGAATACAGAGGCGGCGAAGCAGCGGTCAACAAAGTGACGTACGTGCGTCGGCGAGCGTCGCAGAATCGAATGCTCGGGCGTCCGCACTGCAGGCTTTTAAGTGCGAATACACTTTTTAAGCGAGCCTGAATCGTCCGCCGCCGTAGTCCGCATAGCAACAGCTGCGTGTGCGCGCGCTCCTCGTCTTCCTTAGCAACGGGGGGAGATGGGCGCGCGCTGCCTGGCCGCTGACATGGCACATACCCACGTGGGGGATTGGCCAGGAATCGGGCGTGAGAAGGGCTAATGCACCCGCTTAAAGGAGTACTGACACGAAATTTCAAAGCTGAGATCCGCTCTAGCAATCAAGTACAACGACAACACAAATAGGTGTTTGTGAATAAATGCATCTTTCTTTCTTTGTAGTTGTGTGTGTGTGTGTGTGTGTGTGATCTCTCTTTCGCGAACATTACCGAACCGCGCAAATTCAACTCGTGCATTCGCACTTTCACATTCTTCCCCTCGGGGAAATGCGGGGAATTTTTTTTTTATCTTCCGGCGCGCGTGGTTCTCGAAACGTCGATTCGCATCCAGAACATAGTAGATCCAAGAAGATTATGCTGGGCTGTTCACGTTAGATCGGAATGCTGTCCCTATCACGACAGATAACACATGCGGCACAGAAAGAAAGAATGGAACACGCGCTTCTCTTGGCGCAGAGATAACACAGACCGGCGCAGCCGGGCGGTAAAAGCAAAACACAAATAAACAAACCCAATGTATGGTTCGCGGCAATATGTTCATACTTGTCAACTTTGATGAACAAGAACAAGACATTACGCAAATATACGACAGGAATCTAGTACACAATAAATATTTACAGTGTTCCTTTATTAAAAAATTCATGGATGCTTGGTTTTTTGATAGCAAATGATATTCTACATCTACTGCAAAAAACCGCCGCCTCCTGGCGGCATATGAAAAATCACGCGGCAACGGCAACGAAAGGTTCCACTAGCTAGGTTCCACGTTCTACTTGGAACGCATGAACGCACGTGGAGTATAGTGAACTAGAATACTTGTGGAGCATGGCCACGCGGCTCTAAAAAACTTCTAGTCGGCCGCCTCCAATCATGCGCGTTTCCGCCGTACTGCAGCGCTGGCATCGAGGAACCCGACCTGTAGCAGTGGAACCCGGTAAATTCAAATCGCCTTGCGCAAAGCTTTAGTGTGTTTACCTTCGAATGAGCGCGACGGTACAGGAACAGCATGAGAGGTGAGCGGGAAAGCAAAGGGGGGGCATTTTCTTGGCAAATGTCTACAAAGACTATCGTCTTTTGACGAAATGTGCAACGAAAGAGTGCGTTAAT
The DNA here is from genome assembly GCF_048455015.1 of Haemaphysalis longicornis. NCBI lineage: Eukaryota > Metazoa > Arthropoda > Arachnida > Ixodida > Ixodidae > Haemaphysalis > Haemaphysalis longicornis. The sequence goes on along the minus strand of NW_027526225.1, from coordinate 58,113,004 downwards.
CACCGTTACCATACCCCTGCTTGGCAAATAAATGGCGGTCGTGGTTGGTAAGACAAATTGAGGAAAGAATGTCCCTAGTGAGTAGCTCGGTCATGATTAATCCCCCGTACCCAAGAGCAGAACAGCGGTGCGTCCTCCAGCGGTGCCGGCAGCGGAATCGTTGCGCGTTCGCATTGGCGGGAAATACAAACATCACCGAGGTCATATTCCACATGCTTCTCAATTTCTTCGGACACACAGACCGAAGGCTGGAGAAAAGTGAAGAGAGATGGAGGCAGACAGACGGGCGGAACGCTCACAATATTTTAGATGATCTCATTCACTCGCCTTGTCCCTCCGGCGTCGTCGCCGGCGTTGTCCGCCCCTTCCCCATTCTCCTCGCCGCGCCAGCTGCGCTCTGCGCCGCTCACCCCCTCTCCTCTCCGATAGCGAACACTCTCTCGTGAGGGGCAATACATTGGATTGTATTGGATTGGCTTGGCTTGGCTGGGCTTGGATTGGATGTGGATTTGGATTGGATTGGATTGGATTAAAGTGGATTGTGTTGGATTGTGTTGCGTCATAGCCGCGGCACGTTGCGTCATAGCAGCGGCAGACGCGCTGGGGCCGGCGCATGTGCAGTACTCTCTTCCGCGGTTTCCTCCCCTTCGGGCGCGCTGCGCATATAACCGGTGTGCCGTTCTCCGGCGAAGCAACATCCACGCTTGGCTCAAACACCTAGAGGTCGCGCCGCTTTACAAGTACGCCAACGTCGTCATCGACTGGGACCGGCTTACACAGTCCCCTCAACGTTATGCGCGCTATAAAACGCGGTCCCTTCGCCGCTCCGCCTATGCGTCGCATCTACACAGGGGTTCCCGCGAGGGGAGGTGGGAGTTTTTTTTACCTATAACATCTGCTACAATTCTTCAGTGAACTATGTTTATTCATACTGGCCCAACGGATATGTTCTAGGGCCTCTCTTGCTTCCTATCTACATTAACGACCTTCCTTCTGCTGCATCTTCCAACATCCATTTGTTTTGAATGAGTGCGTTTTCTTTCTAGCAAAAAAAAAAAAAAAAAACCGGCAGTGACAGGAACACAAACCTTCGTTATCTCGGTCACGTCAATGCAACTAACTGGTGTCATGAATTGCGAATAGCTTATGAAACTTGGAACAAAAAAGAGACAGAGAAAAGGAGACAAGGCTTCCGTGCTGGAAGCCGAAACGCCAGTACGTTTTGTTTAGACTGGTAGGCGTCTGTTTTTTGTTCCGAATGTACCCTCCGGGCCAGACGGGATTCCGTCATGCTCTCGACTTCAGCTTAAGAAACTAAACAATTCAAATCTAAATTTAAGCGCTTATCACTGTGTACGAACAGCCTGTCGGTTACTATTGAAATATTGCTCCTTTATGAGCCGTCAATAGCTGAACAAGCCTAAATTGGATGTTCCGATCTAAATACATAAATAAGAAAGCTCATCGCAAGTTACACCTGCGCTTAACTCCTCCGACTTCCCAGTCTCGTCTAAGCTCTTGCTTTATAAGCACTATAAACACCTTCAAGACGAAACCCGAATATGCTACCCTGGTATGGGACCACTGCCACCAGGAACTGATTAATTACTAGTTCGGAAGTGGTTAAGAATAACCGTGCTGGTTTTATCTACTTCAATTATCGCCGTTCTTCAAGCACCACGTCTATGAAATTCCACTACGCGCAGCGAACTCATTCGACAACTGCAATGCGTATCCCGCCAAATCAATCACACTCACAAAGCTGGTATGGAACAAACACACGACATTTCCCCGAGTCATTCATCCTCAGATCATCACGTGAAAAAAAAAAAAAAAAAAAACTAGCCGTGGCTTGGCTTAGATCGGCGTTACCAGGGTATACGTAGCGTGAGCGAAGGTTCAGCTGGATATTCTTATATTTCCTGGTTGTCTAGGATTAGCTGATTATCGTGCTTACTGCTGCTAAAACGATTTCCAATCCAATACAATTTAATCCTATCCAATCCAGTTTAATCCAATCCAGTCGCGGCAGCGCCGGCTCCGGCGCGCCAGCTGTGCGCCGTGAGACGTCACTGTCCTCGCGCATGCGCATCACGGCTCTCCAGGAGCCACGCGGAACTGCTCAACCTCCGGCAGTGTAGCTCACGCTACAAAAGAAATCGCCTACCGGGAGATATCCCGGCTGTACGTGATAGCCAGTGTATTTCTATATCTTTACCACACTCGCTCGATTCCTATGTCTAATGCCCTGTACGTGTAAGCCCTCCTCTCCCACACCTCTTCTTCGGGTGTGTACAATAAATAAATAAATAAATAAATAAATAAATAAATAAATAAATAAATAAATACATGCACATAGAGGCGGGAAATCAACAAACAAGTGCTACCGCCTGGTAATCCCGCACCAACCATTAAGTTCCGCAAATGCTAACTTGTTTATATCATTTGCTAGCGCCGCCTCCCCCCACTTCTCAACTGGGGCTGAGTGTTCTCCAGCCACGCAGTCCAAGGATAGCAGCAGCTGGTCGAATGTATAGATGTACGGTTACATAAGACTCTCCGCGGGGAACGAGCTCCGTTGTTATCCGGCATAGCATGCATGAAGTCAGAAGCAGTGTCGGCACAGTTATATCCACTGTTTTCATTGCGAACACAAATAGCATCAGCCCCACCGTTCGCGCATTGTGAGTATGTCACAATCGGAGGACGACAAAAGAGATGTCGCAAACGGAGGCTACCCCCCAAGTTCACCGTTCAATCTCACTCTCTTGCCGACCGTGAGCATTTTCTCTTCTCAACCGCGCAAAACTGCCAGTGGACCATGATTGACGCCATTCGCTCAAAGCTCGGGCGCGTCCGCATGAAGGACGAAGAGCGTCTGGCAAATGCGCGGAACCAGCTTGCGGGACACGAGGGAGCTTACGCTGGCTGATATCCCAAAAGCACCCGCTGGCACCAGCCTTACGCTTCTATATATCACGCTTCCGTGAAGACGACGTGGTTCGGGAAGCAGCTGTGAGAACGAATTTCACGCCTCGAAGACCCATCGCCACTTATTAGCTAAGGCAAACGCCCGGAGAAGAGTTCGTTGCTACGCCCCGTAGTATAACGGAGTCAGTGTTAGGCAACTTAACCTTCCTTTTATAGCACGAAGTATGTTAGCACTGCGCTCATATTAAATGTTACGCCCACAGGCTAGCACTCAGCTCGTGTTTTCCTTACCCCGGTTGTCCGGGCTGTCACGCCGTTATATATAAAGAAAACAACTGGGTGTGTGGTAACAGTCTTATCTTGCTGTTTGACCCAATGCAGACGGAAGAAGCTGAAGAAATAAAGCACGCGGGCAATGTCTGTCTGATTTTTTTTTTTTTTTTGGCACCCAACTGTGGTGTTCTAGACGTGTAGTCCGTAGCCATTGATCTGAGGTATTTTCACGTGTAGTTACTGGATAATTCTGGCGTATTTCATAACAGCGTTGTCAAATCAACCTCAGAGCTGCTTTTTACGCTCACCAGACGTGCGGGCACGACTTTTGTCCAAAGATTCTCAAGAGACGCATAACTCACACGGCCGGCTATAATCCCGCTGTTCATACATAGGACAGCAACACATTTGTCTATAACCCAGCTTTCGTACTTTCAGCCTTATCCAGCCTCGACCGAAAAACATTTGAAGGAAACTACTGCGCAGTTGAAATGTCTAAGCCCACCACTTTTGCCCTCAAGGTATTTGTAACACAAAATGTGGTTGATCCTTCTTGCATAGGAATCGGTAAAACAAGGAAGTTAAATGTGCTTTAACAGGAGCATTTGAATGTTTATTGGCATCGATATAAACTTGCACATCGCTATTTATATTTCGTCGGTATGGCACCGTTCGACGCATCAACATTATTCACTGGATTACACGCGCTAGGGCATCGCGTAAATACGATTTGAACCCCAGGCGCTCTCAAACCGTACTAACGAAGCCGAACGGGTTGTCAGCGAATCGTTTGGTGAAGGCACGGTCCGCTACAGTGAAAGGAGCATGATTTGAAGCACACCCACTCTTGTGGGTGTGCTTGGCGAGCGAAGTCCTGCTGGAACGCCGCGCCGACGTTCCACAAGCGGAGCGGCGTTCCACATACGGGGCGGGCGGAAAAACACAGCAGTTTCCGCTGCTATGCGCTGCTATATGCCCTATCGGGGCGCTAACTATTGGCGCTCATTCGCGTCATGACGCGCTAGTTCGCTTCACCTCTCCGAGCTGGCGGCATCATCTGAATGAAGGTGTTAGACGGAAGGACATAGGGCGCGTCCGTACAGCTCTCCGGGCATGAATCCATGGCTCAGTCGGGAGAGCATTGTACACCTCCCGCTGCGGCCAGACTGATCGTGGCTTGAATCCTAGCGCCGCCGCACCAGGGAAACTTTTTCTGGTGATGTCAGTTCCGTGACGGATATGACGTCGGCAAGGTTTGCGTACCACGGCTAAAACTCCTTCGTGTGAAAAAAAAATTTGGCGCAGCTTTCACTAGTGGTGCAAGGCTGGAGTAACAGCGGAGCTGGCGGCCACACTTCCTCCGTCGGAGACCCGCCTCTTGCACCTCACATGTATTTCCGAACTTGCTGGTGAAAGTTCTTGCTGGTGAAAGTTCTCCATGACTGGCAGGCACGGATTCTTTCATCCGCAGGCTTTCACATCCCTCCCAAAGTTGACCGCGTTAGCACGCGCTAGAACCCGTGGTTGAGTCCAACGCCCGCACTACGAACCCAAAGGAGATGATATGCGCCCAGAATGCAGTGAGAGCTCATTCGTATAAACGCCGGTTTCATTATCGCGAGGGCCCCAGGTTCGATTCCCACCACGGGACGCGTTTTTTTAAAGACGATGGTCTTTCTTGGGCTACTTAAACCCAGAAATTTTGGTCTGTCTGTCTGTCCGTCTGTCTGTCTGTGACTCGATTCAGCCACACGGCCAAAGTAAAATTGATTATTGCGCAATAGTCTTACATACTCAAAGCCAAATGTAAACGTCTAAGCCCGGTTTATGTGTTCATACTTGTCAACTTTGTTGAACAAGAACAAGACATTACGCAAATATAAGACAGGAAATTAGTACACAAGGGATATTTAGAGTGTTCCTTTATTAAAAAAATTCATAGATGCTTGGTTTTTCGATAGCAAATGATATTCTACATCTACTGCAGAACAACGCGCACCGCCTGCTGTTGCCCGCACCACTTCCTGGTGGCATATGAGAAATAACGCGGCAACAGCAAAGAAAGGTTCCACTGGCTAGGTTTCACGTTCTGCTTGGAATGCACGTGTAGCACGGCAACGCGGTTCCCTAAACCTTGAAGCCGGCCGCCTCGATTCACGCGCGTCTCCGTCGTACTGCAGCGCTGGCATCGAGGAACCCCGCCTGTAGCAGTGGAACGCGGTAAATTCAAATCGCCTTAAGCGAACCTTTAGTGTGTTTACCTTGGGATCAGCGCGACGGAACAGGAACAGCATGAGAGGTGAGCAGGAAAGCGAAAGGGGGCATTTACTTGGCAAATGTCTACAAAGACTATCGTCTTTTGACAAAATTTGCAACGAAAGGAGCAGATACGCGGCCAATTTTTTTCTTCTTAATTGGCTGCACATGTTATTGTTTACCGCTGCTGCTACCCCAGTACCCCTCGCGCCTCTGGGGTGGCCCAGTGGTTAGGTTCCCGGTTTCACGGCATAGGACTCCCCGTTTCAATTCCCGGGACCTCCCTAACCGCATTTCTTACTTAAAGGGGCCATGAAGACAAAACGCAGGTTTGGTTCATTCAAAAGATTGCCTCGTTACAATCATACTGACGCCATTTTTAACGTAAACTTCGCTGAATTAAGCTTTATAATGAGGAAAAAAATTGGGCCCATCTCCCCGCGAGAGGGACTCGAGTAAATGCGTCGCATAGGGGGTGGGTGTAATGCGTTAACGTTTAGTGTTTGGGGAGTTGGTGGTAGTGAATGCGTTGTATCAGCAGCTTCTTGATGTAGTTTGAATGAGTCAAAGATATAAGGCGCGTTCGTAGCCTCCCATTCTGTGTCGGCTTTGTGGCGCAGTGGGTAGAGCACCATGTACGTTGCGTTCCGCCCGCAGGGTTGAGGGATCGAAACCAGGCGCCGGATAGTATTTTTTTTTATATAGTGTAGGGGGAGGGGTGCGGACTCCGACTACGGACGTCAACGCGGGTGACATCGTGAGTTACTGAAATGCTCTGCATTTAAAAGGGAATGGCCATGAGACCCACTGCTTCATTTCGCGCAATAGAACTGTCATACCAACAAGCTCTGCGATTCGCGGATGCCGGCAAAAGCAAACGCAAACGCAAAAGCAAATGAAATGCCGTGGCGTTTGTGCTTGTTTCTGTAAACATTGAGTCACATCGAAAACATTATGATGTGCTTATTTTGCGCTGGCGGCGCTGATTCTGCTGATGCCCTCCTCCAAATTAAAATGCTATAGGCGATGACTATCTAAAACAAATTACTCTTATGACAACACACACCAACAAGTATTCATGCTTTGCCATCTGCGCTGGCTTTCGTTTTTGAATGGATTTTCAGACAGCTAATCTCGCTTCGGTCTTGAGCTTCGCTGTGGTTGTGTGAGAGTTTAACAACGCGGAGATTAGAGACGCTAGTCACGATCTTCGCTTTCCAGGTTCCTCGTCTTTCACATATCCAAACGACGCTCTACTCATTACTTCGGTTCACAGTGTATAAAAATCCTTTGCAAACCAGCAGTTCCCCGTTTTTTAGACCAGCTAAGAAACGCTTAGCCCAGTAATTTTATGACATTTGGCTGGTGAACTAGATGCTGTTAGACTTGAAATTTCGTTCTAGACGGTGCGGGCTGACTGAGCCAATGGCTTTCGGCCTTGAGTGATGAGATTGCTCCAGTGAACTGGCAGCCTCCCTCGCAGTGGTGGATTGGCATTTTTGTTAGGAGGCGTCTGAACTTTCATCTTTTACACATTCTCGTTCGATGCTTCCTCTTCAGAATAGTTTGTTGTGCTTTAAGCTAACAAAAAGTCCTTTTCTGAGCTACTGGATGTACTATCGACGAATAGCCAATGACGAACCGCCCTACCTGACCAGTTGTCCTGCGACGAATTGCCCTATTACGCATTGTCATTCGACGCACGGTCCGTACGCCGTGCCGTAGTGGAGGGCTCCGGATAAATTTAGATCAACTGGTAATCTTTAACGTGGTCTAAAATCTCGGCACACGGGCATTTCGCTTTTCGCCTCCATCTGAAAAACAGCCAACGATGCCGGAGTCGAAACCACGCCCTTGGGCTCATCAGCACGGCGGGTTACAGAGTCAGCTCGGCATGAACAAACAGGAAACACTTCGACTCCTGCAAGTGTTTGTCCTGTCCAAGATAACGTACCCGAAACAGTGCACTATCAACGTAGAAACAGACAAAAAAGTCGACGTAATCATCCAGAGCGCCTACACTCAGGCACTTAAATTGTCCATGAGTGTATCCTCGGTCGGCCAACTCAATCTCGGCGCCACAACACGGCTGATGAGCTCGTTGAGGCACGTGTCGCAGGGTAAAAACAACTACTGCTCTTGGTGCCACACGGACGAATGCCCTTGCAACATACGAGTGGCAGACTGTCCCGCCGGAAGTCAGAGGCAACGTGTACCGCCCAAGCCTCCTCAAACAGCCGTTCCTTGCAAACACGTACTGATTCATAACGCATAAAATTAGCAGATACTTTCAAGTATGTATTGTCGGGTTGTGCGAAAGCACTCTTTCCCCTCACTCATCTCCACACTGGCACCTCGACGTATGCAACTCGTTCCCCTCTCTACACGTTATTCATTTGCTGCTTCGAAATTTCACTGCAATGCACTTAATCAATGTGAGAAAGCGACTTTTGGAGACACCGAATACTTCTTTTTTGTTTTTTTTAAAAGTAAAGTCGACTACCTCTACACAGGATTGCATTCAGGGGAAATATAAGTAGCGGTAATATCAGCAGTGTTGTACTAAAACATAAAAAACCGAGTTCATTCTAATAAATACGTCCGTAAGAGCCTCTGTATGCCAGTTGATGATGATGATTCCTATTGGTTTCCCCTTTGAAGCGGGGTGATGACATGTCATCTTACCAAAAAGGACTAATATAACCATGTTTTACACTCTTGGTTTAATACTAGCGCTGCTTAGGGCAGGTACTAACGCTTATTAGGCCCGAAATACTTTCTTTTCCCTGTTACAGGTGGTAACTGTCCTAGGCAATATTCCCCTCTCTGCTTTTCGTCCACCAGCATTCTAATCTTCTTTTCGTCCCCTCGACAGCCTTGAAGTTAATTTCCTCTGTGATACCCTTAAATCCTAGGGCTTCTGGAAGCCCAATATTCCATTCATGTAGATTTGGATGGATACCCTCACATTCTAACACTATGTGCCGCATAGTTTCTGTTTCTTTTTCGCAGACCACACATACCCCATCATTTTGTGAATACTTCCCCACAAAACTCTTAGTTCGCAGGCACCCTGCTCTCGCCTCAAAAAGCAAAGCACTGCCCTGGGAATTATCGTAGAAATTTTCCTTTCTGATGTTCATCTTCTCAGCCCTGTACATCTCTAATGACGTTTTAGCTTCCATTTTTTCCCTCCATTTATTCGTTTCAATCTGCCTTGCCTCTTTTTTGGTTACCTTGGCTGTTTTGGATTCCCCACTGTTCTTTCCGTATTTCATCGTTAGCCTTCTAGTCTTTCTTAACCACTGCGTGTCCACGCTTTTCAAGTATAGGTACCTAAAAACCTTAGCTGCCCACCTTCGTTGATCCATTGCCCTCAACCTCATCTCAAAGCATATTTTACTCTGAGCTTCTCTAACTTCAAACGACGCCCAGCCCATATCTCCCTGAACTGCTTCGTTAGTTGTTTTTCCATGCGCGCCTAAGGCCAAACGTCCTACCGTTCTCTGGTTTACTTCAAGGCCTGATAGAACGTCTGATTTTAAGCAGAGTACAGCATTCGCAAACGTGAGACCCGGAACCATTACTCCTTTCCACATTCCTCTTACTACTTCATATTTGTTATATCCCCACAGAGCTCTATGCTTCATTATAGATGCGTTTCGCTTTCCCTTAACCTTAAGTTGCTCCTCGTGAGTACTTAAGTAGTTATCCCCTTCGTTTATCCACACTCCCAAATATTTATATTCCTTCACTCCAGGTAATTCGCCTTGCTGGATAGACACTACGTCGGTGGTAGCGTCATTGAAAACCATTATTCCTGATTTTTCTGCACTGAAATTTAACCCGAGGTCAGTGGCTTCCTGGCCGCAAATATTTATTAGCCGCTGCATATCGGTTTGGTTATCAGCTAAAAGAACAATGTCGTCTGCGTATAACATTCCCGGAATTTGCTGTTGTACCACTTCGCCTTGCAGCATATGGGTTAGGCTAAACCCTACTTGACTTTCTTCCAGTTTCTTTTCTAACCCTGCCATGTAAAACATGAACAGTATTGGGCTCAAAGGGCATCCCTGTTTCAGTCCCCGATGGATGTTGACCTGCTGGGCGCATTTCTGTCCTTCCCAAGTAAGGTGAACTCTATTGTCTTTATAGATTGCTATAAGGAACTGTACTAACTCGTCATCTAATGCCTGGAGTTTCAGCATTCTCCACAGCCGTTCTCTGTTTACGTTGTCATATGCCCCTTTAATGTCCAAGAACGTAATCCATAGTGGTCTATTCTGTGCTTTCGCAATTTCAATGCATCGCGTTATCACGAACAGATTGTCATCCAGTCGCCTGTCTTGTCTAAATCCATTCTGCAGTTCCCCAAGTATTTCATTTTCTTCCATCCATGCTTGAATTTCTGATTTTATCGCCTGCATTACGAATCTATACACCACTGACGTTACTGTGAGTGGTCTGTATGATTCAATACTGGCTTTGTCTCCTCTGCCTTTATATATTAAATTCATCCTACTTTCTAACCAGTCCTCTGGTATTTGTTTGGTTTCTATCACCTTATCTATTGCCCTCATAAACGATTCCTTACTTTTAGGTCCAAGTAGGTTTATCAGTTGCATTGGTATTCCGTCCGGGCCCACTGCTGTCTGGGGGGAAACCTTTTGCTCTGCTTTTTTCCAATCAAGGTTGCTCAAACTTATTTCCCTTTCCGCAGTCTTTTGTGGCGCTGATGTTATCGGTGCAGGTTTCCCCACCACTATTGTCCTAAACTTCTCACTAATCACTCGATAAATATGCGCCAACGCGTGCTCTCCTTCTAAATGTTCCCCCTCCTCATCAATCAGGAATTTTTGATGGTTATCGTTTTTTGAGCTTAGTGATTTTACATGGTTCCAAAACTTCTTGGATGCGCTTTTGTCCTTCTTCCGTATTTCTGCCATCCATTGTTCGCTTTTCTGCTTTATCTTTGCTTTTAAGACGGCTTCACTGGTATACACAATGCATTGCTGAGAAGACCCATCTCAGACACAGTATAAGCGATCCTCCAACATCAACTTATGGAGTCACTTCTACGTATCATTTAGTACATAGGCCCCTAACATTGCATCGTGTCACGAGAGAGAGAGAAAGAGAATAAACTTCATTGAGAGCATCATAATATGGTGCGGGGTCTTCAGGCCAGGACTCCATTGGATACCCCTGCTGTCACATCCCTTTCCACCAGCCTAAGCTGGGAATCGAGACCGGAGGTCGACATTTTCTTCTCCCCTGATCACGGGAAGGGTGCAAGATTCCTGGAATTTTGGGGTTAAGACAGACGGAATGATTTCGGTGAATTAGCGAACGTATGCGCGCGCAATAAAATGGGCACCAAACCATCATAGAGAACAGGGAAAAAACAAGAGTGAGGGCATTCCGTAAATTCCATTCCAGTTGTTTTACAGAAACGTACGCTGATGCGACGCCGTACCGCCAACAGCGTGAAGCTGTGACCACCATGGTGACCTTATTAGATCAGCCTCACACCTGTGTCGCTACCACGATCGACTTCATACAGGAAGCGCGAGACGCATCCTTCTTGAAACGCTGGGAAACTGCATTTGTTAAATGTTTTCCATGTGTATCGGTGCCTTTAATTACCTAATGTTTACGAGCTCTCTGAGTTTTATTTGATTCTAGACTGCCAGCGAGCAGCGAGAAAAAGACCGACACACGTGGAAAACATTTAACAAATGCATTTTACTAGTATAATATATATATATATATATATATATATATATATATATATATATATATATAGATATATATATATATATATATATATATATATATATATATATATATATATATATATATATATATATATATATATATATATATATATATATATATATATATATATATGAAAACGTCGAACAAGGTAGAAACCGGAGACAGAACCCACGCAAATATTGAAAACTAGTTTGAAAATCCGTGTAATTAGACAATTCTCACTTGATTTTATTTTAGTTCGTTTCGGCTCCTGATCAGTCTACTCTGATTTCTGAGAGAGTGGCGTTATTCTTTCGTCGCCTGTTTCATTTAGGGGACTGAACGCTGGTGCCAACATCAGTTCCGGTGGAAAACACGCCGCGGTGGTTCAGTGGGGGAAGTATTGCGCTGCTGAGCCCGAAGGCGCGGGTGCGATTCTCGGCCGCGCCGGAATTTTCCCAGTGGAAGCAGAAAGTAAAACTGTACGTGTGCCGACATAACGGCGCAAGTTTAAAAATATCCAGGTGATCAAAACTAATCTGGAGCCTTTTACTACAGCTCGCCTCATACCCCCGTGTGGCTCCGGCACGCAGATTACTGAGAAGTGTAATGTATAACCTCCGGATGGAGCGGCGCTTTGGTGTGACGGAGGCAGGAACGGCCTCGTCTGCGGAGCCCACTACCACACACAGGACGTAGTAGGAACTTCACTGCGCGGTGGGGCACCTGCTTAAAATGCGTATCCTTCCTTTCGTATCCCGCTTACTATCACTGTCCTCCCTTTCAGCACTTAAGTTTCCGCTGCTCCGTATTCCAGATTCAGGCTAGCATTCGCATCTGGCTGCTACAGTCGTAGCTTCCGGTTGGCACCAATGACGTATTTCCGCGGACACTTGATGAGCACGGCTGATTGCGGACGGCTAGCAGGCACGGGAAAATCGATAAATGAGCCTAAAAACGCTATCTATCGCTTAAACATACCCCTTGCCACTGCTGTGGGACCGAAGAGGGAAACTCATCGTCTGGGAGGACAGACGGGAGAGAAATAGGTGAGGGCGCGTTCTTGGGGGGGTAGCGAGTCAATACCCAGGTCAATTGGCAAATCGTCGCGTTCCAGGTGCGTCCTCCAATCAGGGTCGCCTCTACCCTCGCTTTGCTTGTTTGAATCTCCCGCGCTCCTTTAAAAGAAGAAGCTGGCGTGCGCGTGTGCGAGAGAGATTGCGGCTGCATAGCTAGTTTCAAATGAGCAGCCCATCAACGGAACTGCCCCAGAAACGGTGACTGCTGTCGCCGAACATCGCAGCATTTCAGTTACCGTGCCAAATTTTTTTCGCGTGGCTTCTCGAGTGCCGTTCCAGAGCGTCCGAGCACTGAAATCTTCTTCGTCGTTGGCTTTTGACAGAAAAGAAGCCGAACCAGGTAAAGCCGTCGCACGTGGAGATGACAGGCCTATTCGGAGGAAGAGCACTGCGGCCAGTCGACGCCGCAAACTCGGAAAGCTCATCGATTCACGCCGTGCAGGGCGTTCCAAGCAAGCGAACGCGCGCCGCACACAACAAGCGGCGTTGAATGGAGCAGGACGTTAAATGCAAGAAACAGACAACAGCAAAAAGTGATGGGGAGCGCTGTGGGGCTTTCGAAGAGGCGAGGGATTCGCGTCGCAGCATCTTTTTCATTCGACTTCCCTTCCTCCCACGGTTGGCATCCTTCCTCGACTCCGATTTCTTCCATTTTGTTTGACGTTCCCGCTTCGTGCCTCTCGGTGGGCTCCAAATTAGCGCATGTGCTGTAGGGGCGAAATTGCGGGTAAACGATTTTTTTTCTCCCCCTCCGTGTTCCCGTCGGCGGTGGTCAGGCTGATTAGGCTTCGGACAGAACCCGAGTGCCGTGAACGCGCAGGCGAGCGACGTGAGCCGCGGTCCGCCGTGGTGCCGAACAATAGAACCGCTTTGAAGAAGAAAAAAATGAGTAAGAACACAATTAGAGCAGTCGGCTTTGTTCGAGGATAGCGTACTCGCGGGCGCTGTCCGACGCAGAGCTCCAACCGCATGGACGATGTAAACGTTGGGTGTTCTTTTGTTTTTTTTTATCGTATTCTGTTGCGTACGAGACATATTTCCGACGTCGCATGCGACAAGGGCTGAAGGCGCCTCCCCATGGCGTTTAATAGCCTTGAAATACCGTAGATGCGGAGATAGCCACTAAACTAACTGGAAAGCCGAGCAGGGTTCGTGGTCGGGCTGGAGACGCGTGGAGGCAAATCGAACTCGTCCGACTACACGTACGCGATAAAAGAGGCGGCGACAATTTTGCGAGTTGTTGATGCGTGGCGTGCATTACGCTAGCCAGTAGAGTAAGCACTGGTTATTGATTGATTGTGGCGTTTAACGCCGCGAAGCTACACGTTGGGCTATGAGGCGCGGCGTAGTGGAGGCCTCCGAATTATTTTGAGCACCTGGGGATCTTTATGCTCCGGAGTAATCTCGACACACGGGCGTTTTCGCGTTTCACCTCCATCTGAACAGCAGCCATCGCGGCCGGGGTCGAACCTGCATCCTTGGGCTCAGCGGCACAACGCCTTAGCAAGCTGCGTCACCACGGCGGGGAAGCCCTCGTTACAACAAAGCCTTTGGAAGAGAAAACTGGTTTCGTTATAAGTGGTAGTTCGTTAAATGCCGAAATCAACTGCACTGAATGCTCTACAGTAGGCATGGCGAAACCCTTCCAGTAAAGGAAATTTTGCACAAAGCGATTTAATTATAACGATGCCCTACTGGATCTGCGCACCATGGCACTGCACAAACAGTGCATTCTTATTTCAATGCGTGAGTTTTCATTCTCGAGTATCCCACCGGGAACAGTTCAAGGACAGAAATGCGTCATTGCTAGAGTTGAGATATCTCATGCAACACTGACTGTTTAACAGTGTAAGTGTGGATGCTTTTTCAGAAAAGAAAACAAAATGCACTGAACTAAAAGAGGGGGAAAGGACTAATTGATATCGAGCAGAGGCAGATGCTATGGGCCTCGCCCCGTCAAAGGTATTCTTATGCTTGGCTTTGACTGGCTGCCTTCGTTCGGCTCACCAACTTAAGCCAAGTATTCGGGTCTTGGCTGGCCAGGGAAGCCCTACGCTACTTGCAAGTGGGGTTGAGAATTGAGGCATATCTGGGGTGCGTCGGCATACCGAAACGATGTTGTATACCGAGCCAGGCTGGAGACCGTAAGCTCCTAGGGAAGAGTGTTGGTTGGGAAAGATCAGGTGGCCTAAATACCATGTAATAACATAGCATTGATGCCATGTTATTACATGGTATTTCGGCCGTCACTTGGTTGACGTGGTATTCAGGCAATACTTCTTTATACACTGCGCAGTACGTAGTAAACGTCCTGCTGCTAGAGGATTAAGCGGAACTTTCGCCTATTGGAACTCCCCATCTGGCGTGTATTCCTTTACTGAGTAGCAATGTTTACAGAGGAACGAATTTTTTTTAACTGCAACAAGGTTTGTAAGCGGGCCAGTTGGTACATAATTCCGAGATTAAGAGCGCGAAAGAACGGGACAACAGTGGAGTAGACTAACACAGCGCTGACTAACAACTGAAGTTTTATTATCGCTGGACAGCATTGTCCTCTGTTGTCCCGTTCTTTCGCGCTGTTAATCTCAGAATTTTTTTACTTGTTTCTGGGAACGTCTCGCCGGAGGCCACGGGCGGCAATGGGGGCGAGCGCGGCTACAGATATCTGGTCAGCTTTTCTCGATTAGTCTGAATGTGCCTGGACTGAGGAAAATTCGTTTAAGATAATCCGTGTCGTTTACAATCGCCTGCGCGCTTCCGAGGTCATTGTGGTGGGCCTCTTTTTCGCAACGTTTAGCTTGAATGACCAACCGCCAGACGTCGTTCTGGCGCTGCCGGGGTCGTTCCGGCACGTTTCGCTGTCGCCGATGTAAGTGGTGGAACATTGCACTCAGTGAAGTTTTCGTAAATGCGCCCCTACGCCCCCCCCCCCCTTCCCGCTTTCTTTCAAAATTATTAATTAACCACTACGAGCTCGTTGTTTAACATTAAGTTATTATGAAATTGCGGACGCCAACCCAGTTATTAGTATATTTGCGGCGATGTGAGTGCCAAGAGAAAGGTTACTATTCCAAATGGGCGCCATTTCTCGGCGGGAACCGGACGACCCGATCCGGCACTTCAAACCGGGTTGCGTGGTAGTCTGTGAATAAATTTAAGCATGTCAATTATTCGAATCCGAAACTGATGGGGCTTATTTCGCACGAGCTGTCTTGCAAGACGAAACAACTGTGCACATTCATCTGTGATAAATGGTGTTCCAGTCAAGTTAACCATGCTATGATCGCACACTCTCAACAATTAATTTGGCAAACCATAGTGCCCGTCCTTCCACCCCTCACCAGCGTCATTGCCTTTAAAAGGACACAGAACGTAACCGGAAAGTTTGGTTCTGATGAAATTGCAACTGCCCCGTAGAGCTCTCAGCCTTTATCCAGCGGCAAAAGAGGCTTCAATTTCGTAAAAATTACCAATTCGAAAATGTGTTTCTCTCTCTCATTTCCCTCGCACCATTTCATGGCGTTTCGCGTGACTCAAACAGCGACCGGAAGCGAGTGAGACAGCGGTGTGGCTTAGCAGGAATACTAAAACCTACCAAGTGAAGCATCAAGCTAAAACTAAAGTCGAGGCTCGCGGTCGCAAGGGCCACAGCGGCTATGCCGAACCTGAAATAACCACGACACCGCCAGCGGCGCCGCGCTTGAAAGCTTGCCAATGTCGGCACGGCTTGAATTATACTTGTACATTGTAAAAGGAAGCCCTCAGCCGCTCACTGATGATGTCCGTGCGGGAAAGCGCACTGCAGTAAAGCCGACTTTCTCTTACGATGATGATGATCGTGAGTGAAGTGTAGAGAAATTAAAACGCTTCCCCGCGAAACTTGGCGACAGCTCCGTTAGGTCCCCTCCGCTAAAGGTTGATATACAGCAGAGTGAGGCGGTGACGCTGGCGTGTGACGGCACGACGTATATCGGCCTAATTTCATGTTTTATGATGAACGTCTGCTGCCGTTGGCCACAGCTCGACGTAAGATGAGAATGACGTTGCTCTGCATGCCGTAAGGCTTTTAGCCGCTGCACGTTAGTCCTAACATCGCATTTTGAGGTTTAGGACGTTAGTCCTTAGGTCACATTTTGAACTTTACCATTTTGAACCAGCACCCACTCAAAATAGTACTCACTGTGCGCCAAGAAGCAGGTACCGATTCACCCCGTAGACGCCAAACCCAAACGTTAGGGCCACAGAGTTGCTGCGGTTATTCTAGAAAACTGGGGCATATTTCCGGACTAGCACATACTCGCAGCGTGGGATTGGCCAAGCAAGGAGCCCATCTTGAGAAAGCGGGGCGTTCAGCCATCGTCTTCTTTAAACGGCGGAATGCGTGACATATAATTGTTTATAACTTACGAAAGTTAATGTGTAAAGAAAGGCTTTACGTGTTTCTTGCAGAGCTTTAGTGCGCGCTTCTCGATCTGTTGCTCGTCACCTAACTCTTTGCACACCCGGTCAGCCACTGTTCACGTCATCTCTTCTGGACGACTACAGCTTCATTTTGTTTTTACTATTTACGAAAGTATTTTTAGGTACTGCCCCAGAGACTGGTATATTAGTTGCCCCTATTCAGACCAACTTCGGTTTTGTCTTCAGTGTATCTTTAAGCTATTTGGGGCAGGAATCACAATTCGCCTCCCAAAAAATTGGTAACGCTGTGTCATTTGCTCTGATGGAACTAGAGGAGGGGGGACTACCCCTTATTCACAAACCTGACTTAAGTGGAGCATCTGCCCTCCGACACATCTTGGCGTCCTAAAGCGTTTCGAGGACCAAACTTGTGCATTACGGCAAACCGGCCTAGTTAGAATTGATTCATCCTTCACACACAGCACACACAAACTGTCCTCGGGTGTGTGAAGTACTAAGAGTGAACACGTGTTGATCTGAGTGTCGTGGAGTGTTTTAGCATTGCTGGACGTGGTGCGCAGCGCTGTAGAGTTTAAAAAAGCATGTTTATCGATTTAAACTATCAGTTAAAAGCGTTTGTCCGTATTTTCCGTTCTTATCTCCATTTGTGTGTGCTAAGTGGGAAACGTGAAACCTATGCGGAAAAGACGCTTCTTCGCGAACTTTTTGGCCCGAAAGGTCGACTCTATTTAAGGTAGCTCCAGGCATCCCTTACCCGTGCCTTTTCCTTAAGGGCAAAGGCGGCAGACTCCCGACAATAGCTTGCTTTGCTGAGTTTGCAGATTTCGTGTTTAGTGCGCGAGAGCAAAACTGTAATGCAGAAAAAAAAAACGAAGCATTGTCTCCACGCAAAACCGATCAGCGCACGCCTGTGACCATGACTCGGCCGCGTGCGCACCCAACACCGGCCCAGACGGCACCCGACGTGGTCAGCACCGGATCAATGGCGGTACCTCCGGCAATAAAACGACGAAGGTAGGCGCGGGTACAACATGTTTTCACCAGCAGTTTTATTCGGGCGAACGGCGACAAGAAGGAGAAATTAAGACGGAAAGACCGCGAGGTTAACCAGGGGTAGAGCCCGGTTTGCTACCCTGCACTGGGGGAATGGGATTCATGGGATAAGCGAGAGGGAAAACGAAAAAGGGGAGAAATAGAAGCGGAAAGGCGCGCCCGCTAGTCCCGTTTTAGGCACCACAGTCGTTCATAAGAGTTAAATTACACATTTAAGCAAGTGGGTGATAGTGGGACGACAAATTGCACTAGGGATCTTCATTCGCGTTAGTATAGTGCAAGCGGCGATTAAATATGGGCCCGCAATATTACTTCTGAAGTTCCCCTATTTGGACCGCCCGCCGACGGAGCTGGCTGATCTTAGAGCTTCTTGCGCTGCTGAGCTTAAGGACGCCGGTTCGACTCCCGGCCATTGTGGCTGCTTTTCCCATGGAGTAGAAAAGCAAAAACGCCCATGTTTCGAGACATCGGCGCATGTTAAAAACCCCAGGCTGTCAGAATTACTCAGGAGCCCTCCACTACGGAGCGCCTCATAGCCCAAGTAAACCTCACAATCAACTGCTCTTAGAGGAGGAGGAGGTAAACTTTATTTATCCAAGCTCTGTTACGGGGACGTGGTGGCCGCTGGCTTTAGCCTGGCGGCGACAATGGTAGCCCGATTCAAGACCGCCGCCACGGGGACGTGCTTCAGTGGGCCTCCTCCGTTTACCAGTCTTGGACAGGCCGCGGACAGTCCGAGCGAACGTCCTTTAGGGAAACAGCCGGGGCCCCCGCTAACACGAAGTGCACGTGGACCGAAAAAAAAAAAAAAGAAAACGTCGAGTTTACCGAACTCCAAATAGAACAGAAAGTGCAATACCAGCATTTCCATTGGTCCGCAACACGCCTCCCTTCTTGGTTTTGTTCCCAGAGTATCGACATTCCTGGGCAGTTCCAGCGTACGACACGGTTCGCCCTGATAGTTCAGACATCGCTGAATTCGAAGCCTGAAGCGCTCACCACGCAAACTGCTCGCACGGAGCTGTGCGCTAAAGAGAAGGTTTAAAACCTGAAAACAGAGAGGTGCGTGCGATGGCGCGAGTCTCAGCTGACCTGCCGCGTTACGAATGTGCCTGCGTCAGTTGCGATGGCACCGACATAGTGCAGAGCACGGCGGTGTTCTGGCGCTTAAATAATTTGAATTTTATCGAGATATGATGGTCACCTCGATGCTTTTCATTTGAAATAACTTCCAATAAACCGATATATTGGGTTTTAACGTCGAATTATTCAGCATTTTATTCTATTGAATTGCTTGTTTAATTGCCGGAACCGGGTCATCATTCCAAATTACCCGAAAATTCTAATGAAGCGACTTGAAATTATCGAGAGTGGAGGACTCTGCATGGAAAAACCGAGAGCCGGATCGCGTCACGGGCAGTCCGCGGAAGGTCTGAGAATGATAAGCGAGGCGGCAAAAATTAAGCTTCGCCCACACAGTTTGCTTTGAAAAGGATGCCTTTGAAGAGCCGCCCGAAGGAGCGTTTCTGAAGAACGCTGGCCGTTTCTTATTCTCGTACTTTTCCGACATGGCAAAAGTCAAGTTTGCTTTCCGAATACAGGGCTTATTAAGGAATAAATGCATTTCAATTTTTTTTTTTGTTGCTGGCTACGACGGACACGGAGGGATCCGTCTAAATTGAAACTAACACCGTCACTGTAAACAAGAAAATCTGTGACAGATAAATGTATCAAATGCGTGCTTTCGTGTTTCCTAATTTGGCTTATGCGATCATGCGCACTACGAACACATTACCACGAAGCCCACATCAAATATGCTCGCTTCAACTCTTTCTCTCTCTCTCTCTCTCTCTCTCTCTCTCTCTCTCTCTCTCTCTCTCTCTCTCTCTCTCTCTCTCTCTCTCTCTCGCCAGCCGGCTGCAATGTCAGGCCACTCGGCGCGCTATTAGTGCGACGCGGAGCCGCAGTTAGGGGGGAATCCCTGTCGTATTCCACTTCAGTAACCACGGTCCCGAATTACCCAACGCCGAGAAGTCAGACCGTAAAAGTCATCCGTTCTTCATTGGCCGGCGAGGCAGAACGACGCATTGTGTAAAATTGCGGAGCAATTTAACACAATTACGACTCTATCATGGACGGGTCGAAATGGCAGCTCTGAACTTTAAACCTGTGTTATTATCTTTGAGCAACAAACAGCTAATCGATTTAAGCGCCCGTCACCGATGTATTTTAAGAGAAGGTAGACTACAGCGCGATGGTGGAAGAAACAGCTCGGTACTATAGCGAAGCTTCGTGCCACCAGCAAAGTAGGGCATCGTACTGAAGCGTTCGTAGTTAATCTACGCTAAAGGCGACATTGATACGCATATGTCCTCCGATATTAACGCGGTAAGCGTTACATGGGTGATTTCAAATGGTGCTCTTAGTCCCTATCTCCATCTTCGTATTGCCGTTGAAGTTGCCCACAAACCTTCATTAGGTACCCCTGACATTTTAGCTCGTAGCATTCTTTGCCGAGAACGGCACAGCGTAGACACTGTAACGCCCTGCCTTTGCAGAAAAATGAATAACTGGCGGAAGTAACAGATTTAATCGATATAACTTCGCGCATGGATATAACTGGTCTAGCGTAATTTCGATAAATAAAATATACAAGAAATAAAAAAATGAAAATTTTACAATGACGGACTGACGAGATTAAAAATGCGAATTTTGTACGTCTCTACCGCAAAACGAACGCTAAATTAAAAACGCCTGGAAACGAACGCTGGAAATACTCACAAAAAGAGAGAAAATAAGCAAGCCCCGTAATCTCCTGAATATCCACAAAATATGCGTAATTGGTGAAACGAACACGTTTAATCGTAATGATAGCGTAGATGGAGACAGTAGGTTGAGCGCAATTTTGATAAACCAAAAAAGTATAAATACTAAAAAATGAAAAACTATTTCAAAAATCAACTGACTAAAAATGAAAACTTCGTCTGATCTCCGCCAAAAAACGGAGGCTCAACTTAAAATGGCCGGAATATGAAGCTGAAAATACGAATAATAAAATAGCGAAAACCCGCCAAACCTGCACAACGCTTGCATGAGCGGTTAAATACGGAATGTCGAAATAAAGGCACTTAGTCGCTATAATGGCGTAAATAATCCAACGTATTCGGCCACTCATAGCGAAATCTGCGTGCAAGAACTCACAGTGGCTACAAGCGGCGTCACTATGCTACGCATCAGTAGACAAATGTCTGAATTCCTGGGGATTTTGTTTTTCATCCGCGGTGATCTCTTTTCGCAAGGATTTTACAGACGATGGTTACGTTGGGGTAGGAAGCGCTATAGTTTTGGCCCGCCCGTCTGTTTGTCTGTCTGTCCGTGCGCTCCCGGAATCACCTAGAGCAGGTCTGTCTGTCTGTCTGTCTGTCTGTCTGTCTGTCTGTCTTTCGTTCTGTGTGACTGCCCACCAGTCCGCCCGTCTGTCCGGCCCTCCGTCCGTTCCACAATCAGCCACAAAAAATTTTGGGAAGTTGCTGGGCGATGACTCGTAGGCCTGCTGGCTGGTGGGTCACTGATTCACTGCTCGGTAACTTGTAGGTCACTTGTTATCTGCGGATTACTACTGACCCACTGCAAGTTACCTATTAGCAAAGCTACTGCGTGCCCACTCTGTACAGAGGTAATAGCATCGGTGGGCTAACATGCCGCACCGATACCCTGCTGAGCTTTCCTTGGGCATTGCAGCGCTGTTGCACCGGTGTCCAGAATGAGGAAACACATTGAGTGTACGCCTAAATTTTCGGGTAGCGTGCTAAAGGTGAAACAACCGAGTCAGGATCAGGGACCAATGACGATGACGATTCTGACAATGGCTGTTCGGCCAGCGGCAGAAAAGCCGTCGTCATTCTACATCATTCCAACGCAAAATAGAGTTATCCCACGTGAACTCGAACTCACTCGGATACCTCGAAATACCGCCTGAACGAACTTTTTCTCGCCGTACATGTTCCTCCCATAGGTGCTATGTATTTTCCCTCCTGTTTATCTCGAAACGTTTCTTCGTGGCACCAGGGATATCTCGAGATGTTGACAAAAAGAACACAAATGAAAGTCCACTGCAGGCAGTAGAGAAGATCTGCGTTTGAACGCTTAGCTCCTCCTACACCCCGAACATCGTCGTGAAGGGAAAATTTACACTGAGTACGCGCTGTACAAGGCCGATGCCCCCTTCACTTGAATGCTGTCGGACGCCTACATCGTTGAGATGGCTGTGGACGACGCAGCCGATAATGCGGACGACGAGGAACCTCGAGAAGTGCCTACAACGGCAGAAACAAGAAACATGCTGGTAGTGCTTCACAACAAGGTGACGTCAAAGAATTCATGCGATGGGTTGGGCAGCTCGGAAACGCCCTTCTGTGACAAGATGCGAACACGATACAGGCGGGCGAGGATGACGCAGTACTTTCTTTCGTGTTATTTAAATTTTCTTGTTCCTGCGAATTGTTTTGCCTTTATTACGAATGCTATCCCCGTGCACAGGAGCTTTTGTTACTAGCACTAGCTCTTATACCAGTGGTGTGACCACAAATTTTTGGAATTTCGCTTAACTTACAACTTCGCTTATCAAACATCTTCAACGGATTTTAAGACTTCGTATTAATGCTGGAGTACTCTAGTCTCAAAAATCGCTGCCAGTGGGCTTCATCAGAAGGCTCCGGCATTAAAAATCAGCGCTATAAAATGTGCGAATTTGTTTCAGCTCGGATTCAATTTTTTTTACGCTCATCGCACCCCTGCCTTGAAAGCGCCTTCGTTCTCTTTCCCGCTCCCCTCTCATTCCGTTCCTCTCCCGTCTCGTTGCTCCCAAAATAACACGTTTAGTGGTTTGTTCAAATCAATTCAAAATTAACGCGCTCTGCTGTGCTCCAGGCCGGGTGCCTAGACGCCAGCGCTGCCGTACGGCGGACACGCGCGTGAAAAGAGGCATCCTACCACAACATTTAAGAACCACGTTGCCCTACTCCACGAGCGCTCCAAGCAGGAACGTGGAACCTATTTAGTGGAACCTTTCGTTGCTGTTGCCATTTGAGTTTTTAAAGACGATAGTCTTTCTTGGGCTACTTAAACCCAGAAATTTTGGTCTATCTCTATGTCTGTCCGTCTGTCTGTCTGTGACTCGATTCAGCCACCCGGCCAAAGCAGAATTGATATTGCGCAATAGTCTTATATACTCACAGCCACATGTAAACGTCTAAGCCCGGTTTATATGTTCATACTAGTCAACTTTGTTGAACAAGAACAAGACATTGCGCAAATATAAGACAGGAAATTAGTACACAAGGGATATTTACAGTGTTCCTTTATTAAAAAATTCGTGGATGCTTGGTTTTTCGATAGCAAAAATGATATTCTACATCTACTGCAGAAAACCGCCGCCTCCTGGCGGCATATGAAAAATCACGCGGCAACAGCAACGGAAAGTTCCACTAGCTAGCCAGCGGCCCGAAAACGCAACCCCACCTGGGAAGCGTGAGTAGGCCCGGGCACCAGGCAGGTCTCCGCGACGTAGCGGCCACGTCCTAGCTGCCGGTGATTTTAATAAAGTTGTTCCTCCTCCTCCTCCTCCACTAGCTAGCTTCCACGTTCTGCTTGAAACGCACGTGGAGCACGGCCACGCGGCTCTATAAACTTTCTAGTCGGCCGCCTCCATTCACGCGCGTCTCCGCCGTACTCCAGCGCTGGCATCGAGGAACCGGGCCTGTAGCAGTGGAACGCGGTAAATTCAAATCGCCTTGCGCAAACTTTTAGTGTGTTTACCTTGGAATGAGTGCGACGGTACAGGAACAGCATGAGAGGTGTGTGGGAAAGCAAAGGGGGGCATTTCCTTGGCAAATGTCTACAAAGACTATCGTCTTTTGACGACATTTGCAACGAAAGGAGCAGATACGCGGCAAATTTTTTTAAATGCCAAAGGGCGTAGAATGGGGCTTGCTGGTGATGTTTCATATTGAATTGCGCTGCGTATACAAAGACTAATAGGACACTAACAGCACTGGCCTCGTCCCAGTCCTGTTAGCGCCCTATTTGTCTTTGTATACGTAAGGCGATTCAGTATGAATTTTAAGTGCCGCCAGGTTGCGCGGGCAACAGCATGCGAAGATTTTCTACAGTTGATGTAGTACTTCATTTTCTATCGCAAAAACCAAGCACTCATGAATTTTTTATAAAGGAACACTGCAAGTGTCACTCATGCATTGATTTACTGCCTTATATTCGCCTAATGTCTTGTGCTTGTTCAACAATGTTGACAAGTATGAACATTAACACCGGACTTAGATGTTTAGATTTGGCTGTAGGTATATAAGACTATTGCGCAGTTTCTGTTTCGCTTTGTCCGGGTGACTTATTCGAGTTTAAGACAGACAGATAGACAGGCATACAGACAGACAGACCAACATTTCTGCGTTTAAGTAGCCCAACAAGGTCTATCGGCTTTAATAAACTCTACGGGTTTCTAGTTGCAACCCAGCACGCCAATTGTACAAAAACACGCAGTAAAAAATCTATGTGCGAGATGGCTCTCAAATAACTCTCATTTGAATGAGATGTTCGGATGAGGAGGGGTAGGGGGGATTAGGACTCTTAATAAGCATACTGGAATTACTTTAGAATATTCATAATTGGCGATATTTCCCTCTCTATACTAAGGCTTTGGCGTGATAGCTTGTTTAGAGAGAAACTGTATCGCTTTTAATACCTTCCAGCTAATTTCGGCAAACGCTTTTCTGAACACAAATAAATAGTTGGAACGCGAACACTTGGTCCTGCGTTTTCCATATTTCGAACTTTTATTGAAAACGATGTTAGCTGTAGTTTTCGTGGGCGTTGAGTGCATTAGACAACACTCTTGCATAGTTTGTTTTTCAAGAAAAGTCAATGATATATGGTATAATACACAATAAATGAAGGTGCATTGGGAAACATCAACGCCTAAAGAGTGTACACCACATGTGGTTGTCTGCATTAGATACGGTGATATCCACGTCAAATAACAGACGAACCATAGAGTGGAACCGCTATACTCGGTTACAACTTAAGAGCGGCACCACCTCATGCAGTGTATCCCTCCGCCAAAGCGCCGGACCCGTGACGTCAGTGCGCGCGCGTTTTGAAAGGGGTTTGCTATGAATGCGTGATATCGTCTGCCTTGTCTCACGCAGTTTGTTTGTCGTCACGGGAGTCGTTTATAAACATATTAAGTCCAAAAAATCACGGGAACGGCTCACGCCATGTTCAAAATATTCCCAGTAACGCCCTACTTGCGCCGCGCGGAGAACTATCCGGCTACGGTGATAAGGCAGAGCGGCAACTTTCGGTGCCGTTCTTAAGTTGTCACGGAGTATAGGTGATAAACTACGCTGTGATAACGGCGTTTCAGTGTCCTCGTTGTCAACAGACGTACTGCACACATATGCGCATTTACAGCCTACTAACCAACCTTATAACCACCTGCTCCTATTTCACAGCAGCGTGTAATTCGCTCACTTAATTTGCTTTTAGGATGGAGTAACCAATGCACTAACTTTGGCTTCATACCCGCAAACAAAAGAGGCGAATCTACGGTGAAATCCAACCTTGACAGTGTGCCGGGCTATGGCTCGCAGGAAGGCGATATTATTTCATCAGCGACGTCTTATTTGGAGGCTTCCTCCTTCGTCAACAACATTTGTTTATGCCGTCCTTTCAGTATTTTGTTGTTATGCGCGCTAACAACGTTATGCTATACGCCTTTTCCAAGGTACTTTCGAGGGCGATGAAAGCGGTCGGCATGGGTCGGTGTGGCCCGACCGACCCAGAGTTACGCGCTTCTGAGTGTTGACATAGTCTCAAAATGCTACCGTCCGCGACCGCACCACCACAAACCGAAGCACTGAAAGGGTAAGGTTTTCGACTGTTGACAGAGTCACGAAATGCTACCGTCCGCGACCGCACCTTTCAGTAGCCCCACAAACCGAAGCACTGAAAGGGTAAGGTTATGGCACAGGGGGGAGGATGAACGTAAACGAAAAAAAAAAAAAGAAATTGGCCGCGTATCTGCTCTCTTCGTTGCAAATGTCGACAAAAGACGAAAGCCTCTTTCGACATTTGCAAAGTAAACGCCTCCCTTCGCTTTCCCGCTCACTTCTCATGTTGTTCCTTTTGCGTCGCGCTCCTCCCAAGGTAAACACACCAAAGGCTTGCTCAAGACAATTTAAATTTACTGCGTTCCACTGATCCAGGCCGGGTGCCCCGATGCCAGCGCTGGCGTACAGCGGAGAAGGCATCCTACTTTAACATTTACAGAACCGCGTTGCCCTCGTCCACTTGGCCTCGTCCCAGTCCTGTTAGTGTCCTACCGAACCTGTGAAAGTTGTATTTCACCGCAGATACACCTTTCGTGGAACCTTTCCTAGCTGTTGCCGCTTGATTTCTTAAAATGCCGCTAGAACTAATAGTGGCGCGGGCGACAGTGTCAACTTCCTTTTCTGCAGTGGGTGTAGGAATCGATTTCGCAAAAATCAAGCATCTATGAATTTTTTTATAAAGAAACACTGTAAATATCCCCTGTGTATTAATTTTCCGTCTCATATTTGCGTAGTGTCTTGTTCTTGTTCAACAATGTTGACAACTATGAAAATATAAACCGGACTTAGACGTTTAAATTTGGCTGTGAATATATCAGAATATTGCGAGAGTTTATTTCACTTTGGCTGGGTGGCTGAAAAGAGTCACAGACAGACAGACAGACAGACAGACAGACAGACCAATATTTCTGGGTTTAAGTAGCCCAAGAAAGACTATCGTCTTTAAAAACTGCTAGACCATAGACGCAACTAAACCGAAACTTCGAGCTCAGCCGGCCGGCGCACGCCATCAACGCTCCCGCCGCTGCTGCCGACACCGCGCGAACCGCGACCGCAGCGCCCTCTAGGCGCCTAGCAAAAGTCACGGCC
The DNA here is from genome assembly GCF_048455015.1 of Haemaphysalis longicornis. NCBI lineage: Eukaryota > Metazoa > Arthropoda > Arachnida > Ixodida > Ixodidae > Haemaphysalis > Haemaphysalis longicornis. The sequence continues at coordinate 58,086,240 of NW_027526225.1, read as the reverse complement.
GCCCACCCATGGTTCGGGAAAGCGCCGTGCCGAAACTGAAAAAAAAAAAAAAATTATCTTTAATCCACGCTGTGAAGGTGGTTGGACTGCGTAGCTGCAAAATACACCCACAACGATTACGCATCACCCACAACGATCACTTGAATTTGCACACGCGGCTCTACAAAGAGTGAAACCACGCATCGTTACTTTCATGGTCTACACATGGTAGGCTGGAATGAACTGAATGACTTGCTCTACCGTGTTGTGCCAGAGCGCCCGGCCCAAATTTGTTGCACGGCTTTATTTTCATGGTCCACACATGGTACCCTGGAATGAACTGAATGACTTGCTATACCGTGTTCTGCCAGAGCGCCCGGCCCAAATTTGTTGCACGGCTTTACTTTCATGGTCTACACATGGTAGTCTGGAATGAACTGAATGACTTCCTATGCCGAGTTGTGCCAGATGGCCCGGTCCGACTTAGTTGCACGGGGCGACGCGCCGACAGCGGAGCCGATTCACGCCTCGACCAAACCAGACCAAACACCCCGCGTCCGACAAGCCCAAACTTGCATCGCCGCAGAGTCGCCTCTCCTTTTTCCGTCGTGGCGGCTCGGCCGAATCATGCATCGCGCGAACGGACGGCAAACGACATGCCGCTACATGCCTGGAGACGGTTCCGCTGAGACGGCGACGGCGTCGCCTTTCCTTTTCCCGTCGTGGTGGCTCAGCTGATGCAACCGCTTCGCCCCATTTGTCCGATTTCAAACTTCGGCCAACGAGAGTCTTTTTTGAAACGATTAAAACTTTCCGGGGACGCAGAGCACTCCCTGAGGTATAAACCCCGCCTTGCGGCACTTTTCAGTGGCACTTTTCGGCGCCACGTTTCGGAGGCACCGAGAGGAGAGGTGCTGACGCCTTTGTGCGAGCCTTCTACTTGCTGTATATAAATGTTGCTTAAACTTTTCATCGGTTCGAGAACGTCATCGCTCTGGTCTGCGCCGCGTCGATAGCGGGCGGAGCAAGGCAACGTCACTGCACCGGTGACAGCGTCGGGATGGCTGATTCCCAACAGTGGTCATAGAGCTGGGAAGGCCAGTCCCAACAACCGATCTCCCTTTTTAATATATGAAAGCGTGGTGACGTCACTACTTGATTTCTATGCGATTGGGCAGCTTTACACCCGGAGTAGCTTACGCAGCCGTTATCTTTACAGGGAAACACACGCGGCGAAAATGAACTTGCCTTCTTTACAGTATTCGCAGACACCGTTATCATACATTCTAAAGTTTGCCCTTCGAACCTGGGCTTTGAATGAGCACAGGTGGCGGAACACCGCCGCTTTGCTTGTTGACTTCACCGTCTGTCTCCCCGTCTCCTCCAGTGGACGTAGTCGGTAAGACACCGGGCTCTCGCTCCGTTTCTTTATTTGGGTCCAGGTTTAATTTCTGGCAGTCCAGTAATTTCTTTGAGATAGCCTGGCGTTTTCTGTTGCCGACCCCACGAAAATCTAGTTGGCTGGTAAGGTGTACTGCTTCGCAGTAAAATGATCTTTAAACGTAGGTTTTACCAGTACCCTGCTCTACAGCCGCCCTGCTCTACATCCGCCATGGATGTTCCGCCTTTGCAAATTGTAACTGGAATGACCGTTCTAATATACAAATATGATATCCCTACCCGTGCCTTGACGTTCTTCGCATTAGAACTGACCTCCCAAAAATACAGGGCGCACACCCATCTATACACGAATGGATATGAGACAGCCACCTCATCTGTTATAGGAATCTGGTTTCCGTTCTCCTGTACTTCTTCAGAGCAATGCTTAGCCACACGACAACATCCACGGTTACCGAGCTTGCCGCTCTGCGGGCTGCTTTCGCCTGTATACATCACCGAGCCACCAGCATGTCAGTGGGCAATCTTCACGAATTCTCGGCCGGCGCTTCAGTGCTTAAAATCATACCCGAAATATCAGCTTGTTTTCGACACAATGCCTTGCACCTATGAAGGTTTGCCTTAACTGTATCACTGCGCGTGTGCTGTGTGCGCGATCCTGCGACTGTCAGTTTGTGTGTGCTTATTTGTGTTTGTAGTGTCTGTATGAGTTTTTGTGTCTTCGCTTCCTATCACTTTCGCACCTCTCACATTCATGTGGAGTAGCAAGCCAAGCTCGCTGCCAGGCTGACTTCTCCCCATCATTAAAGGCATTCCTCCTCTTCCTCATTGCACCTATATGCAAGCTCCAAAAACCATCATGTAGAGCTTCAGCGGATTCCTGCCCACTGTGGTATAACAGGGAACGTGAAGGTTCACACTACGGCATGGATCACGGATGGTCTACACGGGTGAATGTTACCTATACCGTTTTCCAGACAAGACGCTTCAGCTCTTGCGTCAAAAGTTGCGTGGAGTTTTCAACAATCTACGTGGGCTGCTGCACCTGCAAAATTCCGCACCGCTTCACTCCATATACCTGCACGGGAACTTCAGGAGACCAGACGGACTGACCGAGCATTACGAAGCGGTTCTTCAGCGCGTGCGGCTGAATGACGATTACACAAGTCATTTTCGCTTCAAGATGAAACAGACCACATGTCTCCTCTGCAGTCTTTGTGACGTGCGTGGTGTGCGGGGTATACAGCATATAGGACGTCCCTCTTAACGTACCTGGGGCAATCGCTTTCTAGAAGACTAGCGCTGAGTGACGTGTCAGGCCTAACTCTAAACGTGCCGGCTTCCCAAGCGATAAAAACCTTATTGACTTTCCTTTCAAGTGCCAGAACTGATCAGACTCTGTAAATGACGCATCATCACTTCATCAATTTTATTCCTTACCGTACATCTGGTGTATCAAGCTGGGCGGCTTTTCGTGGCTAACCTCACCAGTTCCATTAAAGACCATCGTCTCTTTCTGTGTTTGCTGGCTATTTTCTGCGCCAATATAAAGCCAATTTAAATGACTGATTCATTTGCCCGCGTTTCATGGTTCCGCCGTGAATATGGCGTTGAGATTGCTTACCGATCGTTTCTCTAAGCCAGCAGCCAATCAGCATTCAGAGTTATAAGGTCGTCGGTCCTCGGCTACCTGCACGGCAAGCAAAAGTGGGCTAAGTTGCATAAGAACACTACGTGTTGAAAAGCGGATGGTAGTTATGTGCTTGACTTTAAAAAAAAAAAAAAAAAGCCTTTGCACACATCATCAGCTTACAGGTGATCTTCATTATTTATATTGTTTCCAGGCGTACTAATTTGCGGCCGTTGGGCTCGTCGTCTTCAAATGACCCAGCTAATAGCTCGCCTATTACCCAACTCTCTCGCGACGCGATCCATACTGGTTTAACAGCAATTCATCGCCGAGGCAGCTCCGCGAAATGGAGGACCCTTCACGTGTCTAATGAGGTCCTAGCCGCGCGGACTTGCAGTGGTGTTGTGTAATTATCACTCCACCGCAAAATTTCTCTCTGTCCTCGATTTAAACTCCAACGTGAATACGTGTTTTGAGTGTAAATGGGCTCGCAGCGCAAGAGTGTGGGATTACTGCGTATGTCCCGAATACAACTCTGTTATTTATAGCGCCATAGGGGGATATTATTCTTTCTGAGCCCGCAATAAAGCGCTTTTCGGTTTTTTAAGGAGGAGCGAGCGGTTTGGACATTTATGTTTCTGGTTGCGAGCTCAACTGGTGACTGCGCCAGCGTGATTCTATTTATGCTTTGCTTATAGGTCTCGCTTCGCATGCTTGACAAAGATATAAAAGAGATTCATTTGCAAGTATTGAGTTCCTTTAATGCACGAGACATAATGCAACATTTGGGTGTGTTTGCATGGTTTCCTATCTGTAGCCCGTATTTTTTTAAATAAGAAGATTATATCTGCGCTCATATTGTTGAATGGTTTTCACAGTTTGCGACGAGTAGACATTGCACAGGAAACTAAACAACCACGACGACATAAGCTTCAGTCCCGAAGTTATTTTTATAAACGCCTTCTTTACGTCTCTGGATCTCAAGCAGGAAACGAAGACTGGGCCAGATGCGGAGAAAGCGTTCCGAATTCAGAGTGCATGACGGGCAGACTAATCACCTTACTTGGCGTTATAGACTGCCGGCATTTCTTTCGGTATTTCCTCAATGAGTCCCTCATTCTTTAAAATAATTGTTCCGCTAAATCATAGGGATCGCAGAACTTCCTTCTGATTCCTAAGAGATCCGCAGACTGTTGATGAAGTTGGCTGATTTGTTCACAGATCGTTAGGCCTAGCAACCGCCACAGCGTAGCATTTCCGACGAAGGCAAAATACAAATGAGTCACGGTTGCTCAAGAGTGTGGCGCACGTTCAGGCGCTGGACACGGCGTTCTTACTTAATCTGTGCACTGATGTAAGCAGCGCTATCCCGAATCATTCGTCATGACACGGCTCGCCGCGCTAAGCACAGAATCTGAATTCCCATTTCTTAGACGTACTGTACACGTACAGATTATAGGTTTTAAGCACCGCTGCGGAGTCATTTCACGCAACGCTGGCTTCGTACAACGTTAGTAGTCTTCTCTTGAAACTGAAGCCACAGGCGCAGATTTGAACACTCACGATTTGGAGAAGACCATTAGTCTTGTAGATAAAGAGAAATTTTGTGCCAAATTTCTTCCACCGCGTTTTTTTCTCTTTTATCTTCTTTACCTTTCAGTACGTTTGCCTTTTTGAAACTATTTTGCTCCGTAAAAAATCAAGTCTCCGAGTGATTTGCCTATAATCGAGGATCATTTAGCCTGGTGTGTAATTACGCAAACACAGACCTCGGGAGACTCGCGCAGCACTCGTGGTACTGCGCGACATCTGTTTGTACTTTTGTTTGGTAATCAGTACGACGAATTACGACGATTACGATGAATTACAGGGAGGAGAGATTTTTACAACAGATCTGTTATAGGCTAATAACTTCCAGGCTCATATTACCCGCTCCTTTACTCCTCACTTTTGAGCCCCTTCTTCCTTCAGCCGCCTAGCGGAACATTCGAGAGGAGCACTCATTTAGCGGGGCACTAATACCTGACAGCACGCCGTAACGCTTGCCAGTATCATACCACGGATATTCATCACTACCCTTGACAAGCAATGTGGCATAGATTTCACAAACATCGTACAAACGCACTCCCTCAAATGCTGACTGGAATATAAGTGGAACATTAAGTGGATCCGCCAACAGCGCATTCCCTTCTTTGCTTAGTTCCAAGTAAAAAGCATAAACATAAAGAAAACAAGTGGATATAGTTCCAGATAAGTTCCATTTATATATATCGTTCAGGTTATTTTTGTTCGGAGCCACACGCAATATCTGGATCACCTTTTTTAACTGGAACTTACTTGGAAGCAGATTAAGAGTGTACTGTGGAGGGCATGTGCGAGTACTAAATTTTACAGTTGGGGTCTTTTTCAGATCCATTTCTTTCTCCGCGGAGAGCGAGAGAGAGAGAGAGAGAGAGAGAGAGCAACTTTATTGAGCCAAACAAAATTGCGGCGACTACGTTCCGGATGGGGTGGTTCCCTCTTCACGGGACCCATATGCGTCCGCGGCTGCGTGGTCCCTGGAGATCAGTATGAGCTGGTCTGCCATGGCGGGGCTGGTTAGCAAGTTCTCCCATAGCTCGTTAAGTGGTGTGGGAAGGGTACTGGTGTGTTGGGTAAGGGGTGGGGGGATGGTCTCGATGAAATCGCACTCTCCGATGACGTGCCGAAGCGTGCCCAATTGCCCACAGAAGCTACACTCTTCTTCGCATCTCTCGGGGTGCATTCTGTTTTGGAGAGAGGGGTGCGGGAAGGACCTTTCTTGCTTCGCGTAGGATCGCGTTCAGTTGATCTGTATTTCTTCAGTAGCTGTAGGTACGACGCCGCATATGCGATGCGCAATGTCACAAAGGCCTGGACCAGCGTGAGCGCGTCGTCTTCCTTCAGTCCTCTTCGCCTGTTTGTAACCATACAGACCATGTTCGGGAACTGTTCCGTGGTGGTCTTTATCTTCCTTAGCACCGCTGGGGCCTTCCCGTTGTTCTGGAAGATCTAACTAACTTGTGGGTTTGGGCTAGTGGCTTCATCATTAAACTGTAAAACAGCGCTTAAACGAAGACAGCAAGAGAACACAATAAGAAAAGAAGGAAAGAGAAGATAAATGGGAATTCCGCACTCGTGTCTGTGTCTTCTCTTACTATCTTCATTTATGCACTATTTCACAGTTTAATCTGGATGATAACTCCCAGGACTCACGCTTGCGTGGTTGGCGTTAGGCTTGTTCCGTCTATGGAAATACGCACCTTCTCTTGCTCTCGTTTCTTTCTTCGTGGCTTTATGATTACGAGCTCTGATTTTTGTGCCGAGCAGCCGAGACGGCATGCCTTTGCATAGTCGTGTACATTGTCGGCCACTCTCTGAAGGGTCTCTTCCATCCAACTCTCCCACCCCGCTCTGGACGTCCACACGGTGAGTTCGTCCGCGTAGAGAGCGTGGTCAATGCCCTCTATGCCTTGGAGCAGAGCTGGGAGCGGGAGTAGCGCCAGGTTAAAGAACAGGGGCGACAGGACCGACCCTTGCGGGGTGCCCCAGTCTCCCAGCGCTATCGGTCGCGACCTTCCGTCCCCGATCTTGATCTTTGCCGTTCTATTACTGAGGAAGTCCCGGACGTACTTGAACGTTCGCTCTCCGCACCCAGTCTCTCGCATGTTTCGGAGTATGCTGTCGTGGGTTACGTGGTCAAAAGCTTTTTTGACCACGTTCTTGGCTTTTTTATCACCAGTTCGTGTAGCTGCACTAGGGCGTCTTGCGTGCTCAGGTGCCCTCGGAAACCGCACATGGTCGGTGGCATCTGGTGGGTGGTGTCTGGATGCTTCTGGAGTCTCTTAAATACCATGCGTTCGACCACCTTCCCCACGCGCGACGTGAGAGAGATTGGTCGCAGGTTGTCGACGTGAGGTGGCTTCCCGGCTTGGGAATGAAGCGCACCTCCGCTTCCTTCCATTCTTTAGGTAACGAGCCCTTCTCTCACGCTGCGTTGGCGAGGCCCAGGTGCTCCGTCCGACTCTTGTCACTCATGTTCCTTAGAACCTTGTAGTTGATGGCGTCTATGCCCGCGCACTGCCTTGGTTACTTTCGTCTATGGCCGCGATCAACTCCGGCTCGTTGAAGGCCGCGTCCATGTCTTCCTCGGTCGCCCCTTGGTGCTCGAGGGATGGTTTGCCGCTCTTTTCAGTTTTGAGGTACTTCGCGTGAGTTCTCGGACGAGCTTCTCCCCGTCGCCGTCGCAGCTATTTATCGTTCGGGCGAGGCCGCGGGCACCTGCGCGCTTGCTCTTCAGTGGGTTTATTAGCTGCCTCAGCAGTTTCTACGTCTTTTTCGTCTACAAGGTTCCCTGGAGATCAGGTCAGACCATCCATTTCTCCCTGTATAGTTGTATCGCGTACTGGGCTGCTTCTATGTTGAGGTCGTGGATGCGTTTCCGCAGCTTCTTGTTGTGTCTCGACCTCTTCCACCGTCTGGTGAGCCCGTGTCTGGACTCCCACATGTGGGATAGCCTGCTGTCCACAAAGGGAGCCTGTGTTGTCGTGGCTATCTTCTGCGTGAACTCCTCGACTAGTTCGCGTTGCTCCTCGACTAGTTCTCATTGCCCGTCTGGAAGGTCGGCAATATGAGTTCATAACGAACACATTACTGGCGTTTCCCACTTTCCGCCGTGAATTTCGATTAGCGTGTGCTCGCAGCCACGTTGAGCCGTAATGTGCTGCGTAGCCGCAACGTTACTGCGCACCAGGGTCGCCGTGCCCTTCTCGTTGGGGTCCGTGTAAACGATGTACCCGCGAACTTGACTCGGCCATTGGTTTCCTGTACCGCAATGACATCTGATTTCTGTTCTAGGTTTTCCACGCATAACTGAAGCTCCCCGATCTTGTGCCTTTCGCACCTGGAGTTCCATTGGAATTATTTTCGGTCTTCTTCTCCTTGCCCTTAGTCTTCTTCTGCATGTTGGATGGTGCCTTGTTTTCCGCGGTGCTAACTTCTCGCGGCCTGCCTATCATTCGCTACTCGCGGACCGGGAGAAAGAACGAGCAGAAAGGCGGCATGACTAGCCCTTAATTGTCTTGCCGTTTTTCAGTGTGGTTGTTGCGCTGCCAAAAGAAATCCATTCACATAAACTCGTCCAGCTTTTCACATTGGGTTCGGATCATAACTGCAAAGGCGTACGGCTGTAACAAGACACCTTCCCTGTCGCTGCTGAATTTCTGTAAGCTTGACAAACGTTTCGGTCCGTCAGTTGGTATGCCCGTGGCTCTCATCCTTTTCATCGTCGCGTCATCGGGAGCTGGCATTTGCGCCGTCATTAGAAGACTTGCTAGGCATCTAAAACCAAAGTTGCGCTTGACTTAACAGCCATATTCACGCTCCTCGTCCGGACGCAGTCACGGAACAAGGCCTAGGGGATTTCCAGAAAGTCTCTGCTCCTCTCATGAGCACATCGGGGAGGCAGTGGCTTTGAACTTCCAGGTGGGTCGCTAGGCCTAATTCCCTGCTTCCGGGTGAGGAGTGCATATAGCGTTTTATACACAGCGTGCATTGCAGTGGAACCAACGGAAGCAGTCCAGAGCGAGAAATTAACAAATTTTATCGCCCCGTCTCGCGTCTTAGTTCAGTGGTACATTTACGATGTGCACCCCTGAGAGTAGAACACGTTCGAAACACCAAAATTTGAAATGCTGCCTGGAATGTATTTCGGAAAGAATTTTTTGGAAAAAATTTCGGAAAGAATTGGCTCAATCTGCCAATTTTATCTTTTCTGACCTCTCCCCTACTTAAGGAACCCCTGTATACTTCTAATGTACGTTTCAAAAGGCTCAAAATACGCAGCGCAGGATTTATTTACTCTGAAGCCGTAAACAGGAAGTAGGGGGTTCTTAACCCCCCCCCCCCCCCCCCGCCCCCCTTCCCATAAAAAAAAATTCTGGCTTCGGAATTTCAACTTTCTATTGTATGTCACCGATCCACATGATGCGTATGCGAAAAGAAAAGAAACCAATAAAAATTTTCTATATGGCTGTTGTTGCGCCCATAAACCCTCCCCCTACCCCCGAAAAAAATTCTGGATATGGCCCTGGTCTGACGGGTATTAAAGGTGAAGGCAGGGCAATACGTTATTCACCTGGCAACAAGCATTCGAAGGGACAAGGCGCCTATTCTCGAGACAAGCGGATTCTAGTGCGTCGTGATAAACATATTGAAACTCGGCAGCGAAATGGGATGTTGCAACGATGTACACGAAAGGACGAAGGAAAAATGTTGAGTAGGGTTAGATCAAATAAAATAAGTGGGAAAAGAAGAAGAAAACTGGAACATCAGTACGCTTAGCCTATAAAGTAGTACGCGATAAGGCCCTCTAGTTGTCAAGTTAAATTAATGTTCGTGTACTATGGGGATTGCACAGACAAGATCGATATTTTACACGTCTGACCGTCTGGGTTACATTTTTAAAAGCTAGTGCAAAGCAGAATGTAGGATGCCAGAACAGTTAAGGTACAAAGTCGTCCGTGATGAAGCTCGCCGACTCTAGACGGTCTCGAAATTTAATTTTCCGAGAAGTAAGAAGCAGACAGTCTCGACATTTCATTCGTAAAGTTGTTTGTTCAAGAATTTCGAGAGTCTTGGCCAGAGCAAAGCCGGCTTCTATTTATACGATACGGCTTCAGACAAGTAGGCGTCATACGTATTAAGAATTCTATATCAGTGAAGCCGTCTAGATGTCCATACAAGTAGGTGTGTTGGCTCCCGGGATAAGAAGTTCTTGAGTTAGCATTTAAAGCTTTTCTCTCGAAGTTTCTGGGCCTACTCAATTTTCGAAATTCAAGCTTGATATTTAGATACAGGCCTCACGTATTTTACTGAAAATATATCTGGACAACTCGCAAGATTTTAATTTTTTTATTCGAACTTCGGCCTTATTGGATTGCTGTCGCGATGCAATTTGTCTTCCGGGCAGCGCACCGACCCCAAAGCTCACATACGACGTCGTTTTCGAGGTGCTCCTAACGAAGGGGTACAGAACACAGGGCCTGCAGCAGACTATTATGTGGTCTTTTACGAGTATATATTTGGTATTTCGGCTGTCTCCGAATTGCACGTGCAAAATGCGTGCCCTATGGATCGCTGTTCTCGCTAGAGTTAATTAAACGAAACCAAAAATCGTTTTCACCTCAACAAATGTGCTTTCGATTTTCGTTTTCGTTGATCATGCAAAAGGATTTTAGCAGCAGAGCTATTTAGGCGGGGATTCGGCCGTCCGCAGCAACAAAAAACCCTGAAGCCTCAAAAAGAAACTGTGGTTAGAGAAGTCATGGAGTCGAACCCGAGACCTTCGCGCCGTGAAACCGGCAACCTAAGCACGGGGCTATCCGAATTTTTTTTTTTATTTAATGCCGGTCTTCGACACAACACAGAAACACAAAACAAACTTATTTACATGACCAACTCGACCGACAAGCCACCAACCTATGAAGGCTGATGTCTCTCTAAAATACCTTAAGCGTAGTCAAGGGTTCTATCCTTGACAGCCACTCATAAGCGCATGCCTTGCGCTCCTGAGATAACCATTCAGTTGGGTCTGGCTGTTCTGTTGACGTGACAGACCTATACTACTCTAAACCGCATGAACATTTGCTCGCTTCTGTCCAGTCCTCTATTCATGAGAGTGGAGTGGTGCAGTTCGAGAATTCCACTGGAGTGTCGGTTGCAAACTTCATGGGAATGCTCGAGTTTTCTTAATTCCACTTTTATTTCCTTTGAAGGAAGGAATTACCTACAACGCCATGGCATTTGTATCTGGTCTTGTGTCACGCCGATTCTGTGCAATGTCTTTTTAAGCAGTCTAGACCGCACCATTAATGATGTCCTTGACTCTAATTTTGTTCTTACCGTTTTATATCTGTTGATCACTTTTTAGTGATTTTAAAGAAAAACACACGTTGCCATGATAAGGAACATTTTAGAGCTTTTATAGCGACATGGGAAAGGCCTAGTCTTTACTCATGAAGTACCTGTTGACAATGAACTGCAGTTTTTAGACATTACCATGATGTTTTCTGAAGACCATGTTTGTTGGTGGTACAATCCACGCGCCCAGAAATAACTTCTGCTCTATGAATCGGCACGCTCAAAAAGAGTTAAAAGGGCAATCGCATCTCTCACTCTGGAATATGTGTTACAAAAATAGTGTGCTCACAAGATGCAGGACAGTTTTATCAATCAAATTGTCAGGCTTCCCTCGGCCGGTTTGCCTGGCACTGTTGTCGTCCCAGTGGCAAAGACGTTGCTCAAAATAGTGAAAGAAGAGAAGAAGGCCAAAGATATCTCTCATCCGCCAAAAACACTTTTCATGCCGTACATGCACTGAGTGTCACACAACATGAAAAAATTAGCAGTGGCTTAGCTCGGCTATGCTAGGATATACGTAGCGGGGGCTGAGGTTCAGGTGGTTATTCTTAGGTTTCCTGGTTGTCTAGGATTAGCTGATTATCATGCTTACTGCGGCTAAAACGATTTTCAATCCAATCTAATCCAGTCCAGTCCAGTCACTGCTTCTTGCGCATGCGCAGCACGGCTGTCCAGGAGCCACGCGAAATGGCTATCAAGCGGCTCCGGCGCAGCGTCAGACTTGGCTACTGCGCAACCGAGACGCACCGCCAGGCACGCGCCGGCGCTAGTGCGCCTGCTGCGGCTATGACGTCACTCCTCTGGAATGCGCAGAGCAGCGAATGTGCAGACCCAGTTCTCTACACATCCGTGCTCCAATTTGATTGGATTTCAACCCAACGCAATCCAATTCATTCTAAGACAATTCAATCCAATCCAATCCAGTCCGATCCGATCCGATCCGATCCAAACCTATCCAATCCTCCTCGCGCTGCGAAGAACGGCCCACGCGAAACTGCTCAACCTCGGCCAGTGTAACTTCCGCTACAAAAGGTCGCCGTAAGATACGGGATCAACCTTGCGTTCTCTGCCCCGTGTAAACTTTCGCGCCTGTGCTCGCGCATACCGGGTGAACGCAGGAAGAAGGCATGTGGGAAAAACAGTCAAATCGGAACGTCGATTGTGCTTTCGGTGTTGTCTATGAAATCCCGCTATCTTGCGGACGGTCTGACGTCGGCCAAACGGGCCGTTGCGTCAACGACAGAGCGAGGGAACATGAATTGTCGCTTGGAAAGGATAAAGGAGCACATTTGCCCACTCACTCTCGTACCTACGGTTGTGAGCCACGGATCAAGGAGATAAGAATACTGAACAAAAGCAAGAACACGGAGACGAGGGAATTATAGCCGAAGCGTATTATATCTGGGACAGAGCGGATAACTATGTAAGTGATACCTCGATGGCTCTGTAGAATAGCGAAATGGGCTTTCTGAAAAACGTGTTATCATCTCTGTATGTGTACGATCCTTCTTTCTCGCCTTCGCTTTTCCTAGGGAATATAAGCACATGCGTAGCCGAATAAAATAGTTGGAAGTTAGCGCCTGTCTAGTCTACTCTGTTTCTGCGTCCGTGTTCTTTGATGCGCTCTAAATCACGACTACTGCCCACCAACTAGCCCAGCAAGAAGTTCTTCTGGTTGTAAACGGTCTACGCGACTGAGCTATCGTCGTAGTCCGGACGCATGGCCTTTCTTTTGGGTTCGTAGCACGGGTGTTGGTTTTCAACTTCACCGCTGGTTCGAGCACGTGCTGATGCGGTTTACTTTGGGAGAGACGTGAAAGCCTGTGGTTGAAAACGATCCGGGTCTGCCAGTCATGGAGAACCCTCACCGGCAAGTTAGAAATTAAACGTAAGGTGAAACCGTCGGGTCACCGACGAAGGGAGGGGGACCGCGAGCTCTGCTGTTTAGCCAGCCTTGCAACAATAGCGGAAGATGGGCCGATTTTTTTTTCGAACCACCCTCTACTCCTGGCAATGCCGATCGTGCGAGGCTCCGGGCACCCTGTACAATATTATTCGGGGCTAGCCGTGATAAGAACCCCTGCCTACGCCCCACCCCCTTCCCTTCCATGAGCATTGCCAGAGAGCACTGGCCAGCTCGGACCTTCACGACCAGCTTTGACGAGCACAAGAAACGGGACAGTATCAAAAGGTCCTGAAATAAGGGCTCTTACCCCAGGATGGATGTGTAGCGGCCACTTCGCCATCGGCTGAAAGCGCCCACTATCATCGCCATGGGCTGCTGTGCCATCGTCAGCAGCGCGTGGCCTCGACACGCAGGACGAGCGTGGCCTCGAAACGCAGGACGAGCCACGCGCCAGAGAACACCCAGGCTACTGCGCTGCTCGGCCGAGTTCCACGGGCGAGCAGCGCAGTAGCCTGGGTGTTCGCTCCGGCAAGGCTCCGGAGTAGGCTCCAGCAAGGTGGAGGCCAAGCTGGATGGTAGGAGCTCGTACAATAGGGAGTAATGGTCCTCCTGGGCTGTGACGTGGTACAGTCGAAAAAGCATTCCATCTGTATAAGCCACACCTCGGAGTTCTTGGGGTAGAACGGTGGGCGGGGTGGCAAGGTCGCTGCACTGACTGCCGTGGCGGAGGCACTTTGAGTGGAGTGGGTGAGCGCAGCCGGCTTGGAGTGGCCCGTAGAATGACGTTCAGTGCAGCCGGGTGGTGGTAGAACGTCTCGTCGCTGTTGGGTTCGAGAGTCGTCTTCAGGGCGCGAGGGAGGCTGCAAGCCGGTCCGCACGGTCCCCGTTCCATCGTGCGGTACGTTGCGCGAGGTAACCGTGGAAGGGGGCGATGCAGCGTCTTTGTGGCGGGAAAGACTGGAGCCGAGGCGCCTTACCACGAAAGCCTGCAGCGTGTCGTAGGGCCGCTCACCGTGTTTTAGAGGCTCACAGCGTAGGACGGCCGGAAGCAGGGCGGTGGTGATGCGGTAGCGCTCGGTCTGTGAGTCGATGCCGCGGATGAAGAAGTGCGCTTGCATTTTTACGAACCAGGCTCGGGGGTAGGGTCGCTCGAAGGCCGGGTAGGGCGGCAGAGGGCAAGCGAACTGGGGCTCCATACTGCCAACGTCCGGGTCACCAATTAATGTAGGGCGCAGATGTGGTCGTGCGGCTGACCCTACATTTATTTACTGAGGAGGATTCCGTGTTAGCAGAAGCCCCGCGAGTCGGGGAGCGCCCGTGGAACTCGGCCGAGCAGCGCAGTAGCCTGGGTGTTTTCTGGCGCGTGGCTCGTCCTGCGTGTCGAGGCCACGCGCTGCTGACGATGGCACAGCGGCCCATGGCGATGATAGTGGGCGCTTTCAGCCGATGGCGAAGTGGCCGCTACAGATGCTTTACAATGACATTTATTCGTCCACCTTTTTTTAAAATAAAAAACTCTGGATTACACGTTACGGTGCTGAGTTTTTTTTTTTTTTTTTTCCTGAGATGTTGCTGTAGTGTTGTATTAGTATATGAAACCGTGCAATACAATCCGTAAAGCTTTGATAATTTGTCTTCGTTACCTTTAAACTGGTTTATTTTTGTTAATTTTTACTTAGGTATATGTTTCTGGGATAATCAGAACATTTGGATTCCTCCGTCCTCTTTATTGCCTTACCACAAGCCAGCATTTCTAGCGTTCATACGGACGGCCCGGTTCTCCCATTCGGTGAGCGTAGCCCGCGTGGCGTGCCAGCGCTCACAGGAGTGCGTCCCAGTTGTTCTGTAAGCAAAGTGCGTTACGTGATATACCGAATGTTTGATCATAACACATTCAACAGGAAACGGTTTTAGTCGACTATTCCGTGGTGGCAGCATTGACCGAAACCTCAGGCTCCCAAGACGAACGTCCCGGGGCGGGTTGTTTGCCTGCGATTACCGTAAACGCCGTCCACCTCATGAAACATGGTCGAGATCCTAACTGTGGTTTCGAGGCAAGAATACACCGGAGAGTGACGTGGCACTATAAGCGGCGGCGGTGCCTCTCTGTGTAAAGTGTGAACCGCATAGAGCGTTTTCTGCTCGCGAAAACGAGCCGCCCACGCCACAGGCGCGCTGACGCTGCCGCGGAGCCACCCGCACGCTGCGCGCGCCGCGGCGGGCGGCGGCAACATGGCGGCGGCTTCAGCAGCGAAGTGGTGTCAGGAGATCGAGCGACCGCTTCTAAGCGCTCTCTAAAATGCCGCTCAAGGCACGCACGAAATTGCTTGTGCGTTAAAGGAGCTTATAATGTGGATGAAAACGGTACTATAAAACATCATCCGCGTCGGTAGTGAAAGCACCCATTCAATATCTGCTGGTGTGGTAAGCCTAAACGTCCCCGGGGGAGCCAGCCGGCTGCCCCCAGCTACAGTGGCTAGAATAGGGAAGTGTGACGAAGGCGCCGCGGCTCGCGTGCGCTTCTTGGATGCAACCGCGCGGTGGCGCTGACGCTCGTTTTCACGTCGCTCGACGTGCCGGTCAACGCCGCGTCAGTTGCAGTCCGATAAGCTCCGTGGTTTGCGACGCATTTTTTTACCTCAGATTATTTCACAATTGCAGCAACTATATAATAATATACGCTTCCTGTTACAGAACACGTTATTTGCCTCGAAATATATGCCGTCTTGAAATGCTCTCGCGCAAGCGGCCAGCCGGGAAACTTCTGAGTTTCGCTTCATTACAGTCGCTTTTCGCGCACATATGTGAAGGCGCAGGCACAGCCCCCAAACAAAAAGCGGTCCGTGAGAGGGAAGTTGCAATTACATTATTGAATTCTTTGGCATGGATAGTCACCTTGGGTCACTGAATATTTATATTTCTGCACAATTTATTGGACAGTTTTCTATGCCGATTATAATTAATGAAACCGGGTGTGTTATCGAAATGTTACGGCTGAATGTTTTATCAATCACTGTACTTTCCATTCTGTCGGTTGTGGCTGCATTTAGCTAAGAAACACATATTAGTTTCGTGCTCGTTTCGTTTTTTTGAGACAGTTATTAACTAAAACACGATATATTTGACAAGCATAAAAGGTTTGATTGAATAAATTCATATTAGCAAAGCATAATTGACAAGACCACAAGAAACCCCTTTAAATTCAATTTGTTTTATAAATAGGTTTGCCTGAAGAATGAAGAAATTCATATTACGATACGTAATTGAAGAAATTTTAAAACCAACGGCGACGCTTAATTGACACCTGCTAATTGGTATGTAAGTAATAATGAGAACAATAAATGTTTCGTTTCGCATACTTCTCCATTTATAATTACCAGAAACAATGAGCAAAAAGGCAGTTTGACAAATCCTCACCGCTCACAGTTTTTCAGAGAAAGCATTAAGATTTTATATTCACCTAATTACTCTACAATTCCTCATCCTAATTTAACCGAACCCTTTCATTTATGCCCTGCGGTGAAATAACTGTTCTAAAAATGTGCTTGCCTGACTTGGCATAATCACATTTCGGCAATCTAGACTAGAGAGTTGGCGGCAATATGCGCGGGGGCGTCGTTTAATTCGTCCAGTGACAACCCATCCATATTCGCGGCATATTTTTGTGGAGGCGCAACTTTATTTGTTTTTCCAACCTTCCCTTTGGTTTTCTCTTCTTGGGCACTGGCTTTGAGAGGCAATATGGCACGTTTGGGAAGATCGTTTGGCTCGCATCCGGCTGGAGAAACGGCATGCACAACATTCAAGGTGAGATGGTGCACCAGCGCAGCATTTTACCTTGGGTGTTGCGTTCAAATTGACGCGCGACGCTAACTGCGGATCGAAATGCTCGAGCGGCTTGCTGGCTCGAGGTGTGTTGCCCTGCCACTTGAGCTACGTTTACTCGCCTTGAATTCCGACACTCCGAAAAGCAACTTCTGGAACCACGCATTTTTATTACCCGTCATGCAACCAATCACAAAACAGTGACTCTAAAGGCAGCGGCTTATCCCAGACAAAATTTCAGCACCACATCTAGCATAACTCTGAAGAAGCGCGATAAAAATTTAGAACGAAAAGACCGCAAAACGCGCTTGCGGCCATGTATCGCGCGCTCAGCTCGACGTGTAAACGACCGCTAGCGCCATCTCATGGATGCATGAAAGGCGGCGACAGCGGTGGCCATAGGAGCCCACCGGCGATAATCACACTTCCCTATTCTAGCCACTATACCCCAGCGCTACGAAACAGCCGCCATGAGGCGCGCGTTTCCCCATTGGCGCAAGTCGCCAGGCTCCTCCCACTGCCGCGTGCGACGCGCGTCAAAATATAGCCCAGGCAGAGGCTGCCGCGGGCGCGGAATCGTCGACGCGGGCGTCGAAAAAACGCACGCGCAACGCCGACGCTCGCGAATCGCGTGAAAAAACGCTCCATGCGGTTCTGCCTTAACGCACGTGATTGCGCACTCTGATTTCGTACACAGCACGCCGTGGGGTGTGACATCACAGAGAGCTGGTGGGAGCAGATTTTAAATGCAGAGCATTTCTTTAACTCACGATGTCACCCGGCGTTGGCGTGCCTCGGCGTCCGCAACAGCCGTTCCAGGTGCGCCCTCTCCCCCACTCCTCCTCTCCCGCATCACGCTACCCTCCTCGCCCTCAACAACAGGTCCGCACCCCTCCCCCTACACTATATAAAAAATAATACTTACCGGCATCACGCGCAATACCACCCCTGGAAAAGATCGAGTAACCAACAAGACCTTGCGAAATCTTGATGAAGACTCCCTCAACTCCCTCCTTGCCCTCTTCAACAAGCACTGGGCAGCCGGCACCCTTCCTCCTCAGTGGCGCCACGCCGACATCACCCTCATCCCGAAACCACACAAACCAATCTCCGTTGACAACCTTCGCCCTATTTCCCTCACATCATGCCTGGGTAAACTCTTCGAGCACCTCGTTCACTCCCGACTTACGGCATTCCTGGAGGACAATGACCTCTATCCTCATACTATGTTTGGATTTCGAGCACACCTGTCTACCCAAGATGTGCTTTTACAACTTAAAGAGCAAATTATCGAAAACTTAAGCAAAACGCACCCCAGTTCTATACTTGCATTAGATGTACAAGGAGCATTTGACAATGTCACGCATGCCGCAATACTCCAAGGACTGCAAACAACCAATTGCGGGGAGGCCACATACAACTTCGTCCGGGCCTTTCTCAAGAACCGCACCGCAACGCTTCGTATTGGCCCCCTCCAGTCTGACCCTTTCCCGACTCCGCCGAAAGGAACACCACAGGGTTCTGTAATCTCTCCGCTCCTTTTTAGCATAGCCCTTCTTCAACTCCCAGCCCAGCTTTCTGCCATCCCCAACCTTCAGCACGCTTTCTATGCGGATGACCTCACGTTCTGGACTAACGCAGGATCCCCAGGAGATCAACAAGACATTCTCCAGCAAGCCGTTGATTGCACACTCGGGTACCTGCAGCAGCGTGGTCTGACATGTGCACCACATAAATCCGCACTCCTCGTTCTTCGAGCCCGCACCCGAGGCCGTCCCCCAAACCCCACTCCGGACCCGTCAGTCACGATCGATTCAACGCCCGTTCCCCAAGTGCCCTCACTCCGTATACTTGGTGTGACGTTCCACGCAGATGGCTCTGGGGCGGCGATTCTCCCACAACTTCATGTCACAGTCACCCAGCTCACACATCTCATCAGAAGAATCTGCACCCAGCGCCATGGCCTAAAAGAACCAGACACCTGCCGTCTTGTTCAAGCCCTACTGATCAGCCGCATTACTTATGGTACTCCCTACGTCAACCTCAAACCAAAGGAACATGCCAAATTAGACGCCCTTATTAGGAAATCATACAAAATCGCCTTGGACTCCCTGCCTTCACGCCTACTGTCCGCCTTCTGCAATTAGGTATCCCCAATTCCCTTTCTGAGCTCCTCGAAGCACAGCGGGTCCAGCAACTCACTCGCCTTGCCCTCACCCCTACGGGTCGCACGGTACTGCATAAACTAGGCTACCCCACTCCTCTTCCTTTAGACACCCCCCAGCGTATCCCTCCGTCACTCCGCGCTCACATCTTCGTGTCTCCCATCCCCAAACACATGCACCCTTCCTTCAATCAAGGCAGAAGACAGGCCCGCGTCACCCGCCTCCGGGCCGAATACCACAACAAACCGGACACCCGATACACGGACGTCGCTCCGTATACATCCCGCCCTGCTCACGCACTGGTTGTCGTCGACTCCAAATCTGTCAATGTTACCTCCCTCAGCATTCTCCACGCAAGCACCACGACGGCTGAAGAGACAGCCATCGCTCTAGCAGCGACCACGGCTTCCTCTAACTACGTGGCAATCCTCACAGATTCGCAACAGGCTTGCCGCAACTACTGTACAGGCCGCATCTCTCCCTCAGCGCTGAAGATACTATCATCAATCAAGGATCCACCCCACATCCAGATTGTATGGACACCAGGTCATTCTTCCCTCGAGGGAAACGAGGCGGCACACGCCGCTGCCCGCGCTCTTACATTCCGGGCGTTTTCGTCGACGGAAGAGGACCTTTCCGAACCCTCCATCTATCCCCCGGTCCCTCCCCGATACACTGAAATCCTATATCATTATCGCCAACTGCGGCTTCAATACCCTCCTCCTCACCCATCCCTCAGCACACAGGCGGCTCGCATTTGGCGTCGACTGCAGACCAACACATTCTACAACACCACGATACTCCACCACATATCTCCCTCCACTTACCCCTACAACTGCCCTTCTTGCTCCGTCCCAAACACTACCTACCACCTAGTCTGGGAATGCCCCTACGCGCCAAACCCCCTCCCTTCCCCATCCCCTGAGCAGTGGGAGCGCGAGCTGGCCAGCTCACGGTGCGAGGACCAAGAACGCCTCATCACTCGCGCCCAAGCAGCTGCGCTAGCTCGCGGCTATCTGGACTGAGAAAGCCACCCACTTTTATGCTCATTAAATGTTTTCCAATCCAAAAAAAAAAAAACCGGCGCCTTGTTTCGATCCCACGACCCTGCGGGCGGAACGCAAGGTACATGGTGCTCTACCCACTGCGCCACAAAGCCGACACAGAATGGAAGGCTACGAACGCGCCTTATATCCTTGACTCATTCAAACTACGTCAAGAAGCTGCTGATACAACGCATTCACTACCTGTGGGCGGAACGCGCGGTACATGGTGCTCTTCCCACTGCGCCACAAAACCGACACAGAATGGGAGGCTACGAACGCGCCTTATATCCTTGACTCATTCAAACTACGTCAAGAAGCTGCTGATACAACGCATTCACTACCACCAACTCCCCAAACACTAAACGTTAACGCAATACACCCACCCCCTATGCGACGCATTTACTCGAGTCCCCCTCGCGGGGAGATGGGCCTTTCTTTTTTTACGTGGGCGTTGCGTACTGGTTACGTGAAAGTCACGTCACGTGCCCAGATAACAGCGGAGGCACGGCAGGAGCGTCGACACCTAGCCGCGAGAATGAGATTGACATAGGCATGAGATTGACGAGTTAAAAACTATATTTTGACCCAACTATATAAAAAGAGCCCGCGTACCAGTCTAGACCTTCTGGCGGCATTCCAAGTCCAACAGTAACGAATGGTTTCTCCTATAGATGGCGCGCGAACAGTGCAACGCGGGAAAATTGAATAGACTTTGTCAAACCTCCCCCGTGTTTATCGTGGCAAGAGCGAGACGGGAGGGGAAGAACGTGAGAGGTATGCACGGGAGAGAAGAGAGTCAATTTAGAGCAAGGGGCTCTAGAAGACCATCTTCTTGCGAGAATATTTGCAGTCAAGTGAGCAGATAGGCGGCCATTTTTATTGTAGCAAATCTAGGTTGCGAGAGCCTTCGTATGGGAACCTTGATGCGACGTCGGAAATGTGCCTTACTAGTACCCGACCGGTACACAAACTCAGGGGGAAAGAGTGGAAGGGAGACCAGCGGTCACTGTCAGACGCGAAAGTTCGTTGCTTTATGTTTTGTTCAAGAAGGGGTTGTCCACCGAGAATGCCTTGTTTTTTTTCTTTCGTCTTTCGTACCTTGTGCTTTTTTTGTACCCTGCGTCTTTATTCCGTTTTCACCCATTCTTTTTTCCTTCCTATGCTTCTTTTGTTCATTTTTCCCTTCTGTCTTTTTTTTTAGTTTCCTGTCCTTGCTTTCATTATAAAACTTTCCTTTTCATTATTTCATCTTCGCACACTCTCAGGGTGATTTTATTAAGTATTCCCCCTTTTTTATTTTTCGTCATTTCTTTCATTTCGTCATTTCTTTTTTCGTCATATTTATTTCTTCCGTCATTTCCTCCCTTTCATCCTTGCTTCTTTTTTCTTCTTGCTCGCTCGAGTTACACCTTCTTGACTTGTTCGAGTGCGGCGTCATTTAAGAACTGCGGTATTAAAGGCGTATAAAGCGCGGAGTTGGGCCCAAAACATTTTAACAAGAATTCCCGTATCGGTTTCACTTTTAGTTTCGTCCTAAGTATATCTTTTATACTGCAATCTACTGATATTGAACTTTCTTTGATTTATTTTGGTTGTTCTGACTGTTTCGTTTGACCAATAATTCAATGGCTGCATAGTCACTGTGAGGGATTACAGAATTTTTACAGACGGATTACAGAAAGAGAGTTTTTGTTTTGGTTGTGAATCACTTCGCAGGATTAAGTAACAGAAATGAGTCCTGCATCATTCGCAAAAGTTTGCTTTGATCGGCACGTGGACGAACTAAAGCAGGAGTCGAGGTCATGCCGAACTCGGGAGTTGCTACCGAACAGCGATCGGCCTCTACCAGCACTCACGCACAGACCGGCTTCTCGACCTCGGCGTCCACAACACTCTGGAAGAAATAGCAGAAGCCCAAAACACGTCCCAGATAGCCCGGCTGTCGACCACACGCTCTGGACGACACATCCTGCAACAAGTGAATATCAGGCCCCGCAACCAGCCCGCCGAGGGCACGACCACCCTATCCGAACCCATGCTCAGACTCCTCCGAGTCCGCCCACTTCCCAAGAATACGAACCCGGAACACCATCCAGAACGCCGGCTGGCTAGAGCCCGATCGCTAGCCTCCACGTACGCCGCGGATAACACCACATACTACGTCGACGCGGCGGAAGACCGCGCCCGGCCCAACTACTACACGGCAGTCGCAATCGCAGCATCCGATGGAACAATCCGCACGGCCGGCAGCTTCAAGGCCACGGACTCGCATCACGCAGAAGAGCTCGCGATCGCCCTCGCCGCGACCGACCCTCGATGTAGAACGATACTTAGCGACTCACGAACAGCGATCCTCCGCTTTGCGAACAACACAACAAGCACCAGTACGGCCCGCCTCCTCCACAGGACGGGCCAAACGCGCCAGCACCCGATCTTTATCAGTTGGTATCCTGCACACGTGGGACCGCTCGACCCGGAGGGGCGGATCCGTAACCGGAACGAGGAGGCTGACCGCGCAGCGCGAGGACTTACGTACCGTGCGACGCACACCAGCCAACACTCGGACCGCAATCGGAACAGCCAACTGCGAGCCGAAGAGAGCGAACCAGTACCACTGGAGACGTACGGAGACATCCTGAGATGGTACCGCCACAACAGGCAGCGACTCCCTGCCCCACACCCGCAACTAACGCGCCGCGAAGGCGTGCTATACCGCCAGCTACAGACGGACTCAATCCTGACACCCGTGCTCGCCAGATACATCTGCCCAACGCTATACAACACCGACCGTTGCATCATCTGCAAGACCGCCCCCGCTACGACAGCGCACATCCTCAACGATTGCACTCGCCTACAAACACACTCTGAAGCACAAGAATTGCCACCAAAAGTGCGTGAAGCCATCACCTCCTCAGACTACAACACACAACTCCAGGCCGTCCGGCAGGTGGAGGAAGCCCTGACCCGACAGCGGGAAGGACCTGCGGTGGCGCAAACCATTACGGGCTCGACCCGCCCGGGGTCGGGGCCGACCCCCACGGCCTAATTCACTCTGCCGGACACGCAATAAAGTTTCTCTCTCTCTCTCTCTGAGGACGCTGCTGGCACACGGCGAAAAGAACCCCTGGCGTTTGAAGAGGATAGGCTGTGGTCGAGTTATCAAGGCAGGTGCTTATTTATATTGCCGATGTTTCGACCTACGTTTTAAGTGCGAATGCACTTTATAAGCGACCCCGAACCTTCCGCCGTCCGCATAGCAACAGCTGCGGGTGCGCGCGCTTTTCGTCTTCCTTAGCAACGGGGGGAGATGGGCGCGCGCTGCCTGGCCGCTGACATGGAACATACCCACGTGGGAGATTGGCCAGGAATAAGTGCGAATGCACTTCTTAAGCGAGCCTGAATCGTCGCGCTCGCATAGCGCCGCCTCTCCCCCCTCGCCTACTCTCCTAAAGCCCCTTTACTACTCTCCAGCTCGCAACACCCTCTCTCGGCGCGCCAGCCAGGCCACTACACTATATAAAAAAGAAACAGCATCCGGCGCCAGGTTTCCATCTGCGGACTTTGCAGCCGCAGCGCGACGCTCTACCGACTAAGCCACGGACGCGACGTTGATATCAGTGTTAGTAACGCGCCTTATATCTTTAACGCATTCAAACTACGTCGTCAGCGGCGTGCGTTGGCGACTCAGCGGCGTTATAGCGGCTTGATAACTGCGTGGTGTACACGTGATACTACAAACCCGCTAGTTCTGCATTCTCTCACGTGACTGCGCCTCCTCTCCCTTCACTCCGGTCGGCGCTTCGCAGCTGCGGTGCGCTGCGGTGCGGTGCGCTCCTCCTCTCGAACATACACGTTAATTCACCAAGATTTCCGCAGAGGGACAAAATAGGCGTGTTAAGCCGAACGTGATCACGAGGGGGTGTTAATGTAACTAACGGGCAAAATGCCACCAAACTTCAACAAACTCCCCCTCATAGCATCACCCCGTGCTTCGCACTTCCTCATACTCCCCTTCGGGGAAATGCGGGGGAATTTTTTTATGTATCGACGCTGTTTCTATGTTGTGACTGAACTGTTTCAATTGCAATTACTCGTGCATGCCTTAGCGAATTAGCTTTTCTATTCCATCTAGGCGCATCAAGAGCCTTAGCACACGCGTTTGCGAAAAAATGGCGCGGCAAACCACAGCCCCAAACATTTTTCACATCTTGTTTTTATAGGGTAGGGAACAGTAGAAACCAGTCTTCTGGGTCTTCTCCGAATGCTTCATAATGACCCTTCACACAAAACACAAGTTAGCCTGAATGGGAGTTTCTTGGCTGGAATACGTCTTTTAAACTCCTCACGACAGGCGGCCTGCTCCCACGTGTGGTAGTATGATGGTGGAAAAACTGCCAGTTTACACCGGGGGCCACAAGCCGTCGTAAATAAGCGCATTTACCACGGTTGTACCTCTTCACAAAACGCAGTATCTGGCTGTGATTACTGCGTTTTTCCTAATGGGAGTATTAAAAACTCCCACGCCGCCTCCATTTCCTTCTCCTCCCCCTTCACCCCTTCCTCCTCTACGCGTCCTTACAAAATGGCTGCCAGTTGGTGTCGTGTGTCGTGTGAGCTCCAGCGTCCCCGAAAATTTCTTGCCAGTGTGAACTTGCGGCCGGACGAACGGATGTGAAGTGCTTCCCAACAACCGAAGCTCGTTGCGAACATTGTGGAACCAGCCTGGACGGACGTGCGACGGACTGCAACGTCGCCTCCGTGTCATCGACCTTCGAGCCGACGGAATACGCCAGCGAGCCGACGCGAGGCCTAAATGCAGTGATCGCTGGGAGTGGCTCGTTAAAAACAACGTGGTTGTGCCTCTGCGAGGTGGTTGAAGGTAAGATTTTCACATTTTTTATTGTACGCAACATTTTGGGAGACTTGTGCCCCTTCTAGCGTCAAATAAACTCAACGTGTTTCCCGCGCCACTGCACGGGCGATTCTCCGCCACTGGAGGTGAGCGTTGTGCGTGAAAGACGGCACCATGCCCGGAACGTCATTGGGGAGGCCGAACGGTGTGAAAGCAATGCGTATTTGCGCGGGTCTCGAGCGGAACACTCACTCATTCACACTCGCAAGCAGAATGAAAACTGTCCGAACTCTGGACGGCTGTTAGGTGTTTTTGTTAGGCTGTGTCTGTGGCTTACTGGCAAGCGAGGGTGAAGTTGGCCGGTCAAACGTCGCAGGGCGGCCGCTTTTATTGAGAAGTAGGTGTGGTGCCAGCCGCGCCTGCTACGAGGAGGGTGACTGCCGCGTGCCGCCGGCGATTAATTGCTTTCACTGGAAAGGGAGAAGGTCGGGGCCCCGTGGGAGCTCTCCGTACGCTAGGCGCGTGTAACTATATAACCAGCAAACTCCATTCGAGGGAGCATTCTGCAGAGTCGACAGACGACTGCTTATTTTATTTTATTTTTTTTTGAAGGGGGGCACGCGCAGGTGTCACACCGACCGAAATTTTTCCTTAACTTTCGGTGAGGGGAGAGAGGGGCAGTGCGGGGCGTAAAACCTGAAGCTCGTTCCCAGAACACTACAGGCAAGGAAAAGAGGGAAAGGAAGCATTTTGAGAAGTTGGTCGCCACAAGGGTCGCGCACCTTTTTGAACAGCAGAACACTTCGTTTTGACGAACTAGTGAGCGCAGGTGTCTCGGACAGAAGTGCAATTTTGCGTAGCTTTAAACAAACATTCAGACATTACGGAAAGTTGGACACAAGAGTGACAAGTTCAGCGTCTTTACAGTGCCGTTTCTTTTTTTCTTTTTTTTTTTCAGGTCAGATGCCCAAAATGCTTATGTATTTGTTACCGCAGATTTAAAGCGTTTTCCTATCCCCCTAATGAATGTGCTGTTGTGGCTTCCAGAAGAACGTGCCAGGGGGTGCGGCAACGTCAGCGTTTGGGAGGCAGGTGCAAGCAAACAGCGCACCGACGACATGCTGACCTCATTGTTTGCAAATGGCTTAAATTTTTTTCGTTGAGGAGTTTTGTAGTAGATAAAGTTCTTACCAAGATACCTTGTGTTCTCGATGTAGGTGTTTTGTTGATTCAGTGTTTTTATTGTCTTATTAACGTGTTCACACGTGTATCGTATTCATGTAATTTTTATGCAATAAATTGACTGTGCAGAAAACAAACTTTTCACGTTTTGTTATTCAACGTTTGAAGCGGAAAAAGACTAGAAATTACGTGATCCCCAACGAAAAATAAAAATGCGGCCTGTGCCCTTATTAAGAACTCCCAAATGCAGTAATAAATTCCACTGCAGCGCTTATATATGAAGCGCACAAAAACACACACAAAAAAAAAAACCTCGAATGCAGGTCAACACTGCTCCTAATGCGCGCCCTGAAAACTCCCAGTTGGAGGAAACAATACACTCCCAATGGTACCCCTGTAAACTCCCATTGTAGTGGCAGTAAAATGAAACTCCCATATGCTACTGAAAAAACTGCCGAAATAATGGGAGTAAGGCGAAACTCCCATTGGAAGGAGTTTTGAAAACTCCGAATTGGTACTGAGTTATGACACAAGCCATTTACTCCCATTCCGGCTTATTTGTGTTCTGTGCGTTCGGAAGGCAACATAAACTGGGTGAACTTGTGCTTGCTGACGTAGAAGACTCAACATTACCTGCTTAGTGCGAAATCCCCGATGTGTTGTTCAGCGACTGGCCATCTCATAGCTTAACCAGAAAATTTGGTTGGCAGTGGCTGTTTGTTTGCGAGCGTGACAAGGGCATGTCCAAATTGGGCATCATTTTTGTTTTTGTTGTAAAAAACGTCATCTCCTTTTGAAAGGAAAGGCTGCCACTAGTGTAGCAGCCAGGCAGCTTGATAAGCCGATACGCCATTTATCTTAGAACCCGTCTCAAGAAAGGAGTCATACTTAAGCAGATACCTTGTTTCCTGGAGGACGCCGAAACCATTCAGATGAAACGAGGAAATCAATGTATTTACAAGCTTACCCATCCCAGCCTCTGCGAATGGGAATTGCAACGACTCAAAATGATTACGCTCATACAATTTCTAGGAATTGTATCCGGAACAGATTTATGGCGGAAATACATACTTCGCGCCTTCATTCCATCTTGTTGGCTCCAACTGGCGCAACCGATGTGGTGAAACCAATATCCTGCGGTTCTGAATCGAGGCGACTTCTGTGGGCGCCGCCATACCTCTAGGCAATAAGCTCATGGCACCAACTGAACCCTGGGAATGAAAGACAGAAGTAGGGAGAGGAAGCAACGAGGGCAAGGAGGAGGTGGGGATGCAAAAGGCAGGTAAGGAATAATGGGAAGGGTGGGGTGGATCAAATATCGGCTGGCGGAGAGTTAGTAATGGAGGAAACATGAGTGGAATAATAGGAAGAAGCTAGTATAAAAGTGAGGAAGACAAGGACAAAGGGAGGCGAAAAAAAAGCAAGATAGAAGGGAAGCACTGAAAGAGAAAGTACTATCATAAGTGTGTAAGATAAGAATGGAGGATATAAATAAATACTGTGGGAAAAGGACAAGGCAACA
This sequence comes from Haemaphysalis longicornis, assembly GCF_048455015.1. Taxonomy (NCBI): domain Eukaryota; kingdom Metazoa; phylum Arthropoda; class Arachnida; order Ixodida; family Ixodidae; genus Haemaphysalis; species Haemaphysalis longicornis. Next base: position 58,058,797 of record NW_027526225.1, on the reverse strand, counting down.
ATGACGACGAACATGATGATTAGAAAGTGAGAAACAGGGAATTGAAGGGGGAAGCCTTAGAGTGAAAGGGAAAAAAAGATAGATAAATAAAACCCTGAAGGAAGGAAGGAAGGAAGGAAGGAAGGAAGGAAGGAAGGAAGGAAGGAAGGAAGGAAGGAAGGAAGGAAGGAAGGAGTTGCAGTTATTCTAGAATCTCTTTTCACATCACAGCAGTCAATGACACTTCCCACTTTTTTGTCAGACTTCACTCAACGGACTCGCAGGCTTCCGTCACTGTACGCTATGCTGCTCCCTTAGACTGATCCCTCAGTAATCTGAGAAATATTAGTCGATACAAGGCCTGTCACGTTCGTGTCTATTCAGCAAATAAGACATCGCATGCCACCTCCATTTTTTCTTTTTGTGTGTTTTTCGTCTGTTAACATTGGTCATAATCTGTGTGTTTCTTTTTGTTGTTCTAGTATTTGGTATATAAGCGGCGGCATTCTATGTGTTCGCGTGCCTCATGACACGGTAGGCACCATCTTCATAATAGCAATTGACTTATCACGTAGAGGAATCCGTGAATGTAGGGCAAGAAGCTAGCATGTCATTCATTGACACCCCAAAGCCTCCAATTCAAAAATTGAAGAGTACTTTAAATTCAATGGTAAGCAATGCTCTGTGAACCATCGTTCTGAGCCCGCATTGAAGGGTACGTCTGAGATATAGTACACTTCGAAAGCTGTGATACCTGTGCTTAGGGTCGCGAAGTGAATACCGCGGCCACCTGCGCACCATGGGTAAATAGGGAACACACTGCATGCTTATGTATATAGTCACCACAATATCATTATGCTTTCGGTGGTAAAGTACTGAGTGATGTATTTTGTACTTGTGATGTATTTTGCTCGATAATGTGAGGTAAGTACGAAACGTATTTTGTTTCTTACAGGTCAACAGTCCGAACGTGATTTCCCGATATTATAGACGTGGGTATGGATCACACAATGAATGATCAATGACGCGATCATGTTTCAAGGTGTGTCATATTTTTTGAGTAACGCTGAGGAGCTCTGGAACAAATTCGGGAAAACTTGACGCGAGAGGTGACATGGTTTTATGACTGGACGTCTAAAAGATCATTAGGAAATATAAATGCTGTATTGTGGAAGCATTGCAAGGAGTTGCATTCTACTGCTTCAATTATCATGCCCGAAGCCATGTAATCATCACAGGAAAATCGGACGCCGTCTTTGGTCAATAAATCAGCCCCACTGCTTGGAACTTCTTATCCGCTGAAGTTGTGAATGTACATTTTTACTTGAACGTTCAATCCGCATGCATCGAATTAAAATCAATGCCAAGGAGTCTCTTCGTCGTGAAGGCCAGCGCAATGTACAAACTTTGTCGTACCTGCGTTCAATCATATACTGTACTCGTAGGCTTAGAAAATCTGACAATGCCAAGGAAAATCTCATCCATGTGTACAGAATTTCATCTTGTCTTTATTATTTTTTAGTGTTTGGTCAACCAACCTGGAGGTGGCGTTCTCTTTGGGAATTCATCTCTGACATGGCCAAATATTTTCCGGTGCGACCGCCTGTGAATATAATAAATAGCGTGCGTTATTATATTTCTGTTTGTTCGTGTATCGTGAATTACTGCGTGTGAGATTTGTGTTTTTTGTGCCTTAAAGGGACACTGAAGTGAATTTGTCAAGCTCCCGTTTTTGCTTGCACTGCGTAGACTGGCTCAAATTAGCACACTTTTCATCGTTTATCCGGTTGACAAATCGGTAATTATTTTACAAAGCGCGAAAGAAGAAAAAGTACCATGCGCGGTTTGCGGCGGCCGCACCAACTAAGGCTGTGACGTTGAGAGGAGGGGCGCCGTGATTGGACGATGCCCAAGGTTAGCAATCACACAAGTTTCGGTTTCGGTTTCGGTTCTGTAAAACATAACCAATGGCTTTGTTGGATGGGCATTCTCAATATCTCAGTAATCATCGTACCGCGCTTCTGCCATGCTGTCGGCTGTAAAATGCGTAAGATAAGCCTCCCAGGACGGCTTGGAATCGTAGCATTCACTACCCGAGGCCTACGTAGTGCATGAACGCCCTCCACGTCCCCGCAGACGCTCAAATGCCATGCGCTTTTCCCCCATATTTGGAGCTTGCCGCACTCATGCCTGTATCGTAAAAAGCGTGCTCGCACCAGGCCAAGGGTCTGTTGATTCTGGCCTGTGCCCACTGCCTGCAAGCAGTCGGTGCTTATGGCAACAGCACGCCAACGAGAACTCGCTAGCGCGCCAGTGCCAGCCTGCGCGCGTTTTGTGAACTAGTTCGTGTAGCCATGAACGTTGCGGCCCCAAAAAAGGTGAACTCAATATAGAAAACATCGGCGGAAAACAAAAAAGTTAACTTACAAAAAAAAAAAGCACGTACCCGCGGGGATTCGAACTCGTGACTCGCAAAACATTTGGGGTGAATTCCTAGCGCCCCAGACTGCTAGGCTACGGAGCGGGTTTTTTTTTTTTTTTTTTTGAAACAATAACTTTATTTACACATAAATATACACGTCATGCCGAGTGTTACACATGGTTCAGGAGCAGCTCTGACAGTGGATGTGTCGGTTACATGTTTGGCGGGTAAGATGATAACGAACGTGAAACCAGGATAAGCAAAAAAAAAAAGGGGCAAAGAGACACGAAACGAAAATAGGAGGACAAAGAGAAACAGCAGCACAGGCTCTACAAAAACAAAGGCTAAAGGAATTGTGTGTGTCCTATGGCTGGCGATATCTCTCCTGTTTCTCAAAGGAGGACTTTGTCAACGTAGATACGCTGGCCCGTTGAACGCTCCAGCCCCCCCCCCCTTTTTTTTTTAATGGCTTAGGAGTTTCCCTGCCTGCGCCTTTCCTCATTTGTTTTGTAGCGCTTCAGCGCATGGCTGCCTCGGGCGAGCTTCCTTCGCAGTTCCAGGTCGCAGTCAGATGTGCCCAATGCGCTGACCGTCCATTGCACCTCCCGCAGAAAGTGTCGCCATGCGGGTTGTGGGTGGAGGGCGCACTCCACTGCATCTACCCTCGCTTTCCAGAGGGAGTGAAGTCCGATGGCTAGGACACAATCACGGAAAGCGGGGTGCTCTGTGTCCACACATAGGAACTTGAGGCCCGGCCAAGTGACGTTCCACGATGTTCTGAAGCACGCTTGTATTTCGTGCCAGAAATACATCGCCGTGTTGCAGTCAAGGAATGCATGTTCTGCGGTTTCCGGTTTGCCACACAGGAGGCATCCGGCGCTCCAGGGGAGGAAGAAGCCCCGCTCCTGCTGACGCGCCATGACTGGCAACACTGCCGCGTGGAAACGGAAGAAAAAATCTTTTGTGCCGACTGGGATGGGGGATTGCCTGACTCGCTTGAGCACATCGCCTCCACCCTGAGGGACCGGTGGCTGACGATACAGGGGTGGTGGCAGTGTCTGAGCAACTAGGTCCCAGTATAACTTTCGCGGCGTCACAGCGAGCAGGTATTCCCAAGAAAAACAGGTCTGAAGTGAAGCCACCGCGCTCGCTATCTCCCTGTAGAACCCGGTGATGCAAGAGCCGTGATCGACAGGCGCTGATGTGGCAAGCCACGGCCGCAAGTGAAAGGAGCCTATGCATTGGATGGCCGCCTGAAGAAACGGGTCGACCTGGTCGCGGAAGAAAAGGAAGCGCTGGACTACGAGCTTGAGTTCTGCGTTTATCAGTCCAATGCCACCCCCCTCCACGCTCCAGAAGAGATTGGTGCGGCGCATGGGCTCGTATTGCGACCGCCAAACGAACACTGCCCACGACCGGTGTAGCCTCTGTATCGAGCCGGCATCGATGGTGGTAATGCGCGCTGCGTACAGAATTGCGGGGTAGGCTACCATGTTGCACAAGAGGGACCTTGCGGGACGCGAACGCCTGGCTAATATAGGGTATATATTGTACAACCGGTTTACACTTTTATTTAGTTTTGGCATTTCAAGCCGCTTAGGTGACTATTTGTTGTACTGCGATCGTACAGTAAGCGTCGCCCGAGTTTCCACAGTAGCTCACGTCTAGCAATTGCATTTCGTAGACGGAAAAGCGTTCGCAGATGCGTAGTCGTGCTGCTGACCGCTGTGCTTGTTCGCCCAGCGCAAAAAAGTGCTTCCCGCGCCCTAGTTTTACGCTGTACGGTAAAAATATCAGTTGATTTTATTTGCTTAGTACCTATATTGACTTCGCTGACTCTTCTCCCGCCTTCAAGAGGCCTTATATTTTCCTACTGGCGTACCAGTCAGCGAAGCGTCGCATGTGCAGCGCTTGTGTGAAGCGACCTTGACTTAGAGCTAGATACAGTGTACAAACAAACCAAGTAAAGAAAGGCACATTCTTCCATTCACAAACGTGTCCTGGCTTCGTTTCAACTAAGCGAACGAATTGCGACCAAGCAATTTTTTTTTAACCTCCTTGATTGCGACGACCCGCCGGCGGCCGGCGGACGAAACGCTGGGCCGACTGACTCTGTCGGCCGGGGAGCCGTGCAGTAGCGCAGCCGTGGCGCAGCCAATTGCCAGCTCATCCCCTCCTGACGTCACACGAAAACGCCACAGTAAATGGGCGAGGGTAAAGAGAGGAGGACAGCGTTTTCGAATTAGTTTTTCTACTAAATAAAATCGCGTAAACGCGCCTAGAGTGGTCGAAACATGGCCTGGGGACTCCGGACTACAATTTGCGCTAGTAATCCCGCAATGTTTACATATCACTTCAGTGTCCCTTTAAAACTCAAGAGCTATTTTGGTGTGTGTGTGATCACGAGACGATTTTAGGCATGTCTGTCACATAAAAATATGTGGGTATTCTTCGTCCCAGTGCCCCTAAACAACCAATCAATGCATCCCGGGGGAGAAAATGTATCGATGACACAAGGACAATAATATACGGCTTACGCAAAGTGACCTGAACTTAACCAGCTGGACAGCTCTCGCATAAGTCATACCCCCCCCCACCAATCCCCCCGCCACCAAGATCTCGTCTTCAGGGTGAGAAAAAGCGGCACAAGTATTTACAGTGAATGTATTTGTCCGTATCCTGCCCTTTGTCATCAAAGGGGTAGGTAACGCAATTTCTGTCATGGTCAACTTCGCACCTATATTTGTTGGTAATATAGCAGAGTTCATTTAATCTTACGACCTAAAGTAATGAAAACCAAGTGAGAATCACTTGTACCTAAAAAGCAATATGCACCCTAGCTAAGCCACACAAATCGCATTTTGATACGCTATCGACATCAGCCTTCCACCATGCTCGTCGCCCACAGAATTCAACCTTAGCGTTCGTCGGAACCATAGTGACCATGTCTTGCTTAATAGTTCCGCGGTTGGCACCATTGAAAACCATGCGATAGGTCAATAACGGTGACGGAAAGTTTGGCTGATGATTATATAGATAGTCAATAATGCGAAGTTTGAGCACAGCGCAAAATGCAGTCTTCTCGATGACGGCGCATAGCTGGTGCTCCGGCGAAGCGCACCTCTGCATTTGCAGTCAGCGGTGCTGAGATAACCAAGTATTAATTTCTACTCAGACGCTGATCACGTCATCGAAGAATGCACGACGGTGAGCACTACTCTGGCGATATCTTCTAGCGGGTCGCTGCCGTGGAGCATGTCCCGCGTGGCGCCTTCGGCATGTCGCCTTCCTCCTCACGTTTTCGCCCTACTCTTCTCCTCTGCTGTTCTCTATCTTCGATTTCCGCCTTTTCCTCTCGGCTACAACGAGGGACGACGGCGATGGACGACGCAAAACCACAAGAGCAGCCCCTTTAAAGCTTGGCTCTAAAATCTGTTCGGCAGGCCGCGCATTGTACGCCCACACTGACAGAAATCCCGAACATATCATCTACTAAGCCTACCGTCCGTAAATATTGAGTGGGCAGTCACCTTTTTTAATTGCAAACATGGCGAAACCCGACAGTCCTTTCTCCATCGCTTCCTTTAAGATAGCAGGATGAAATGTTTTATTGTGAGAAAAGAACCATCAATGTACAGTCGAGAAAATGGCCCCCGCTCTAAAGAGCAAAGAAAAATTGGCGCAGCTGCACTACTCATCCTAGGATGAAGAAACAGCATAGCTGGAGCCCCTCTCCATTGGTCGGAGACCAGGCTGTTGCATCATCATCATCAGCAGCAGCCCACTAGGTCCACAGGAGGACGAAGGCCTCTCCCATCGACTTCCAACCCCTCCTGTCCCGCGCCCCTCGAGTCCGTTTTTTGCGTCCGAATGATCTTATTTCGTCCCTCCGCCGACTAATTGGCTTTCCTCTTTTTCAAGACCCGTCCCTCGGTGTCTATATTGTCACCATGGTAGTCCACGGATTCTCATTTCACCTAAATGCGTGGACAGCATAGGTCTATTGCTTTTTCTTTCTTTGCACCATGATGTATTCTGCTCTAGTCCGTTCTTCGATCCAGGAAGCTCATTTCCTGTCCATAAGTGTTACTGCGATCATTATTCGTTCTACGGTTTGTTGAGCCGTTCCACAGTTTGTTGACCTTTGAAGTTCTTAGGTACGGTGCCAATTTTGCGCTCCCTATCTCATAACCTCACATTTATTTCTGCACTTGCCGCTGAAAGTTCTCCATGACTGGCAGGCCCGCAGGGTTTCGTCCGCCCGCTTTCACATCTCTCGCAAAGTGGACCGCGTTATCACGTGCTAGAACCCGCGGCCAAGTCCAAAGCCACCACCCCGAAAGAAATGCTGTGCGTCCGGAATGTCATCACGATCAATTTGGCAGACGCCGGGCACATAACGCGATGGACGGAGGTTCGATCCCGGCCACCGGAAGCGTTTTTTTTTTCTTTCCAGTTTGCTCCCAACCGCTGCTAACCCGTACCTCTCGGGCCTTTGGGGTGGCCCAGTAGTTAGGTAGCTGGCTTCACGGTTTAACGGTCCCAGGTTGGATGCCTGGGACCTCCCTAGTCACATTTTGTCCCTTGGGGTACGTTGTTGGGCAGTTCGCACTTACGGAGTAATTGGAGATCTTGGGAGAGGCCCTTGCCCAGCAGTGGGCGTAGATCGGCTGATGATGATGACGTTGTTGGGCTAGTTGATCGATCGTATTTAAGGGGATGTACAGCGCAAAAAGGGTATGCATAGTGCTATGTCCTTGTGTATCCTTTCTTTCTTTCATCTTTTTTTTGCGTTTTTCTTGAGGCTTCGGGGTTTTCTGTCTGTACCGGATGGATTTGTGTCATCCTAACAGATCTGGTGTTAAAAAAATGCACTGAAGTTTGCATGGTATACTGCATCCCAGACTCCCAGCTTTCGTCAGTTTTGCGCATAAAGCCGCGGTCAGATTTTCTCTGCTGGCTGCCTTCCCTTTGCTCGTGCTTCATCCGCTTGGTCCGGGATGCGTCGAGGTAAGTTAAGGTTGGTGAAAATAAACCCGCACTAGTAATGTCACACACAGCCATCTTACCAAACGAGACAGAGGGCCAATAACACCGAGTTTCTTTACGCGATTGAGTGGATGTATTTTTCGCATCACCTGAGCATCACTCGGAAGAGTCTCCGTTACAGTAATTCCACGTCATACCAAATACGTGGGTACAGGAAACTGGCTTCTTTATAAGTAGTGCTTCGGTAAAAGCGGCGATGACTCTTTTTCTATGCACTGCAGCGTAGTCCATGAAACACTTTGAATTAAGTGATTTTCTTATTGCGTTCACTGTATTTTCTTTCTGCGTTCCCAGAGCTGCTGCCTTGATAAAAAGTACGCCTTCACGCTTACTTTAAATAAAAGAATGCTGCCATCAGTATGTTTGATGAGAACGTTTCCGCAACCGTTGTTGCGGGATATTTTAAACGCGAACGTTTTAAAACCCCTTAGAGGCGTTGTTCCTTGTATAACTACTTCGAAAACACTCAGGATTTCGGATCTCCGGGGACAGAGAGAAAACACAAGTTGTGTTGAAAAGAACGCTTTATAAAGGCAATAACAGCCGCTCACTTCAAAGCCTTTTCCCGCTTGTTAGTTTCGAAGCTGACAAACGCAAGCACTGGTGCTGATGTGGATTTCTGGTGAGTGGCAATCGACATATTGAATGAACGAAAATAGACTTTTTGTTACTTGAAGAAGTGAAAACGAAGTGTAAATCAAATATATAGGAATTCGTTAACTTTCCACATCAACTTTTATTTTCCATGTTTGAGGGAGAGATATTGCAGGAGGCAATCTCCAGCAGCACGAATGACATGTTATAGGCAGGGTCAATAAGGCATACGCTGCGTATACCCGGTACCGTTGTGGCTCTTCGGAGGCGTAGCGCACAACAACAAGCCGTTTTAAGAAATTGACCTTTGGTAGGAAAAATCGAAATGGCTTAGGTGTGCAGGAGGTTGGCGAAAATGCCAAGGAACAAACGTAGACGCGATGTGCGTGTGCAGATATTGCAAGAAACAAACCGGAGTTAACAAAACGTAGTTACAAAAAAATAATAAAACCATAGTTAATACGGCATTACACACAAATCTTCGTGGCGAACCGTTACATTGATGCAAATGCGCGCTAGTGTTTTCAGGCCACGTAAACATTGCCAAATCCTGCTTGATCCGATGATGCGAGCTGGTATGGTACCGTTACTCAGTGTACTCCCAACCCGACGAAGTACTAGAGGTCGCACACGGCTAACAGATTTCTCACTTTATGCTAATGGGAAACGTGACGCCCGCGAAAACTTGCCACAAGTGATGGGAACGGAACGCCAGCAGCAAACAATTAATTTCTTTTTTTTTCCTGCTTCCTGCCCTTCGGGAGATAGCGTAACTGCATATAGGCTTTTTTTTGTCGGCACCTCCCAGTCGCCGTAGCAGGGCCGTTAGAGACCACATTTGAGGTTTTCTCTGTTTTCTTGCAAAATATTTTTCTGTGAAAGACGCCGCCTGTTATTCCCAACTGAAAAGTGGGAGGTAAGGTGATTGCGCCGTGAATTGAGCGCGTACAGCGTAAGTTGGACACGAGAAAAGCTTGTGTAAAGTGGCGAATTAAGTAGACTGTTCGACGGTGGAAACAGTGTTTACCCACTATTTCATTCGTTTTTCTTCCCAGCGGATTGTCTTGGCTCGGAGTTTCTTTGGCGGGGTTCACTAAAGTGTGATGACTTGGCCCTAAGCGGGTGACCGTTCTCGTTGCGTCCAGCATCTGGAGTGTATTCGCAATCGTGTGGAAATGAGGGAGCCGGCTTCCAGGGAGTACAAACAACTGCTCGTTCACTCGAAAAGTAGTATTTCCTTAGTAAATCGGCGCCCGAAAATTGAAGTGGGCGATAACGACCGTAAACAGTTTGGTGTTGAGGACGCCGGGTGAGTCGGTTAGCTTGGGGATGATAGACGGTGTTGCGAAGGACGGTATCATAGCTATAAAAGGCGCAACGTTAGCCGGCTAGGACGGCAGAACTTTTTAGGACTTCGGTGCCTATCTTTCAGTTGCTAAACAAAATAGCAAAACAGGTCAAAATAACGTTAACTTACATTAAAGGTCACAGTGGCAATGTCGGTAACGAAATGGCGGACGAAATGGCTAAAAAAGCAGCAAAATATGGCGAAAAAATTTACTTGGACATTTCACTACAATTTAACAAACAACACCTGAATATTAACCTAAGAAAACATTGGAATTGCTGAGTAGCAACAAGAAGGAAATGAAAGCTACACATTCCAATGAATAAAGAATATTCACAAAATTCCGGAGCACTTTTCCACCAACTATTACACGTCACAGTTTATCACTAAATACGGTAGATTTCCGTTTTAGTTTCATATGTTCACCATTACAAATATTAACATGTGTAAATGTAACCTACCAGCAGACAGTTTTGACCACTATTTACAGGACTGCCCAATAACAAACAAACACACAGAACAACTTCTTGATATCCATAGAAATTATCTTATAATAAGAAAACCAGAGCTAATAAAACATAAAAAACCGTTAAAAATTTTAGAAGAAATGACTATACTAAATAACGCTAATATTCAACAATACTAACCCCTCAAATATTTTTTCACAATTTCACACAAACGCAGAAACAAAGTCAGCGGCAAATAACGCGATAATAGCTTTTAGATCTTTTGTATTTATCATTGTTCTGCAGTGAGTCATTTTCTGCGTAATTATTTTGTTTAATTACCTTTTTACATTTTTAAAAATTTTATGTCCAAACATCCATTTTCAATGTATTTAGTTTACCCGTTATACCTCGGTGGAACGGGAAGGATTTCAGTTCATGAGCCCGTTTAGTAAAGTTGTTAGAACCATATTTTTACGAGTATAACGACACAGTTTGCTTTCTTTCATGCTGGTTTTTGTTGGGGATTTATTTTGTCAGAGACAATTTCTGGATTTTAGAAAGTGTGCAGCAGAAATTAGCAAAAACTACAAAAAGAAACTAAAACCGTTCTTTCAGTTAAAAGTGTGCATTCCCGGTACGCAAGAACGATATACAATAGCGTGTTCGTTTTCCCTAGGCACTTGTACCCCGCACGGAACGGAAAAACAGTTGGTGAACCAAATGATATTATGACGGCTTCCCAACATTCGTAAAACCAATTTTGGGGGAAGAGATGAAAGAAAATAAAACAAGGAAAGGCAATATCATGGAAAAACAAATAAAGGAATTGTGTATGTGAGAAAATGAATCAGACCATACATAAGCAAATGGGGCAGGGGGGGAGGTGGAAAATAAAACACCACACTCCTGCTGTCGCCCAAGTTGCCCACATAGACAGGAGATGTGTCGGACTCGCAATCGAGTCGTATGGTTGTTTTAACTTTCCCGCATGAAAACCATACCAAGATATCGGGAAGGGGGGCCAGCGAGGTTTTTAATGAAACACCATAAGTGTCGTCTTGTGGTCGCCGCAGAAACCTTTGATGTAGTCCACGTTGGATCCCGCACCACTACGGAAGACGATTCAAGGTAACGCGTGGTCGGCACTTGATGAGCTCATAGAACGTGCTGTGCGCAACGCAGCTGGATTTAACTGTCGACGACATTGCTCAGGGGGTTGCAGTTGGTGTGACAGGTAAAAAGGAAAGAAAGGTAAAACAAAAGCAGGAATGTTAACCAGACTATGGCAGTATACTATCGTACTCGTGGGGAAGGGAAACAATGGCAAAAAGAAGAAAGTAGAAAAAGAAGGTGAAAGGTAGCGACAGAGCGACAGGGTCACTACAGACGTTACAGTCCAGTGAGCGTCCCTAGAGTGTACAGTTTGTTGGGCTACGGTCTCCTTTAAAAATCAATCTTTTTAGAAAGCATATGAGCGCTGTTGTAGCCTTGTGCGTTGAAAACGGAGAAGGCCAGGGACCCAGACGATTTTTTTCCTCAGAGAACAGCCGTCGAGAGTCTAGCTTCCATAGAGTAAAGGAATACTGACGCGAAATTTTCATGCTACGTTTTTTGTTCTCTGCTAGGGGTGCCTCAGCCCGGTAGTAACAGGATGGAACATAAGGTGGTTGGCCGCTGGTGAAACGATTATTTAAAGCCTCGCTTATTTGGGTCGGTTTCTGTTTCGACAAAACGGGCACCAAGGCGGCCGCCATGACAGGACGGCACTCTTAACGTCACTGTTCTTATCGCATTATAACCAATCTGTTCGCACCAGCTAGAGCCACCGAGCGCGTCCAGACCGGTACTGGTCGCACGCGCCCGGGCAGCATGACGTCAGTTCCAAAACTGACGCGCCAACAGCAGCCAGCGCTTCGGATACGTGGCGAAAGCCTTGACGTCGGCACTTTGAGACAATGCGCATGGCGCAGCACTCAACGTGTCATGCTGATGCCGATGTTGGTATCCGTCCTGAGCTTTCTCGTGCGGGCAAAGATTAAAATTGATTTAAGATATGTTATACAGAACAGTTGCGGTTTAAACTTGGTTGGGACTCTCTCCATATACAAAAGTAGCGTTCAACAGCGAAACTGTTTTTGCCTATACCGTTATTCGTCCGTGGCACCAAAGAACCTCGAAGTGCGAGGGAAAGTGGTGAGGAGGCAAAAAGCCCACGAGCAGGCATTGAGAGTGCGCGCCTCACGAAAAAAACGTGATTAGGGAGGTTCCGGGAATCGAACCCGGAACCTTTATGCCGTGAAACCCGAAAAAAAAACAACCACTGGACCACCCCAAAGGCCCCAGGGGTACGGGGCAGCAGCGGCGTCGAGCAATAACAAGTGCAGCCAATTAGATGGGGGAAACACGCTTCCCGTGGTCGCAATCGAACATTTATGAAATCGGGATGTATCCGATTGAGCTATCACCGCTTTTTTTTAACTGCCTGTCTTCAACATCTAACAACGCATGGTAAAGAAAAGAAAAGGTACAACCAACTAAGCGGCGTGCAAATCATACGATACAAAAAGCGGCCTGCCGGTAACTCCGGCTTGGCATTGCCATTTTTTCAATACTACGTGTAGTAAACGGCCGTACACAACCCTTGCTATCTCATTTTCTTTTTGAGCCTGCTTGTCAACCATTCAGATTGGAATAATAACAACACTGCCGAACCTTTACTTGGCAGTTAACATTTGTGGGCTATAATTACGCTCAATACACTCAGCAGTGACAAAGCACCAACACCATATTCTTGTTTGGCGTACGCTTCCTTCAGTTTGCTAACATTTTCTGCAAAGTAAGAAGCAACTGACATGCCATTCACGTCACTGTTATTCTGACGGCCATTCTGCTACGCCTTATAACATGGAGAATTCACGTACAGTACCATCGCATTCCAAGCGCACAGCAATTCATTTGGGTTCGTAGCGTGGGAGGGTTGGCTTTGGACTTGTGCCGCAGGTTCTAGCACGTGCTACTTTGAGAGAGATGTGAAAGCCGGCGGATGAAACGATCCGGGCGTGCCAGTCATACAGAACTTCAGTGGTAAGTTCGGAAATAAATGCCGGGTCCAACACCGGGGTCTCTGAGGAAGGTAGAGGGGCAGCCAGCTGTGCTGTTTCTCCAGCCTTGCGCGCCCAGCGCAAACTCCGCAAAATTTTTATATAGTCATCTCAGCTTGGAAGTTCCGTGTCAGTGCCCCTTTAAGTAGTGCTGCCTTCTTTCTTAGGAAAACGTAGCCACTCGCATAGAATATGTGGCCTTGTGTCCGGCGTGCCACACACTTCACACGCCTCACTGAATGACATTCCGATGTGAAGGTATTCGTTACGAGTTTAGTCGCAAATCCAGTGTTCCTGGGACGCGTACGAGGCACAAGATGGCCAACGGCTCAATGAATAAAACGCAGGGTAAAACAGTTGGAAATAAAGTCGGAAAAATGTTGGCCCGAAAAGGATTCGAACCAGGGACATCAGAATGCGTAAGTGGCAGGCACCCTCAAGACCACCACAGCTCGGGAAATCTAGCTGACCAAAATATCTAGTGAATGTCCTTAGAGCCTTCGCCTTAGAACTGTGTGCTGGATACGTTTACCGAAGCGTACGTAAGAAAAGTTAGTATGATAATTACAGAAATGGCCATCAGGTAAGTAGCGAAGTACGTGTACGTGACTGCAAGCGCCCTCGTTGCTAGACGCTGCCAACACGGGTATGTGCCGAGTCAAGCTAACTGGGTAGATGAGGAAAAATATCAAATCACCTTTCAAAACACCTTTTAAAATCGAAGCACCTTTCTTAACACAAAGATGGTTAGAACGCGAAGCTTTCTCGATGCAATCTGAGTAAAACCAAAGTTCAAAATTCCCTCTCCCAAAGTAAAAAATCCAACCTGCCGAAGTAACTATCCAAAATACAAAGTGTACCTCCACCCAGCACCTCCACCAAAACTATAGGAGGGTTTTCAGGCTTTATTCTTCAGCCGCACCAGCAGCAGCGGTAGCACCGAAGCACCAAGTCGCGCTGACCAGCAAGTCGAGACGGAGAGCCAACGAGACGAGACTTCTTCTTCGTCCCAGCGATGGCGATGGGACATCCACGAGTTGGTGCCTCTTCCATGTGTGGCTTCTGTGTCACATACCCACGTATTGCGAATGACCAGTGCTGTCCACGCTCCTACATTATTTAAAAGAGTCTGGTGTTGGCGATGGTCTTCCTTACAAAAGTAAACGCCCACGCAACGAACCCAAAGGAAATTGTGGGCGATCCGAATACGATGATAGAACGTTCGCCATCATCAGCAATTCTACTACAAGGCGAACGTGTCTTCCAGTGCTGTACCGTACCGTGTTTTGTGCGTAAAGACCTCCCATTGTCTACGTGTGTGGCATGAATGACGTGCCTTTGTGGAATGTGGCTCTCCTGCAGTGCGTTTCGGTGTAATTACATCGCCATATTTGAAGCATAGAAAGCTGCGCTTTATTATAGTGTCAGAATGGCGGGACCGGATTGACGTCTCCTTCGTAACGCGAGAGACTTGGGTGCGATTCGGACCACGGGAAACGTTTTTGTAGCGTAAGATACACTGGCCGAGGTTGAGCAGTTCCCGCGTGGACCCTGAGGGGCCGTGGTGCGCAAGCCCGAGGAGGATTGGCTTAGATTGCCCTGGATTGAATTAAATTTGATTGAGTTCCAATCCAATCTAATTGGAGTACGGGTGTGTAGAAAATTGGGTCTGCAACTTCGCCGGTCTGCGCATTCCAGAGGAGTGACGTCATAGCCGCGGCAGACGCACTTGCGCATGCGCGTGCCCAGCTGTGCGGCTCCGTTGCGCAGCAGCCAAGTCTGACGCTGCGCCGGAGCCGCTTGATAGCCGTTTCGCGTGGCTCCTGGAGAGCTGTGCTACGCATGTGCGAGGAGCAGTGACTGGACTGAACTGGACTGGGCTGGAATGGATGGGATTGGACTGGATTGGATTGGATCGGATTGATGGACCTTAGCTCACACTACGGCCTATCCTGGCATAGCCGAGCTAAGCCACTGATAATTTTTTCTTGAGGCTCTTGGTTATTTGAACCACGAGTCTAATGGGCTTTTGTAGAGACACATTGTGTAAAGGCGGCTTCCCTGGAGTGCGTTCTAGGCTTAACTGCATTGCCATCAGTGAGGCATACAAGGCTTAGATATAAATAACGCGATACATAATTGGCGACTAAAATATTGAGAGTTCACTTTCGGCGATAACCCCGTAATACCTTCGCATTCGCTACATTATGCAAATACTAAGGGGTACTCGTAATTTTTTATTCGTACAATCATGGTATGCGTTACCAATTTTAGGAGCCATCATTCTGAACCAATCCATCGCTACAAAATTTTACGCAATCCGCGTTTCACACCTTTAAATATTCAAATATCAATAAAGAGTGTGCGCATGTGCTAATTCCTATCACATTTACAATTTGTTTTGACAGCAGCTAGTACACTGTGGCTCGTCGCCGGTATGCTAATCATGGAAGCAGGCGCAGGGGCAGCTTCAAAGCCAAGCCTGTCCAGACAACACGTGCCGGTCAAAAACGCGGCCTAAAAGAACTTCTGCAGCAGCCAACACATCAATTCGGCTGGCATCGCCGACGAGCGTGCGCGAGTCACCGGCTCGGGCGTCCCGTAGGTGACGATAGCATAATTAAAACGAGTCGGCATAATTGCTTTAGGTGGCAACTTGTTTAACACCCGCTCGGAGAAGGGCAGCTTAATTGGTCGCCGCGAAACCTGCCACAGGACGGGCGACATCGAGGCTCTCGCTCGCATTCGGGATTAAAGTTTTTCCCCATTAGACGAGGAGCAACAGTGCCGCATTTTTTTATTTTATTGTTTTTAGTTTTGCCACAGCGTGAATCTTCCGAACCGCAAATTTGCTAGCGGGAGTTCCTAAGCTAAGCTCAGTGGCGCCAAACCTGTCGGAGAATTTAGGGCATCACGGTGCACAAAATTAGATTTCCGAGCCCACTTGTCCAGCGCGAGATTTCGCATTTATAGTAAGCCTTAGAACCAGCCAGCATCATCGCCTTCAATTGATTTTACTGTTATTCTGGCTTACACATTTTATTACCGACTATTTTATCTGTTATCTACTTTTGTTTGGCGCAATTTGCCCCAGCGGCCTTGCGCCAAAAAAGTCCAACCATCATCATCATCATGATACGGAAGAATACGAAAATATTTTGCCCTCTCTGCCAACCGGGCGTACCGTTTCGAACACAGTTTTTAAAGCGAAGCGAATTCTTATGCCCCACTGTTGCCGTCCATCGTTATGCCAAAACGCAGTGCAGAAAAACGGCTCCCGTGTTCTGAATCGAACCTGGGCCCCTCGCGTTATGAAGTCTACGTCAATCCGATTGCACCATTCCGACATGGTCAAAGCAGTTTAGATTTCGGACTTTGACTTCGACCTCAACTTGCGCGGGAAAAAGCTTCGCTTTTCAATCATCTTTCTCATAAGAGAGGGGGATTTGATAGTCCACCTTTTCGAGTTGAAGATTTCAGGGATACGCTGGTCAAGTCTGGTATGCTTTCCGATGTATTGGTATGCCTTGGGAGCTTTTCAGATAAACTGCATCTGGCCGGTTACGTTTAATAGCCCCGAGGCGACGAGAACGGTGCTTACAGCCGGAGAGCTTTAAGTGAATGGATGGCGCTACCAGGCCATCGACCCGCAGAACCAAAAAGGGGAATTGAAGCTTCTCTGGCTGTTCTACTACGGTGTTGCGGACGACAACATTCGGGAGGCGTTTGCGGCATTCGGAAAAGTGAGCGATGTAAGCCGGGAATGCTGGCGCGCACAATGTCTGCACCTTGTTTGCTCCCCAAGCTGAACTCCAGGTTTAAGTTTGACGACCTGCCCACCAAATTGGAATCATGGGCCAAGTGGCCCTCGTCATGTCCCCCGGGCGTCCCATGCAGTGCGTGCGCTGCCAAACCACCACCCACGTAACTCGCGGTTGGTCATAGGCTGTGCTGGGGAATGGACATGTCCATGGATCGTCGGGGCTGTGGAGGGCCGACGCCATCCACGATTCTTGTGGCAATGGCTTCACGAGCCGAGAAGGGGAGAAGCGGGAGAGGCATGAAGGATGTGCACCGCACCCTCCACCAAAGATCTATTTACAAGATGTGGTCCATCACATCACTCCCTCATGAAAATGGACGTTGAGTTTTAATAGACCTCCTATTGTGTTTCTATAGAGTCAAAAAGTCAATTAAAACTCGTCGCTTATAGACTGTGCTCGTTAAAAAGTCAACAAACTTTTTATGGCACAAGCTCACCCAACATTTTATGGCCTTCAAGACATTGAGTTTTATACACTTCATATTGCGTTTCTATATAGTGAACCAAATCTCCAATCTTAAAAACTGCGGCCAATACAAAACCAATGAACTTTTTATTGCAAAAGTGCAACGTGAATTGATTTTCATATTGTCATATTGTCATATTGTCGTTCTATAGGGTCGATCGAGCTCCTAATGTGGGGACTGTGGCCATTAGACAGGCAATAAACGTTTTATAACGAACAGGCATCAAGCATATTATTGCCTTCATTATGTTGAGTTTCAATAGACTCTGTATTGCGTTTCTATAGCCCACCCACGGAGGTCTGGTAGCTTATCGGTGCATATATGTGGGGTGCTATTGCGCCGCATGCCCCACCCCATCAACCAAGATCGCGCGGTGGACGTCCCATCCCTTCGTCTTGGGAGCATTTGGGAGCGGTGGCGCCTGGGATGGCGGACAACACCGCCGGACAGTTCGAGCCCCTGCAAAGCTCCTGTGTTAAAACTTGCCAGAAAACCTGACTCACAGGCAGCAAGATATTACGACTAAAATTAATAAGAATTTTATAGAAAGCTAATAGAGATAAGTTTAATAAAAACTCATCCGGCATTCTGTTCAGACTTAGATCATATTCAACAGGTTATGATGACTGAGCACAATAAGAACTTTATAGAAATCTAATTGCGATAAATTTAATAGAAAGCCGTCAGAAACTGTATTCAAAGCTGACTCACAGTAAACAGGTTGCTACGACCATACTCAATAATAATTTTAAAAAAGCTAATGCAGGCAAATTTAATAAAAACTTATCCAAAATTCTATTCAAACTTTATTCACACGCAACAGGATGTTACGACTATACTCAATAAGAATTTTACAAAAAATTAATTGCCATAAATTTAATAAAAATACACCAGAAACTGTATTCAAACCTGACTCCCACGCAACAGGCTGTTGCGACTGTACTCAGTAAGAATTGTATAGAAAACTTATTGACTTTTTTTATAAAAACCCCATAAGAAACTCATAAGAAACTACATTCAGAACCGATAAGGTGTATTGAATTGGCTCTATAGAATTTTATATAAAATGCGGTGGCCAATTTGTAATGGAAACTCAATAGAAATATTCTATAGAATGTTGACAAAATGTTTAAAGGATTCTTGTGAGCAATCTCAATAACAAGTTTATTAAATTTCAGTACACATTTTTATGAGGGCTGAGCCAATCCACGCACCAATATCATCAATTTTATTCTAATGACTCAGTGCATAGTCTTCCTGTCGCCGTCTACAATGGTATATTGCTTCCCACTACAAGTGCTGCTTTGTCTAAGCCGTCTGTGGCCCCAGGGTATGCTATTAGCACTTCACAGAAAGTGTGATTAGGGTTCGAATCGCCCTGTAAAGCACATTCACCTACGAATGTCCCTGTCCACGGATTACCTGTCAGTTTTGGACGAGCTCTACAAATGTATATAGGATTCTCCAAGCTGAACTCGTAGCCGAAGGCACTGCAATTAACAGGGGCCAGAAAAATCATTTTCCTCGCTCACTCGGCTGGGGGGCATAATGATCGGAACTTCTCGTTTCTTCTAGCAGCACATTGATCGTTTTTTTTTTTTGCATCTTATCCACAGTTCCTCAACGTGCCTAGGTGGCAATTCGACCAATTAGTGATGAGCGTTCGCACTCACTTCACCGCAGCCGCCCTGATGAGACCTCGTTCGCCTTACTCTTAATGAAAGCGACCCTTGACGCGTAAGAAAAGAAACGTCGACCGAGGATTCGGTGAAGTCGCAGCAATCATTAACAAAATGTTAAAGGTGGCACAAGCAGAAAAGACCAAGGAATAAAATGAATCTCAGCTATTGGATTTTTCTTCCTTTTTCGAGTTAACCATGAATTCGTATGGTTTTATCGGCGAACGCTAAAACAAATATACCAGACTGGCTTTGACGAAAAAAGAACGGTTCTAGTTCAAAGTGATACCGGTTGCTATGTCAGAAAGAATATAAAGAAAGAGAGTTGAGGGGGAGACTTAGGGCAGCTAAGGCCTCCTCATGATTTAAAGATGACGAAAGCAGTGGTGTCCAATTGCTGAACTTGTGTTCTCATTCTTCTTGTCGTCCCTTTTCTTTCCCGCTTTTTTATTACCCCGCACGTGGAAACTTTTTATGCCACTCCCCCTTATCCACTCCTCTTATCCATGCCTTTTCTATACACCCGTACGCCATGCCTCTTGTACTCAAGGATTGTCGCGTTCACACTGCATGCGCGCCATCTCTTGGCACATCAACCGTCATTTTATGGGTTTTTTGCAGCGAAGCTGTCTATGGCTACGTTCTGAAGAAATAGTGTGCCTGGATGTTTGTCAGGTTCGGGGGGACAATAATAATTACAAGAGAACAACTTTGGAAACGACACTAGGTTTTATAATACCCGGAACTCAGATAAGGACACACATAACAAACAGCGACCACTAAAGAATAACAGGGAACAATAGAAAGCTAAAGAACAAGGTATAAATTAGCGAGAATGCGGCATAGCAAAGGGGAAAGAGTTCAACAAACGCGAAACAGTCAAGGCCCGGGAATGCAGGGCGAGCACACAGTAATGGTTCGCTGCGAGAACGGGGTTCTCCTACCTCACGTCCCAGTAGTGGTGTTGCGGTTTTGTAACGTCCAGGTGATGTCGTGGCGGCGGTAGTCAAGCGCGCTCCCAGCTCCCGTGGCGTAGTGGCCGACGCAGCTGCCTTGGGGCGTCGCGTTCTTGCACTGAGGCCCGGCGCGACGACTTGTGCGCGGAGGTGTCTTGCGAATGCGCTTGTGGAGGACCTTTCGGGGCCCAGCACGGCCCCGGTCGCCCGACGGCCAAGCACCCAGTCACTCGCCACACTTCGGAGTTCTTCTCTGACTCCCCTCTGCCGCCCGCCGCCCTCGTTGGCCGCTTCGGATTGGCCCGCGTCCGGCGCAAGCTCGTGCTCTAATCTCGAGCGCTCATCGCCGTAGCCTGGGCAATGACCTTTGGCGCCGCGTGCCTTACGTCGTCTTCTTTGTCATCTTCTTGCTGAGTTTCAAGTGTTTTCCTTTTGGAGAAACAATATATAGCCTGGTGTGTATAAAGCTGATAAAAATACGAATACCCAAGAACTAGTGTTGTGTGTTTCTTTTTGAACGGTTCCTGGTGCGAAGTTTTAACCGTTGTTCCTCTCCGTTCATCTTGAAGGGCATCCGGAGCGAAATTGTGGCCGGTTTTGTTAACATCTAAGCACGCGTACATCACCACTTGCCCGCCGTTTTTTTCTTCGCGGGGGTGGGAAGGTGGGTACTGCGTGCACGTGCAGTCAGAAAAGGGTATCGGTTGTCTGGACACCGGCTCACACTTCTCTCGGTGGCAATGTCTTTGCCCATGAGACTGCTCGAGGTCTAACCAGCCGAGCACCGCGAGAGAGTTGGCTAGATACGATGATCCCCTTGACATCATTACAGGAGGTGACGCAATACTATAGGCTAGCCTGGCTTACGCTTCCCCCTGCACAGCCCTCAGCAAAAAAGAGGAGCGCTACTGGCGTATTACCAAGCTGCACTTTCTCTGGCCTAAGCAATACGACTCGCAGTGTCGATTCTACAAAGTGCCCTGCACTCTGTGCCCCATGGTGTGGGAGGGCCAGCTCAACCCCCTCCTCTTCCCGGAATTTATAATTAATCGGTTGAGAAGTGGGAAGGAGAACTGGCCAGCTCGAGCGTGGAAGGTCAGCTTCGGCTGATCCACTTGGTTGAGAGGGCTGGACGCTCCAACAGTGTCCTGGACTGAGGAAACCGACCACTGGGCTCTTCCCCTTTAATAAAGTTTAGAAGTGTCTATGTAGGCATGTGGGACGTCCCGCCGCACGAAAACCGTGGCTTGGGCCTACGTCCTTGTTTCGTTTGACCCCCGTGGCATTCTATGTTCGATTGTGGGTGATTACATCGAAGGCATGCTACTGGGCGGTTTGCTTTGAGCTCAGCCAAGCGCAACACGCGCAACTAGAAACGCTGCACCGTGAGTGCCAGCGAGCTATCACGGGTCTGCCCAGGCACACCAGAACCGAGGAGCTCTACCGGTTTGCAAGGCTTCCTCGCAACATCATAGAGGAGCGGTACCAAGGGCACACAACGTGAGGAGCTACCACCAAGGCTGGGGCATACATCCAGCGTGTCATCAACGACACGGCGAGCGACGAGTCGCCGATTTTGCGGCCACCTAATCCAATCCCCTCTTGGGAGGACCGCACCCCCAAACCCATGTCGAGGGTCTGCAGGAAAGACCACCACAGAGACGAGCGCCTGCAAGAAGGTGCCATATTCGTGGACGCCGCCGTAGATGCGACCCCCAACCGCGTTACCGTTGCTTGTGCAGATAGGCCAGCGCGGGCGAGATGGACGTTTCAGTTTGACACCACGCCAAGCACAGTGCGATGCGAGCTGGAGGCGGTACTGCTGGCGGCGAACCACATAGATGAGCGCTACCAGGCGGAGGAGTACCGGGGATGGGAATTTACCATATATACTGACAGCAGAGAGGCGGTGGCAAGACTCGGTGGCAGCCCAGTCATTGGATCCACAAGCCACCTCATCAAGACGATTGCGAAGAGACTTCGCACGACGGAATTCTTTACCGTGCGTATGCACTGGGTGCCGGGACACGCGGGTGGCGTCGGGAACGAAGTCGCCCACGTGTGGGCGAGTGACGAAGCAAGTATCCGCTCCGACCCATTACACCCTGTTCCCCCTGCACGGCACGACCCAGGCCCTGCGAACGACAGAGCCGCTGCCAAGTAAAGGAGCAGGGCGAAGCTTTGTGCTGCTACACCCCATGACTTACGACCACTGCCAAAAGGACTTTCCAGGGGGGCCCAAGTCCTGCTACACAAAATAAGAGCAGGGGCTGCTCTTACGGAGGACGTGCTGGCAAAGTGGCGGGCATACGTTCCCCGACGCTCAAGACACCTGAGAGAACCGCCGAGAACTCCAGGGAGACTAGCATTGTGACCTGCTCCTCGTGTCACGCGCCAACAAGGCCCACAATGCAGCACATGCGAGTGCTCGGGGCTCGCGGCGGAGAGAAGAGCCCATCTTCAGCCCTACATCAAGACCCTCCAGGAGTGGGCATCGCCTCCTCTACGGCGGGCTCACCCAAGAGAGACTGTTGTGTCCCTGTGGACTTTCGCTTGTACCACGGGGATACACAAGAGAATGTAGACGCTCTAACGTTCTTTACCGCCTTCCCCATCCCTGACTAGACCTTCAATCTCCCCTTCCGAATAAAGAATTATAATACAAATAATATTAATAATAAAGTTTACCACTCTCTCTCTCTCTCTCTCTCTCTCTCTCTCTCTCTCTCTCTCTCTCTCTCTCTCTCTCTCTCTCTCTTCTCTCATGCGCTGTGAGGATGAGGTGTTGTGTGCATCGGCGTGTGGGATGCTCTCTCCCGTCTGCAAGTCTATTCTCGCTAAGGAGGATCCACAGTCTTTAGCTCACCTTTTCTCACCCACCCCCCATTCTTCTTCTCCGCGGCACTGCACTAAATGCAGGTGTACACGCTGGCTTGCTGCAATAATATCCACAGTGCATCCTCCCCGTCTCTTTTTCTTTTGGATCAACGAACAACCACAATAAAACTGATGACATACCCCTTTCTGCTGGTGGGAAAGAGAGAGAGAGAGAGAGAGAGAGAGAGAGAGAGAGAGAGAGAGAGAGAGAGAGAGAGAGAGAGAGAGAGAAGCTTTATTTTGATACCTGTGTCAAAAGGACTGCTCTGCTCATTGATTGGGTTACTTCAACGTGGGCATCTCACGGGCCGACGCGACCAATCTTCGGGCCTCTGTGGTCTAGCGGACTGAATTGGTGTTGTGTTAGGCTCACAGTAAGATTCCTACAACGCGGGAGGAAAACAGACAGCACCATGCTCGTCCGCGAAATAAAACTCTAGTCCTTCAAAGTTTCATTCAGTAATTTGCTAGGCAGTATGTTCAATCGTAACTTCCAAACAAACGTATTTTACTTGGTGCATTCCTTGGGCTGCACCCAGCTTCACTGGTCAGCGTTCTTCACCGCGTGAGAGGGCACTGAATTTTATGCCGAAAACCTTAGGTGCCCCATTCTGCGAAAGAGTGCCGTTGTTGTCATTGTCTGTTGTTGCCCTGCCAGAAAAGGGCTTCCGCTGAATAGGGTAAATAAAAAACGCGTGCGATCCCATGGGATTTATTCCCAGGTCTGCCAGTTAGCACACCGCTCCTCTGCCAACGGTGCTATCTCTGCATGTTGCCAGCGTAGAACAACATTTCGTGTCGTCGTTGTTTTTATTTTCGCTGGTCATGCACACTCTAAGGAACCGGCCAGGAATCGGGAGCATTGAGGCGCAGTGGGCCCGCATCACAGAATTCACAAAACTATGAATTGGGGATGTAAAAATGGTTCAACCATGCGTGCCTTATTTCACCTGAACGTGATGGCGCGTCAGTAGAACAGGTGCGCACCAGCCGCGCAGCCTGCCACTGATTTTGAGGTGGCTGTGGCGAGCGCCTCTATTCTTTCTGACGTAATTCATGCCGTATGGCGAAAAAAACGGACAAACTATGCTGACCGCACGTGTCCGCGTCGTCATCCAGGCTCTCCTGCTCGGGGTTAGCAGCGGCTGGGAAGAATCACATGCAGCCAATACGAAAGAAAAACAAAACGCCTCCCGTGGCTAAAATCGAACGTAGGTCCCTCGTGTTAAAAAACCGGCGTCCACCCGAAAAAAGGAAATAAAGACAAAAAAGCTTTAAAAAGTTGAGCTATCATGGCATTCAGGCGCGCTGGATTCTTTTGGTTTCGGGCGTTGGCTTTGGTCTTGGCCTCCGGTTGCAACCCGTGCTAACGCGATCTACTTTTGAAGAGATGTTAAAGCCAATGGACGAAACGAAACGGGCCTGCGAGTCATGGAGAACTTTCAGCGGCATCTTCAGAAATATATGTGAGGTGATGACATATGTAGCAGAAACTTGGCGCCTTACAAAAGTTGGAAGCAAACTTAGGTGGGCTGTACGAGTCATAGAACGAATAATGATCGGAGTAACACTTAGGAAGCGGACTTCCTGAATCAGCGTACAGACTAGAGTAGAAGATATAAAAGTTGAAATAAAGAAAAAGAAATGGACTTGGTCTGGCCACGTAAGTAGGCAAAATTACAATCCGTGGACTGCCAGGGTGACAGAGTGGTCACCGAGAGGTGGTTTAGCACTCGATGAAGGAATGAAATAAGGAAATCTGGAAGCAAAGAATGGTGTCGAACGGCGCTGGACAGGAGCGGCTGGAGGTCGATAGGAGAGGCCTTCGTCCTGCAGTGAATCTAGGAGGCTGCTGCTGCTGACGATGATCATGCCCCAGCCGGGTCTCCGACGAAGGGCGAGGGTCCGTAAGATCTGCTCCTAGCTCCATTAATGAAACCGCTCCAATTTTTTTTTTTTTTGCCTGACCACCGCTCTTCGGTTTTTCGGTACAACTGCACTTTGCAATGGGGGGGGGGGGGCGGTGTTCTTCTAGATATTAATAAAGATATCCCATCACAATGCTATCATACTATAAGTAACCTAAAATAATTTGAGTTTTCATCGAACTATTTTTCCCAAGAACTTATTTGCGGTGTTTGTCACCGTCCGCCACATAAACCCCCCCTTTAGTCAATGAGATACGGGATGTTATCAACGTCGTTTACACGCGTTATGTTATTATTTTGTTATTTCTACTTGGTGACTTTAACATTAGGAATATATCTTGGGTAACGAATCCCTGACATTGCACTCCTTTTCAACCTTAGCGTAAGAGTTCCTAGACGCATGTTCTGCTTTTTCCTTAACCCAGCTTATCAGGCAGCCGAATAGATCAACACGAAAGACCACCAACATTCTTGATCTTGGACTAATCTCCGGGCCAGATTTACCCGGCTTGGGTGACCACTGTATGTTATCGATAAACATCAACTTTGCTCCTCCGAAATGTAAAAATAAGGTGAAAATGATTCGGCTTTACGGAACAGGCCATTGTAGAGGCATTAACGAAGAACTATCCGGTTTTCTTGACACCTTCCTCGCAGATTTTTACCATTGCTCTGTACGAACCAACTGGGACGTATTTCGTGACAAAATTAATGAACTAACAGGTAAGTACATGCCCACTCGCATTATACTGTCTAATCATAATGCACCATGGTACTCTACCCACTTAAAACGCTTATCTAACCGAAAGAAGTGTTTGTACAAGTTAGCCAGGCTGTCTCCCAGCTTTGTTCGGCGGAATGCCTACAAGGCGGCATCCAAGTATCGTTGCCACCCTCCTAAAAATCTACAAGGTTTTTTTTTATTAATACATTGCCATCGATGTTACCGACTGACGCTTAAAAGTTTTGGCGCGTTTTAACCCCCCCCCCCCCCCCTAAAGATCGCTTATCTTTAAGTCTTTCCGATAATAGTAGTACATGTATTCCATCTCTCCGGTGTGCTGTGGTTCTGAAAAGAGCCTTTGCCTCCAAGTTTTCTGAAACCAATAATGTCGTATTACGCTTACATGGCAATTACAATCACAGCCAGATGCCTCCACTAACCATCGGTTCTTGTGGTTAGGAAAAGCGTATTAGGTCATTAGAACCATCAACCGCTCCTGGTTGCGACCTGGTCAGTTTGAATTTTTTCATCTGTACACACTAAACTTTTTTAAACCCTTTTTGGCCGAAAAGGGTTTAAAAATCTTGTCCCATGGCTAACACCCTTAATAGGTCTTTTGGCAAAAAAAGGGTGTACAGATGAAAAAAGGGTGTTGAGCTCAACCCCCTTAAGAACGGGTGTTGAGGATGCTCAACACCCTAAAAGAAGGGTGTTGAGACTTACACCTTTTTTTTAATGTGATGGCATACGCAGTGGCAATGTGAATCGGCGGAGTGCGCAGCATTCAACACAAACAGTCAATACGCACAAGTTACAGTTGGAAACACAAATGAATTGAGCAAGGAAACCAACGGGATGCAAGCGGTACAGGGAGTGCATACTTACTTAGTAATACATGTGTTGTTCTTGCTTTTATATCCAGCAAAGGAAAGCCCCCCGATCGAGTCGGTGGGCTTGTCGCAAAAAAACAGATATTTTAGCGCTAATTTTGAAACTATAAATTTTACTACGAGAATATACAAATCAACACGCGAATTTGCAAAAACCTTTTAATTACGTGGTTTTTGTTGTGTTCCATAACTGATAGAATTTTATTAAATGCCAAACAAATTTTCCCCGCCACGTCAACATCATTATTTCAACACCCTTTTTCCCAGAAGGGTGTAAAGCTACAAATAACGGTGTTCGAAACTCAGAAAAAAGGTGTAAAGGAAAAGGGTGAAAGAAAAGACCGCCAACTAAGAAAAAGTGTGAAGAGACCTCCGACTTTGGAGGCATTTTGTACCTGTTTACACGGGTGGACAGAACTTTTTGTACAAGCGGGGGTTGTTTTCTACCTCACGATGTTTAAAGCAATATGAATTGGCATGATTTATTACCAGTGAAGCTCTTTAAGCTTGAGCTACTTTCGGTTGCGTTGCAAAAAATACAAAGAAAAAGAACTGCGGCCCCTGTAAAGGGTGCACCACCGCAGATAGGGTATTGTAACAGTGAAGTCGGCTTTCGAGCTGGTTAGAGTGTGAGCACAAGGGGCGTATGCGTATGTGCACCTCTTAGTGTACCATTTCAAAGGTACTAGACTTTTTTGGATAATGAAGGCAAAAAATTGGCGCAGCTTGCAATAGTGGTGCATGGCTGGAGAAAGAGCATAGCTGGGGGTCGACCTCACTTGTTTCCCCCTTGGATCCCCTGGCAGTCAGGGTGGGGGGGACACATTGGAACAGCCTCGTAAAATCCGGTTAAACTTGGCCTCACCCCTCAGCGGTCATCCTAGCTTAGCAAGAACATTGCAAAGCTTAGCAAACATAACAAAACTTAGTAACACCGGAAGAAACTAGGTCGAACCCCAGCTCCGCTATTCTTTTTTTGCAACTGTACACCTATTGCATACCGTTTCAACAACCTACAGAAAGCCAAGCGTGTTGCAGTCGATAAACAGCCTTTTCGCCACACGACTATAGTCTTTTTGTTTTGAAGGTTCAAATTGGTTGTGTCACGAGCCAAAGCTAAACTTGGGGCATGAGGTGTACCGCATATGGAAACGAGCGATCATTGCATACGCGAAATTGTTTTTTTTTTGCGTTTGAAACTTTCTTGTGAATAGAGGAGTATATGAGTCTTGTTCTTTAAAGTGCTATTGTGCATCCAAACATGGCCTTATTCATTGAACAGCTGAACACCTTTGCCACACCCTTTCAACACCCTAAAAAAAACCGAGGCTGCTGACGTTGATGAACACCCTTTTTTCACACAAAAAGGGTGTAGAGCTAGGAAAAGGTTGTCGAGATTTAAGAGTGTAAAGGGTGTAAAGGCCTCCCAAACCCTTTTTCCACTTATGCTACACCCTTTTTGGCTAAAACGGTGTAAAAAGTTTAGTGTGTACTAGTCCCTATCCGTCCAGTATACCAACCAGTTCAATTTAAAATCTGGAAAGTGGTTCCACTCTACGAACCCGGTAACAGACCCTCGCCCCTTAATTCTCACCCTATTTCATTAGGTAGCATTTCGTCCAAACTAGTTGAACATGCATTCTTCGCTAATCTGGTAAAATGTTTGGAGTCAACCATATTTTTCTCAATCTCAACACGTCTTTAGAAAAACGTATTCATGTGAAATCCAGCTTTTTTACGTTCTTCGCTCATAAACTGGATAGTTTTATTTACCAGTGCAAGTTACGATGTTCTAACACAATCACTATAAATGGTACAAAATAGCTCTGCAAGTTTCATTTTTCGAACTTTAATCGCGCCGCTATCATAACTTCAATAAAATGTAGCCTTCAACTGCCACAATTGAGTTTGCGTCTGTCTTTTCCATAGATTTTATCGCCCTCAACTATGTCATCAGCCTGTTTTGCCTCGAATTTTAACTCGTCTCTCTTGGATCAGCTAATAAAATTGGAATACCGTTTTCAAGAATAAATTCAGTTGTTCAGTCATTTATACCGAAGACTTCAGCCGGATGGAACCACCTACCACTATCAACGGCTGCCATTATCGGTCATGAGTCATTTAAGGGCACAATGGATAAATTTGTATAATTATAGGGCCTCTTCTGTTTTCTCATTCCACTGTTCTGCATTAGCTAATGTTGCTCAGTTAGAAGCCAACTTGTTATCTTTATACTTGTCATTCTATGAGTCAGGTATGATTCTGTTTAGAAGCTATTTTTGCAACGTTTATTTACTGTTTTATCATCACTTTACTGTGTCTAAACACTCCCCTCCACAATGCATTGTGGAGGGTACTGTAAATAAATAAATAAATAAATAAATAAATAAATAAATGAATAACACCATCTTCCCGTAGGGGAACCCTGAGTAGTATGCGAAGCAGCCATGGGGTCGACTGAAGTTCCCATTAGTTTTCAGTTCGTTGTTTCTGTTGACGTTCAGCTTCGCGTGCCTTCGTTGTATCAGTAGCTTCTTGGCGTAGTTTGAGTGAGTGAAGGATATAAGGCGCGTTCGTAGCAAATGCTCCCGTCTCGGTTTGTAGCGCAGTGGGAAGAGCGCCGCCTAACTATTTCTTTTTATAGTGGACTGCGCTGACGTCAGCCCAAGCGCTGACGGGGCCGAAGACACGCGCATGCGCAGTAGAGTGCGGACGGCGGGCAACGACAACGACAACGAGCGAGGGAGGGACACAGCCCCGAGCATGAGATGCTTCGCATCTAAAATCCGGCCGGCGATTGCGATACTCCGTAATGCGATGTTTAGGGGCAGCTGTTTAACTGTTTTGACTGTGCAAAATACGTTGTGGCAACAAATTTCAGACGGACATATTTGTACGGTTACAGAAAACTTGCATTTGCAGTGGCTGACGAAGCACGTGCATATCGGTTGCCTCGTTAATCCTTCAGACCTCACTGATGGTTCTGGCGTCGGCGGTGCTGAGTCTCCGCTCTGGCAGCTCGTTTAGCTGCAGCAGCTGACGAGGCGCTCGACAAGTTGCCTCACTCGCAGTTCAGGACTCACTTCCTGGTGGTGCAGTGTGCTGAGGCAGCACTCACTCGGGGGCTCTCTTGACGGCAGCGATGGTGAGCCTGTGCGTCGCGGCGCGAAGTGCGTCTCAGGAAGGGACAAAGCACTGCGTCTTAGGAAGCGTGCGCACATCACCGTCAAGCGCGACCCTTGCTGAAAACGTGAGGGGGGGGGGGGCCTCACGTTTTCAGCAAGGGTCGCGCAGTCGAGCGTCTCGTGAGGACAGCATACTGCCCCCTTCCTCCCCCCACACACTTTCTGAGAAGCGTCTGCCGCCGCTACGGCGAACCGCTCTCGCCTCCCAATTTTGCGAAAGCATCCTCCTTTGCTTTCTTTCACTATTCGGATTTCCATAGTCCGGTTGATGACACCAACGCCGACGGCCCTCGGCCCCCGACCGGGCGCCAAAGGGCTGCGCCATAAAATAAATAAATAAATAAATAAATAAATAAATAAATAAATAAATAAATAAATAAATAAATAAATAAATAAATAAATAAATAAATAAATAAATAAATAAATAAATAAATAAATAAATAAATAAATAAATAAACGAAAAGAAACAAAAGCGAGAACAGAGACGTGTACACGGTGTAGCAGGAAAGCAGGAAAGCAGGTGGTTAAGTAATTCGGGCCCCAAATACTATAGAAAGAAAGCAAAAAAAATGATGCGAATACGATGTAGAAGAAAACAAGCTGTTAATATGTATGGCCGGGCTTTCGCCTTCAAAGCACCTAAACCGACTTAAGTACTCCAAGTATTTTTTCTGTTAAGAACAGCATAAGCCGACACATTTTGATTTTGTGCTTGTTTTATGTCACCTCTCTCCGACTACGTCTCTTACACGAAGTAGTCAACTTGTTGTTATTAAAGAAACGTGTCATAAAATAACTACAGCAAGGAACAAGGTGCATACCGGGCCATGCCTATAAGTTATTTTATTCCATGCTTGCAACTTGGCGACAGCGTTTGGTCGTATCGGAAAAGGCTCTCGTTCAAGCGCACTCGTAACCGACGGTCATCCGATAAATAGTTTCTTTCGTGCTGCGGAATAAAGCGTGCTTCGGTGGCCTTGTGGTTAAAGCAAAGCTACAAAGGGCCAACTGAGGGGGAAAGCTGGCGCCCGTAAAAGACGAACGGCTCCGTCAGGAGAAAGGGACGAGAAGTAAAAGCCAAATATACCAAATATAACCAGGCGGCCAACGTACACTGACAACGCCAACGACAACCCAACTCTATAGACAGCCCAATTACGGATGCGGAAATCAGAAGGGCCCTAACTAAGGTAACAAGGAGCTCCATCCTTCGGAAAACCCCGATCTATTAACTAACAAAGAGAGAAAAGCCTAAGCAACACTTCTAGAGGAGCTCTCACCGCATACAACAACATTCACTGGGAGGAAGGCCCCCTGCCACCGGAACGGAAGAACGCGGAAATGATAGTTCTACCCAAACAGGGTAAAAAACTGTCAGCAGTCATCATTGGGGCCAATATCGTTAACCTTTTGGGTAGTTAAGGTAGAGAGAGTGAGAGAAGCTCTTTATTAAAGAGGGAAATGCAGAGTGGTTTTACCAACAAGCGTACGTCGACATGCTACTCTGCAGAAAGGGGAATAGATGAGTAGTAAAAAGAGGAGTAGTAGGTGAAAGGAAAAAAAAAAGAGATAGGGTCATATAGAGGGACCGAAGACTGTCCACATAAGGGGCTATACAGTCTAAGCGACGCCAATATCGTCAAGATAGCCAAATAAGGTATCCAGGACTTTTCGCTGAGATGATGGAGAATGCCATGGTCCCAGTAGCAGGATCAGCGTAATTGGTCCAGGGTGAAGACATGTCATCTTCTGCTGTAACCGGCTCCTTGCGTCAGTGTAGGTGGATCACGCTAGGAGGACATGATGAATGGTTTCGGGGGCGCCACAGTTGCCGCAATATGTGCTTGGACTTTGGCCTATGCAATGTAAGTAGGCATTACAGAATGCCGCATTGAGTCGCAGTCTATGAAATTAGTTCAGGTAATTGAATACGTAGTCCTGGGCAGTCTGCACAACTACAGAGACTGACAACCTCTTCCCAGCCCCAACATTCCGCTTGAGGGCAAAGTATAATGAAGGTCCTCAAATCCGCGTCTTACGATAATCAATCATATATCGCCCTTATTTAAAAGGAGCATCCCACAATACAGCTCGCCAAGCTGCTTTATAAAACCTTAACAATCTAGGTAATCTGAGGAGTTAAGATGGCCAGCTACGTGCGCTCCAACTTAGCGGACCAGGCGGCCACGGTAGGAATAGGGGAAACACCCACACATACGCACAAAACACAGATTAAAAGCACACAGCAGAGCTCGGTGATATCTCGTCTTCGGTGATATAATGTGTTTTCCCTCGGTAATAGGTACGGGAATTGACATCAGTGGAGAAGAGGACGGAGGGAAATGGCGTCACCTGGAAGGGGCAGCAGAAACACTATTGTCGTCCGCCGTCATTTCAAGGGCAATATGTGCATACGTGGCCATATCTTTCTCTTTATTTCCCTCTCTCTCGTGCAGAGAAGGTGCCAAACTTGTTTACACGTCGTTTTCCAAACACGTTTTCCAAAAGAGTAGCCTCAAAGGAATCAAAGAGGAGACCTTTATCCTCCGTCTGCAACCAGAGATGTGAATGGTTGAAAAAATATTAAAGAATTCGAAAGAAGAACCTTTTTTCTCTCTTTTCAACCAGGGCGACATTACAAAAGACAGAGCTCCTCCGGCGAAATTCGTTTTAATATTTCATTTACTTATTTGCTTTTTACGGCGGCCGTAAATTTTCATTCGTGTAGTCACCGGCAACTACAGGAACATTTCTCTAGTGATGAGAAGTATGTACAGCTTTTTATTGCACTGTGCAGAATTGTCTTTTTTCAATTTTTCATATCTTTACGAACAAAAAAAAAACGCAAAACAACGCATTTTTTGCACTCCCCTAAATATTTCATGCGAACTTACCTCTCTATATGAAACCCTTGATGTGTCCCAGTTTCGCCGCACCGGAAAATCCTATTACAAGGTGGTTTTAAGTCATTCAGATTTGAATAAAAGGTTGTATACGAGGCGATTAAAACTAAATTCTCAGCAATGCATTAGTGAATAGTATTCGAGCCGACGTTGAAGAAATTCGACCTGCAACACTGAGGCCGACAGGAGGGTTTAAAGGTGCCATAAAGATAAAGGACTAGTATGGTTTTTTTTTTTTAAAGATTACTTACTCCCGATAACAGCCATGCCCTTCTTATCGCATACTTCTTAATGAAAACAGGTGATGCAGTGGCGCCTCCTTAGCCACTTTCCGGTGGTGTCTATGGCGTAACAAAATTTTGTTAGTGCGATTGGAGGCCGGCGAACTAAACCATCGCTAAGACACAGAAATCTACGACTGTAGTAATGGACTCTACTTCCATTAGATCGCATCACTTGAATTCTAACGTGCAGTTAACGCACGGAAAATTGTGTTATTAGTGCTGACCCATACGACGTCCTTCCTGCGTGTTACACGTAACTGTAGTGCGAAGTTTCAAGGTTTTTTAGGTCAAAAAACGTGTTCTGTGGCTGGAAAATAGGTGAATGGACTCCAGACTAGTTCTTTTGAATTAAACAAGCTTGTATTTTGTCTTCATGGCTCGTTTAAGACATTTTATATAAGGCTCTAGGGCCTTGGCACATTGATAATGCCCGTGAAAAAATCGTTCCACCTAGGAATTTGTGTAAAATAGTCAACCTGACTCTAATGGGGCTTGGTTTATGAACTATCATATGACTACTTGGGTTTTATGCTGGTATTATTACTCATATGTACGATGATAATATGACATCAAGCATGTTCATTGTTGCCATAGCCTTTACCTAAGGTCATACTCGGCTGCAACTGAGAGAACAACTGCAGGTACTCACGTTCGAACCTAAGGAAAAGTGGACAGCACTCGTAAGCAGCCGCTTTTTTTGCAGATGTTTGTTTTTATATTGGTTCGCGAACTCACGGCAAGATGTTCCTAAATGAGCCGTAGGCCAGCCAATGCACGGCGCAAGGAAAAACTAAAGCTGCTTATGATCCACGCTGGGCTCCCTTAAGAAGCGATCCTTCAACGTGGAAGTCGTCCAGGCGCTGCGATCAAGTTAATAGGCCAACAACTGATAATCCCGGAGTTGAGCTGGAAGGGCCTTGTTATAGGAGTCGGCCTTGCATTTTGTATCAACTTCCTCCCCCTTAGTCAGACTTCTTTGTTCTTCCAATTTTTTGTTTCCTGTTTACGCGCCGTTGTCATAGCTTACATCCAGCCAGCACAGTACGAGGGATTCGTTAGTGTTTTGCGTGGCAAATTGCAGGCTTAGGTCTAGACTAAAGAAGAATATTCAGAAGCAGCAGGCGTAGAACCAGTCAGACTAGGTCAAGGAAAATGAGGGAATAATAGGGATCTGCAAATGACCCTGGATAAGAATTGTGCAGTAGCCACTGGTTTATGTATGGTTACCGTGGCTGCAGCGCACGAAAAAAAAACAGCTTTGTTGTAATTTGCGATGCAGCATAATGCATAGCCAATTACCTTAATGAAACATTCGAATGACCTGAGCTTTGTTCTCGCGGACAAAGATGTAGCTGTTTGTGTCCTTCCCGCGTCGTAAGCATCTTACTGTTTGTGTAACAGGCAAGCACAATCCACTCCACCACTAAGGACGCCGTACAGGTCCCATTAGGCCATTTCACGTCCGCGTTTAAACCTCGTGCCAGAACAACGGACACGTCATCCATCATGACGGGTAGGAATCCTGTAGCTGCGCGCGCATGCCCTCCTCCTCCCACCCACAATTCTCCATTACAAACCGGCGCACGCATAAACAGGCAACCGGTCATCTGTGCGTGCTTACAAGTGACTGACGCGGCCGAAAATGTCCCCCTGAAAGCCCTCTGAAGAAGTGATTGGCCCACGCCGGCGTTCCAAGTGGGAAAATTGCTGTTCATCCGGGAGAGATTCGCCGCTACTCGACGAGCCGTAACTGCAGGGGATAATGGCGGCGGCAGCAGCTTTCTGTTGTTTTAGCTCCGGTTCGCGCTTGTGTTCGGGCCGACGCTTCTTCAATTCTAGCTTTTCTTCTTCCAAACCAACGGCATAATGACTTACCTTCCCATGCGACTTCCCGTTCAAACCGTCCCATAAAGATTTAAAACCTGGAAGTCCCTGAGCTCTCTTCTCCCGTAAAAACATGTGGCTGTCCGTTTCCCTTCCCCCTCGTTGGCATTCTACTGTCTGTGGGACACATCAACCCAGACCCGTGCCATTTAATTAATGAGGACAGCCGACAAAGTGAATTTAGCCATGCCATTTCGACATTCAAATCTCCCGACAGCACAACTGGCATTTCATCGGTAGTGGCATGAAGCCTAGGTGTGCGTGAACACCCCTCTCTTTCCACTCCCAAACCGTGCATCATAAACCAGCAACCGGTGATGGCGCATACTTAGGCGCGAAGGACACCGGTGAAAATGTCGCTCGGAAGGTCTTCCGGGATCAAGAAGTGTTATGGGCTCCAGCCTGCATTCCAACTGGCTAAGTTGCTCTTGAAGCGGGAGGGCTTTGCAGCTACTGGGTTCAGTAGCTGCAACTTTCGCCGACGGTGCTGCCAAGACCTAGTCGAGGTAAAAATATGTGCGGGTACTCCGAGCTCTAGTTCAAGTCTTCGATGGGTGCAGCCAAGTTTGGACGGTGAACGCTTCCAGAGAACCCGTACATTTGCCCAGTGGACTCGAACTCCCCCGTTGCGGCGAAGACGTGCCGTCCCAATTCATGCAAATATACGACGCCAAACGCGACTACCAACCAGCCAAGCTACACCAATCAGGTCAAGCACAGGATAAATGCCTCGCTTCCTCCTCATAAGCAGCAGGTGCTACTTGAAGTGCTTACCCGACATGCCGCTCTATTTGATTTCACTCGGTATGACCACACAACTTCACTGCCCGCGTCACGCATGCAACTTCAAATTATCACTGAGAATATACGACACCAATCCTTCAAAAGCCGTACCGCATGTTCCCGGCTGAGCGCATGGTAATGACTGAACAGACGCAGGAGATGCTAAAAAAGGGGTTATCCGGGAGATCTCAAGTCCGTGGGCAGTTATCGTGTTTATGGTAGCAGAGAAAGATAACACTTGGCGCTTTTGTGTGAACTATCGTCGACTCAATGCTGTCACAAAAAAGATGTATATCGGCTTCCGCGCCGCCACGACGCAGTCGACGGCTTACATTCTGCGACGTACGTTTCTTCAGTCGACCTCCGGTTTGGATACTGGAAAATACTGGCCGGCGATGTTGAGGAAAACTCCGGCCCGCTATCAAAAGGATTGGAACAGGAACTCATTAAAACGCTTCGCGGCTTGCCGAAGATGTTAGAAAGTCAAGACATGTTAACAAAGGAGTTCGATGGGCTACTCAAGAAATGCTACTCAAGAAAATTGCAGAGCTTAAAACGAAAATTGATAAACTTATAGGATCACCCCCTTCAGCGCCACATGTTGAAAGTGAAGAAATACGCACGCAAAGTAACCAATTTGCAGATACGATGCGAAAGCTTTTCAGAACACAGGATGACATTGAAAATCGCTCCCGCAGGAATAACCTTCTGTTTTTGGTGTGGAGGGGGAGGAAAAAGAGGCATGGTATGAATCAGAGGCCAGGGTTATTTCGCTTTGCGCTGAAAAATTGCAGATTACAGTGAACCCGTCATCAATAGAAAGGGCTCACAGAATGGGCACGCCTAAGATGATAAGCCCAGATCAATAATTGCGAAGTTCGCTCTTTTTAAGGAAAAGCAACGAGTTCTCTCTGCTGTGTCAAAATTAAAACGTGCCAAAATTTCAATAAGTGAAGGTTATTCTAAAAGCATCCGACAAGAAAGAGAAAAGCTCATCGCTTTCGCACGGGAACGCGGTGCCAAAATTAAACTTAGGTACAATACGCTCATGCTGGATGGCAAGACCTACTCGTGCGATAGCACCAGTGATTCGGTTCGGGAATGCGCTCAATAGCAGCCAACGGATTCGACGTCTCACCGAAATAATGCTTCTTTCGGTAACCTGTCTTTTGTTCTTCTGAACTGCCGCAGCTTGAAAAACAAAACCAGTGAATTTCAAAGCCTGGTCAGCATCACGCAACCGGGTATTATTATTGGAACAGAATCCTGGCTAGATGGCGACGTTTCAAATAATGAAGTGTTTCCTTCGGGGTATAGCAGCTACCGGAAAGGTCGCAATAAGCGAGGTGGTGGCGTGTTTATTCTAGTACGCGATATTGTACAGAGTATTCCGGTCCGTAGTGATGACTCTCCTTCAGAATTTGTGTGGTGTGGAGTAATATTTCCGGACGGACGGAATATTGTCGTCGGTTCTTTTTATCGACCCCCTGGTTGTGTCAGCACAACCCCCCTTCTTATTTTATCGAGATCTCTTTCTGCCCTTTCGTCAGATATTGTTCTTCTTGGTGGTGATTTTAATATACCTGACGTTACCTGGAATGATACACTTCCGGTTGAAAATAGACGAAGCGCAATTCACGCTGCATTTTTTGAAATTATTCGTGCATATAGGCTTTTCCAGTCGGTAAATTTTCCTACTAGGATTACAGCTTCGGAAAGTAGTGTACTGGATCTGCTATTCAGCAACCAAAATGATTTTGTTCTGTCGAATATACCATTACCAGGAATTAGAGATCATGAAGTTGTAAGTGGTACATTAATATGCAAGCGTGTCCAAAATAGTAGACCATGTGCACGAAAAATTTATTTATATGACAAGTGCAATTAGGATTCCTTCAGTGCAGAATTGAGTCCTTTCTTGTCGTCCTTTGTGGACTGCAGCCAATACCTGGACATAGAGAGCTTATGGACCATATTTAAGGACAAAACAATTTCATTACAAATGAGTTTGTCCCATCAAAAAGACAGAAACAGCGCATCGATAAACCTTGGATGACAAAGGAGTTACGTACGTCCATAAAAAGAAAGGCTAGAATGTACAAGACATTTTTACAAACAAAAAGTCCCAGCCTATACGCTAAACTAAAGGAATTCACTATGCAGCTTAAAAACGAGCTGAAGCTTTCAAAACGCCGATATTTATCATCCCTAGCTGATAGAATTAAGGAAAACCCCAAAGAAGTATGGCGTTATATCAAAAATAACAAGGAGGACCACGTTGGTATTCCTGCTATCACGGATAACGGCAAATTACTGAAAGATAATTTCACTAAAGCCGAGTGATTTAACGCATATTTTTATTCAATATTTTCAGCTCAAAATCCCAATTTTCTGTCTCGTTCGCTTCCACAATTGCCAGATATGAATGACATTGTTATTACCGAGCAGGGCGTGACGTCATTACTCCTTAATCTTAATCCATACTCCGCGTATGGCCCTGATGGTATCTCAAACCGCATTTTAAAGCGCTGCGCAGCTGCAGTAGCTCCTTTCTTAGTTGTAATTTTCAATGTGTCACTCCAAACTAAAATGCTACCTTGTGATGGGAAAAGTGCAAATGTCACACCTATGCACAAAGCTGGGGACCGGAATGAAGTATGCAATTATAGACCGATATCTTTAACGTCAGTCTGCTGTAAGACACTTGAGCATATTTTGTACTCGTCTATTATAAAACATCTTGAAGGAAATCATTTCTTTTCGCCAGCTCAGCATGGTTTTCACTCTGGTTTATCGTGTGTGACACGATTAACTGAGTTCATTCATAAGGTTGCGTTCTCTTTCGACCAGGGCCAGCAAGTAGACGCAGCATTTTTAGATTTTAAAAGGGCGTTTGACGTGGTGCCACACTACCTCTTGTTGCATAAGCGGGTTCGATTCCCGGCCGCGGCGGCCGCTTTTATGATGGAGGCGAAAAGCAAAAACGCCCGTGTGTACGAGATTTCGGCGCAGGTTAAAGATCCCCAGGTGGTCTAAATTAATCCGGAGCCCTCCACTACGGCGCGCCTCATCGCCTGCGTTACGTCGGCGCTTTAAACCCTACAATCAGTCAATCTTGTTGCATAAGTTATCACTTTTGGGAATCCCTAGTCACCTTCTTGGTTGGTTAAAACAGTATCTTATTGCACGGGAACAACGGGTAGTCATAAGTGGCACTTCATCATCACCCGTTGAAGTTCCGTCTGGCGTGCCCTAGGGATCAGTTCTTGGGCCGCTGCTGTTTTTGGTTTTTCTCAATGATTTACCCAATGGCATCCGGTCAATCAAATATCAGATTGTACGCCGATGACTGCGTCTTGTACTATCCTGTCAAGAGTGTCAGTGATTCACGTGTATTACAAGCAGATTTATTCAAAGCATCACATTGGTGTGCGTAATGGCAGATGAATTTAAACATAGCTAAATGCTACCATGTAACATTTACTAATAAGAAAAAAAAACCACTGCAATGTAGCTATCTTTTAAACAATAATATATTACAAAGTGTACAACAAATGGAATATCTAGGTGTAACATTGAACTCTAAATTAGATTGGACAGACCATATTCATGCAACAGCTGCAAAAGCTTCTCGGGTCTTGTACTTTTTTCAGAGAAACTTCAAACATTCCCCTCAATCACTAAAAGAAACACCTTCTTTCACCAACATTACGCATATTTTGGAATACGTGTGCGCAGTGTGGGACCCATATACGGAAGTGCTCAAAGAACAGCTGGAAAGGGTACAGAAGCGTGCAGCCAGATTTGTTACAGGTAACTTCAACTTCGATGTAAGAAGCTCTGTCATCCGAGATAACTTAGGGTGGCAAGCATTATGCTCGCGTAGCCAGTTAATATAGGATCAACTGGAATTAACAAAAATACTTCCCTAAAAATGCCGAATTACGTGTCTGCACGAAGAGACAATTTAAAAAAATTAAACCACACCAGCGCCGCGTCAATGTTTTTAACTATTCCTTCTTTCCCAATACAATTAACGATTGGAACGTGCTCCCGAATAAAATTGTGCGCTCACCGAATGTTTTGACTGCTCTTGAAAGTGTTTCCTGAATGCTAGCATTTGATATTACTGCTTTTGACCAGATATTGTTTGTATGTTTTGACGTATGTTCTTTTGCTATGTTCTGCTGTGTTCTGATTATCGAGACAAACCTGTATTCCAATTCTATAGCTTGCATTTCTATGATTATTGTTGTTTTTGTGATTAATATTTAACCCCCCTACAAAATGCCCAACGGGTGCTGTAGGTATTTGGAATAAATAAATAAAAAAAAGAAGACAGCGTTTCCGTCTAGACTAAAGGAGGCCCCCCATCCGGCGGGCCCCCCATCGTAATACGAGGGGTCGCTATATAAAACGTTTCACGACTAAGGCGTTGTCCTGGTGATCCGAAAGACGTGGTATCGATTCCGGCCGCGGCGACCGTTTTTCTTATGAAGGCGAAAAGTGAAAACGCTCGTGTGTCGAAATTTAAGGGCAGGTTAATAAGGGTCCCAGTGTTAAGGGTCCACCATAAAAAAGATGGGGGACCGATGTGTCAGCAAGCCTTCAGTTGATCTTCTGTCGAGCGAGGTGGATTATCTAGACGTTTAGTAATGAGGGTACTGCAGCTGTAATCGCTCACCCACGTGGTGCAACCAGTATTACAGGGTGTTTTTTTGTGCCTGTATAATCGCTTTTGGAGCGGATAAAGCTCAGTTGTTAGTGCGTCCCTTTCTTGTCTTTTTTTCTTCCTCCAGTTGTGCCTGGCGCTTAACCTATTCCCATGATAAACTACCAACTGCTTCGCATCGACACATCAATTCGGTCGCAGAGTGTTTAGGTTAATTCTTAGTCGTCCACTGCGGTGCGCCCAGGTGCAACCCCGGCGCCCTAAGCACTGAAAATTTGAAAATTTGAAGTTTTGAAATTTGAAATTTCAAGAGGCCTCACAATGTAGGTTGAAAGATTCGGTAGAGTGCCACCGGGACACGTTTTTCAACCTGCGTCAAACAAACGCACACGCGCGCACGCAAACACGCCCACACACACACACAGACACGTCCACACACACGCACACACACACGCACACGCACACACCCACGCAAGCGCATGCACGGACACAGACGCACATCCACGCACACACACAGGCACACGTGCGAACGCGCACGCCCACCCACATGCACGCACGCACGCACTCACAAACACACACACGTACGCGCGTACGCACACACACGCACACACACACGCGCACGCACGCGCACACACGCACGCACGCTGGCACACATACACAGGCACATGTACGCACAGACACACACGCACACACGCACACACGCACACACACGTGTGTGCTTGCGCGCGTACACGCACATATATTCTAAGCATGCCCAGGACACTTTACGTTCTCCGCCACCACGCATACAGTTGACCAGTTTTATGCAAGTTGTACTTGAAAAACCGGTTTTACCCTTTTACTGGATCCCAGCCGAACCGTGTCGCCTGAGGAAAAGGAGGAGGAATCAACGTCTGTATGGAACAGTTCACTTTGCGGTAGATTGCTTATTTCAGGACCCTTTTACACCGTCCGGCTTCTTGGGCTCTCTCCACCAGCCAAGCCTAGTTATCAGGGTCTGAGCTGGACTGTGCTCTCCCCAGTTTTCAGGGGAGGGAAGGGCAGGGGGGAGGGGATCGTAGGTGGAGGTTCTTATCACAGCCACACCTAATATGGCGGAGGGTACCCCGACTTCGCAAACATGACATTACGAGGACAACAGTGAGGCAGCGAGAATGTGGGCTCATTAGCGCGGTGGGGAAAAATGCTACAAAAGTGGCGTTCTTGTTCAGTCGCGAAGTTTTTCTATGGAGGGAATATATTGTTCGCTCCTGTAGGTAGTTCTGCGTCATGCAATTATCTTTAGGACATACTTTTGAAAGCCTTTACTCTTCTGCTTAGCGCTAAAGCTCGCAGCATACAATAAAGTTGGCGAAACTAGTCTGCGTAGCGCAGATGTTTTCTTAGTACGTGGATAACCAACGAATTCGCTGCTGCGCTTCTCCCTGCCTTGCATTTTACGCCGCTCCGGACATTCTCCATATCAGGGCAGGAAATTGAAGCCGTGACTTTTTTCTCCATTTGTGCAGAGCGCCGCTTCAAACCAATTTTGTCACTGCGATCACGACCCCACGATGGAGCACGGCCGGGACAGCTTGAATTAGCGGACCTCTATCGCGAACAGCCAGGCTCTCTTGGGGGTGCCGAGGTTCCAGATGCTTGAAGTAATTGAGGCAACGAAGAGCTCAGAAAGGCAGATTGCTTAAATTACACATACCCGGACTCCCTTGTAGAGAGATCCCTGAGAATTAGGTGCGCTTGCCTCTTCTTGCATAAATCTTGACTCTCGATAGACCTAGCGTACTCGATAAAAGAATCACGCCTCACGAACCATCTTCAAGCCGGCTTTGCAAAAAAGGTCACTACTTGTAGGGCAATCCGCGCACGTCGTATTCACGTACGAAGGTCTCCTAATAGCCTCGGCGCAGAATTGAATATCTGAATTATACTAGCCCTTTTTAGGCAAAAAGGAAAGATGTGCCATGTTTTCGGCAAACTACCAAGAACAAACAAGCACGAAGACGTTTATTCATTGATTGATATATATATATTATAAAATAAGAGGAGAGACCAAAGGCCGAGACGACGCGGTGATGCGATGGTGGTTTTATTTTTTACAAGATGGCGGATGGAGAAAGACGAAGCAGCTCGAAGGAGAGCTTTTCACGAGTAATGACGGGCACCGATGATTATATATTATGGCGAGGTTTATTGGCAGGACGGCAGCAAGGCGTTGAAACGCAGAGAGGCTCAGCTGAGTCCGAAGGGGTCTACCGTGCGCGCTCAGCGCTCGTGCCAACAGACTGGTGATGATGATCTTGAGTCTTGCCATGATGATGATGCAGGTCGCATGAGGTAATACGCTCCGCTGGCTGTTAGTCCAACTTCACCGCTGGGTAGCTGCGCTGCTGGTAGCATTGCGTCGATGGTGGCTAGTCTTCCTCGTTACAATATATATATACATATATATATATATATATATATATATATATATATATATATATATATATATATATATATATATATATATATATATATATATATATATATATATATATATATATACCGTAATTACCCGATTCTAACGCGCACCTTTTTTCCAGAAAACTAGGTCGATAAATCGCCTGCGCGTTAGAATCGGATACGAAACCGAAACTGCCGAAACAACGGAAATTTCGTGTCGCCCATCGCCATCTCAAGATGGCGCCAAAGCTTTTAGCAACATTTTTTCGGACGCAGGAAGCATAGGCGCCCAGGCTTTTCTATCGGCGTTCACACAAATCGTCAAATCGTTCCACTTGCGCACTTGATAACAGCAATGGCAGCAGCGGCTCTCGCGCGTTCAAAACGAGTGGTCGGCTGAAGCGTGCGCCTCTGGAGAAGTTCGCAGGATGGGGGTGCGAGGCGTGGGCCACGATCCCATCGATCATGGTTCAACGTTTGTTATGAAGTGTGGCATCGCTAACGCGCTTGACGGCACCAATGACGAGATGTTGTGGTCAGCGGAGAGCGACGAGGAGGGAGATGGGTGAGATTAGTGCGAGAAATAAATCGCCCGACAGAGACACACGATTTAACAGAGACAGAGACACACGAGAAAAACGTAGAAAATAGAAATAAGTTTACTGACGTTTCAGGAAGAGGACTTCCTTTCTTCAGAGTACAGAATAAGTTCGTTTCAGAGTTATATATATACAGAAAATGTAGCAAGGGCGAGGGCAAGGTAAGAGAAGGGAGAGTTTGTACAATTGTATCATGGTTGGTGGGTAGTAAAAGAATGATGAGAGAGCGGAAAAAAAATTATAAGAAGCATAATAAGAACACACAGTCACGCGCTACGCACATGGGAAAGAAAGGGAGAAGAATCAA
Source organism: Haemaphysalis longicornis (assembly GCF_048455015.1). Taxonomy (NCBI): domain Eukaryota; kingdom Metazoa; phylum Arthropoda; class Arachnida; order Ixodida; family Ixodidae; genus Haemaphysalis; species Haemaphysalis longicornis. Next base: position 58,015,452 of record NW_027526225.1, on the reverse strand, counting down.
ACAGAAAAAATTAACAAGGTGATTCCCCCCTCCCCCGTGGCAAGAGGGGTGAAGAGGGGTGAAAACAAGATATGCCCATGCACGTGTTTGACAAGGGCAAAAAAATTAGTCACGCGGAACGAAGAATGTCCAAAGAAGATATGCCCATGCACACAAAGGGCGAACATCTGCCCATACACACACCCGTTCTAAGAATCAGGGTAAGGTCATTGAAACATGAGACACATGGCTTCTGTTGGTGGGAGGCAAGAGCAGAGGTTGGCGAACTCACTCATGAGTCCACTCACTCAGACTCATTTGGACTCAAACTCACGCGTGAGTTTGAGTTTGAGTGAGCGCGAGGCTAGTGTGGCATGGTGAGTTTGAGCTTGAGTGAGTTTGAGCCGAGTGATCCCGACTGAGTTTGGGTCCGATTGAGTTTGAGTACGCCTGAGACCTAGTGAAGTTTGAGTCGATTTTGAGTTCTGAGTACATTTTGAGTTTGAGTCCATTTTGAGTTCCGAGTACATTTTGAGTTTCAGTCCATTTGAGTTCTGAGTACATTTTGAGTTTGAGTACATTTTGAGTTTGAGTACATATTGAGTTTTGAGTACATTTTGAGTTCTGAGTACATATGAGTTTTGAGTCCATTTTGAGTTTGAGTACGTATGAGTAGCCTAGCAGGCAGCTATGGCTGGCTGTTAAGTTTCATGCGTCACTGTGGGCTCGGAATTCAGGTTACCTGCGGGTACGGCACCAATCGCGATCTGCATGATCGGTTGGGAGGGAGGGGGTGTCTGATTTTTTTTTACTTTCTTGTTGAATTTTCATGGCCATAAGCACTTGCTGTATACCTAATTTTCGCGGCTGGGCGCGTGAGTGATAATTGACTAGTGAGGTCATAAAAAAGTGTTGTCTTAACTTTTCCTCCTGACGGACCCACTAAGAGCGTGGGAAAGGGTGGTGGGAAAGCACACGGCGGCGCTGGCGTGCTGGTTGTTCGCCTGCTACGGTTAACGGCTTGATACACTGGGGGTCACAAAGGAAGAGGCGAGAGCCGGGGGGAAATGGGGGCGGGGGCTGTCCTTTCTGCTGTTTCAAATGAATTAGCTGATTTGACTGGGCAGCGCCCCTTAAGACAGAATAATGCCACATTAGATTGGGTGAAAAGTGAAACTGATGAGGCTAAGGCGTGTAAGGTATCAAATGAAAGGTCCGGATTAACGGAATCACGCGGGGTAAATAAAAAAAAATGCTTCCTGATTGTAGTCATCAGGCAGTCATAATGAGTCATAGATTGGGTTAAAATTCAAAATGACGCTGCGAGGGCATGTGGGGAATCAAATTCAAGGTCTCGATGTGGGGAATCATTCGGGACGAAAATACGTTATGGGTATATTATGACGTAGTCATGATAAGTCATAGATTCGGTTAAAATTCAAGTTCATGACGCTAGGGCGTGTGGCGTATCAAATTAAAGGTCTCGATGAGGGTAATCACGTGCTTCCTGATTATTATTATGACATAGTCAAAATGGGTCATAAATTAGGTTAAAATTCACAATGATGCCACTGGGTGTCCGGGGCATCAAATTGAAGGTTCCGATAAGAGAAATCACGTGGGACAAAAATGTGGTAGGGCTATATCATGAGATAGTCATGGTTAGTCATTGATTGGTTTAACATTCAAATTGATTCCGCTAGGATGTGATGGGTATCAAATTATTGGTCTTGATGAGCGGAATCACGTGGGAGAAATACAAAAATGCTTCCTCGTTATACCATGAGACTGTCATGGCGAGTCTTATATTGGGGTAAAATTCGAAGTCACCCCGCTGGGGCGTGTAGGGTATCAAATTTACGGTCCTGACGAGGGGAATCACGTGGTACAAATAAAAAGGCTTCGTAGTTCGAATCATGAGATAGTCATTATGATTCAAAGATTGGGTTAAATTCAAGGTGAGGCCGCTGAAGTATGTGGGGCGTCAAATTGAAGGTTCCAGTTAGGGGAATCACGTCGGACACTTAAATAATGCGTCCGGGTTACAGTCATGAGAGTCATGGTTAGTTTGACTGGTATGAATTCCATATGACCCTGCTAGGATGTGTGGGGTATCAAATTAAAGGTCTCGTCGAGGGGGATCACGTGGGACAAATATAGAAATGCTTTCTCATTATAATTATGAGGATATAGCAAAAGGTATATAGCAAAAGGTACACACTCACACTCACAGTCACATGCTCACTCACTCACTCACACTCACACTCACATGCTCACTCACTCCCTCACACTCACTCACTCACTCACTCACACTCACACTCACACTTACTCACCCTCACACTTTCACACTCACACTCCCATTCTCACTCTCACTCTCACTCACACTCACACTCACACTAACACTCACACTCAACTCACACTCAACTCACACTCTCACTCTCACTCTCACTCACACTCTCACTCACACTCTCTCACTCTCGCTCTCACACTCTCACACTCTCGCTCTCACACTCTCACTCACAGTCACAGTCACAGTCACAGTCACACTCACACTCATACTCTCACTCACACTCTCAGTCACACTCTCACTCACACTCTCACTCTCACTCACACTCTCACTCTCACTCACACTCTCACTCACACTCTCACTCACACTCTCACTCACCCTCACACTTTCACTCTCACACTCTCACACTCTCACTCTCACTCACACTCTCATTTTCACTTTCACTTTCACTATCACACTCACACTCACACTCACACATTCACACTAACACTCGCTCACACTCTCACTCTCACCCTGTCCCACTCATACTCTCACTCTCACTCTCTCACACTCTCACTCTCACTCTCTCACTGTCTCAATCTCTCACTCTCACTCTCTCAATCTCACTCTCTCAATCTCACACTCTCACACTCTCTCACACTCTCACACTCTCACTCTCACACTCTCACACTCACACTCTCATTCTCTCACTCTCTCACTCTCGCACTCACTCTCAGTCTCTCACTCACTGTCTCACTCTCACTCTCACTCTCTCTCTCTCTCACTCTCTCACTCTCTCTGTCTCACTCACACTCTCACACTCTCTCACTCTCACGCACTCTTTCTCACACTCACACTCTATCTCACACTCTCTCTCACTCTCCCACACACTCTCACATTCTCTCACTCTCACACTCTCTCACTCTCACACTCTCTCACTCTCTTACTCTCACTCTCTCACTCTCACTCTCTCTTACTCTCTCTCACTCACTCTCTCTCACTCTCTCTCGCTCATTCTCTCTCACACACTCTCTCACTCTCTCACTCACACACTCTCTCAACCACACACACGCACACTCACACACGCGTGCATGCTGGAAGTTAACAGGTGGGTACGGTGGCGGTCATTGCTTGCAACGACAGCGTGGTGTTTTTCCAAGCTGCGAGAGCTCATCCGACCTAGCAAGTGCTAATAAAAACTAATACAAGTGCCTCAGCAAACAACGAGGCACTTTTTTGTTTGTCCCACGTGATTTCCCTCCTCGAAACCCTCAATTTGATACCCCACATTCTTTAGCGCCACACCTCTCTGCATTTTCACCCAATCTGAGACGATCTATGACTCCCGTGTTACACGGTTCGCCATTTTCGATATTTTTCTTATTTCTTTTTTAGATTTTTAACGTTTAGTTTTATCAATTCTCTACGTTTACGCTTTTATAATGATTACAGGTTGAACTTCCGTGATATCTGCATTTTTGTGTATATGCAGGGCGTTACAAGATCATGGCGGGGATAGGGGGAGGGGTGTACTCGGCAAAGAATGCTACGCAATAAAACAGCAAAGGTATATCCATGAACGCCTCGCGCTTCAGATATTCGCGGGGACAGTTCGCTTTGACACAAGGCGTTTTTTCAGGATGCAGAGCAAGAATGCAGGGAACCGTAACCCTAAACAGCTTCGACATAAATGAACGGAGCAGTGAGCGCACGTCCCCTCACCCAATCTTGCTTGTTTCGACCTGGGGACCCAGCACACCATCGAGCCTGGACCGCCTCTGTCATGAACACGAGCACGGAGCCTACATCAAGAGTTTGGTATCCAATATATACGTACAATTGCTTCCAACCAGCGCTACTCTTCATAGGCAGCAGGTATAGCTATAATAAATCTGCAACGAAAACTGTTTCCGACCTCACAGGAGCTATGGTGTCATGTCGTGGCGAATGCAAGAGTTTGAGCTCACGAATTTGCACCCGTAATTGTTTTACCACGCGCGAATTTGAAAACACTGACGGCTAATGAAATCAGAGTCCATCTGACCCAGAGTAAATTCCTAGCATGAGAGAGTTGTGAGGCCATTTGAGTTCTGAATTCATTTTGAGTTCTCAGCCCATTTTGAGTTCTGAGTTCATTTTGAGTTTTGAGTACATTTTGAGTTTTGAGTCCATTTTGAGTTTGAGTACATTTTGAGTTTTGAGTACATTTTGAGTTTTGAGTACATTTTGAGTTTCAGTCCATTTGAGTTCTGAGTCCATTTTGAGTTTGAGTACATTTTGAGTTTGAGTACATTTTGAGTTTGAGTACATTTTGAGTTCTGAGTACATTTTGAGTTTTGAGTCCGAGTGAGTTTTGAGTTTTGCGCTGACTGTGAGTTTGAGTTTGAGTGAGCGCAGATGTGCTGCTCAGCATTGAGTCTGAGTTTGAGTGAGTGGTGATTCGAAAAAAAAATTGTGAGTGAGTTTGAGTGAGCCGCGCCAACTTTGCCGAGGTATGGGCAAGAGTCGCGCCCAAAAGCAGTAGGACAGGCAGTTTCGACAGGAAATGAGTGTACTACATTGGTATACAAAGAACGGGGAAGAATAAAAAGAAAAAAAGGACAAGGTCAAACAAGTCATAAAAAGAAAGAAAACAGGCCGGTGCACGCGTATGACGCGGCAGCAGGTAGTATGCATCTGGCCGGTGCATGGTACCAGTTCAGGGAATGCCGAGGCGGTCAGCAACGAATATCAGAAAACAACAATACAAAGAAAGAGGACATGAAAGCAATCACACATGCTCGCGTACACGAATTGATTACAAGGTGAGAATATCAAAGCTAACAATGGTACTGCAGCCTTCTACCCAGATCACAATGTCCAGACTTGTTTGTAAGATTTGGTTTAGTGAAGCCATTGTGCTAAAAAACGCGGTGCTAGCACGAAACTATACCCATCTACGGGATCTCGCCAACTGATAGGAGAATATTATATAGGGAAAGAAATGAACAGGCGTAACACTAGCCTTGGAAATGCAGCCGAGATTTTAATCGGAGAAAAGACACGTTAATTTCCCACATCTTTCATTGATGCCAAACGACGCTGACTTAAACATATAGTTGAGGTAGGACTCGCGAACCTCGCGATCGTTCTGCGTTTTAAAACTAGATTCAAGAATTGTGGCCTTCAGTTCTTCACAAGAATGACCAGGAGTGTTAACATGCTTTGATAGAGGCAAAGAAGGGCAGGTTTTTGCATGAGAATGGTGATTGTAAAACCTCAAACGAAAGGGTGTTTCAGTCTGACCGATGTATTGTTTGCTGCTACCCACCAACCATGATCCAATTGTACAAACTCTCCCTTCTCTTACCTTGCCCTCGCCCTTGCTACGTTTTCTGTTTATATATACGTCTGAAACGAACTTATTCTGTACTCTGAAGATAGGAAGTCCTCTTCCTGAAACGTCAGGAAACTTATTTCTATTTTGCACGTTTTTTTACCCATATATATATATATATATATATATATATATATATATATATATATATATATATATATATATATATATATATATATGTATGTGTGTGTGTGTTATGTGTGTCTCCAATCGCATCGCTCTTCTGTCTCGCCAGACAAATGTGCGTGTCTGTCGTTCACTCCCTCTCCCGGTTACTTCTAAATTTTTACTTTATTTTTTTATTTTTTGCCCTTATTCCTGCCTTTCTCACTTTTTAGTTCTCGCTTCCTCATCTCTTTCCATCTCCCTATTCCACCTATTTTTGTTTTTTTATTTTACCTCTTCCCTATTGCTTCCTTCCTCTCTCGCTTTTTAATGCTCTTTTCTCCCTTCCTCATCTCTTTCCACCTTAAAATGTACGTCACCACCCTGGAGCCTCAAATGCTTGAACTGTATATAAACAACTCGTATTCTGTAAGATATTACTCTTCATAAAGGAAGGTCCGTGTCCGAAACGTTGAGTCAATAAGTCAATAAATATTGTTATGTTTCTATTGCGATCTTCTTGCGTATATATATATATATATATATATATATATATATATATATATATATATATATATATGCGTGTGTGTGTGCGTACGTGGTCGTGCGTGCAAGTTTGCCGTGCATGCGACCGCCGAAGTCGATCACCACCATGCGCGCGCAAAGCGGCCGGCGGGGGATTAGCGCCCTTAATATGTTGACTGTCGCGCGCACGTGAAAGGTGGCGGTGGTTGAAACCCAGCGTTTTAGTCTCACCGACGCTGTGAGTCCTCATTACGCACGCAAGTTCCGGGTCCCCGGCACGGCGCTTGTTACGAGGCACAGCGGCAGCGCTTTTCAGGCCTCGGCGAACGCCGCAACGCCTACTAGAAGGACACGGCTTTCCGGTCACGTCTTGGCTTGAAGGTCGATGATAGGACTGTGTCTTACGGGCAAGCAGACATAGCACAGTGCTCCGTACTTGAAGGGCGATAAGTTCAGTCGTTTGATGAAAAAGAGAGAACGGAAGATTGCTTAAGGCGAACTCGCCAGACATTTTATCTTGTCGCCGTGTACTCCAGCTACGGTGACTTCGCTCGATTTTAGCGCTGAGGCACGTTTTACTCTTGCGAACAACACAGGCTCCCTTTGGATGATAGCTGCCTGAAAACGTTGCCTGCGTCCATCATAGGATTGATTGAGTGTAGGGTTTAACGTGCCGACGCAACGCAGGCGATGAGGCGCGCCGTAGTGGAGGGCTCCGGATTAATTTCGACCACCTGGGGATCTTTAACGTGCGCTGAAATCTCGTACACACGGGCGTTTTTGGTTTTCGCCGCCATCAGAAAAGCGGCCATCGCGGCCGGGAATCGAACCCGCGACCTCGTGCTCAGCAGCGCAACGCCTTAGCCACTGAGCCACCGCGGCGGGTGCGTCCATCATAGGACGGCCGCATTGATAACTGTAGGGAAGTCCGGTGACCTCCATGAACAATAACAGGGATGACAATAAAAAATTGCGGGAAATCCCCTCTAGGTGCTATGAATTTCAGCGAGACGTGCTTAGATGCAGCTATGCAGCTTCAGTGATTCTCCGAACACAATATTTTATGCGCCACGTACCTACCATCTTCAATGTGCCCAGCTCTGAGCACCCATCGTGCCTCCGCGATTTGCCTGCACTTTCCCCTGACCTGAGAACGCTAATGCCTTCCTCGCGTCTCCTACGTCCTACAGATTGTTTCTCCATCCACAGCTAGATCTCCCATTTGTAGGACTGTGTTAGCTTTCATTTAAGCTATTGGTTTTAACTTATACGTAATTGTTTAATCAAAACACCTTACAGGCCGCTGCTAGGGCATAGAGTAAAGATGAGCGCAACAATTACAAAGTGATGTAAGAAGTGAGGTGCTTGTGTGTGTGTATTTACGTACCTACGAATACAAATACGTACGCGGACGCAAACACGTATCGTGTTATGTGATAGTGTAGGAAGTCACTGCTTCTTATATATGATATCCTGAGCAGTCTGAAAGAAGTGGAGAGTCTCTCGTATTTTACGAGTGGTATTGACACAGACGTCAAAAAATGACTTCTCGAGGACCCGCCTCGCTTTGTTCTCGACCAAGGGGGCTTCTTTTGTCCACCCTGTGGAAACAGCCGTCACGGGCTGAGCACCGGCCCGTGGATTCTGCGTTCCGTCTTCTGTATCGGCGGTAACGTTTGCGTTCCGAATGCCTGCAAGAAAAAAAATAATCGGCTGCAGGCTTTCCTGCACACCTGCATTGCATTACGGTGAAGCGAGGGGCCTAGACAGGGCGGAAAATATTCTTAAAAGCGGACTTGGCGCTTCTGGTACTAATCGAAAGAAAAGAATATGTGGTGCAGAAAAAATAGCAGAAAAAATGTCTTATCTAATAACGTCGACAAATGTCAGAACTTCAGAACACCGAAAAATATTTGGAAGCGCAGCCTCGGCTCAATAAGCAACCAATGTTTAAATCTCAAATCTTGTCGGCCAAAGAAAGCATGAAATAAATCGAATGTTTGGTAGAAAGCTGTGCGAATTCCTTTGCAAGCAAGGACAGCAGCTGAGCGGTCAAGAGCTTAAAGGCATTGAACTAGTAACCACCTTTGTTCGAGCCGGCCTATGCATTCAAATATGTTCTCCGGATTTGAATCACAAGGTAACGAACCGATTTTTTGGAAGCGCCGCAGAGAGTAAACGATTTTTTCCCCCAAAATATTTAGTTCTGTTAGACCAACCGAAAACTATGGGAAGCAAACTAAAAAAAAAATGCTGGCCATGTTGGCAAATGATCGGCCGATGACTTGCCATACGTCACATTTTCCCGGCTCAGTTGATTGGCTTTGAACGATAATTTATTTATTTATTTATTTATTTATTTATTTATTTATTTATTTATTTATTTATTTATTTATTTATTTATTTATTTATTTATTTATTACAACACTCCCAAATCCTCCAAGGGCTTTACAGAAAGGAATGGGTAAAGCTAAACAATGTTTTATATTGCCGCTTGAGCGATAATGGAACTTGGTCACAGCCTGTGGCTGCCGTTGGCAAAAACGAATTGAAATACAAATTTGTTCTACAACTCGGCACGTTAACAGTAAATCTGCGGCCAATGGTTTCTGAAATATAAGCGAGCGGGGTGAAAAAGTTGTGCTTATTATCAGGATTGGTGAAGTAGATTTTTTGGAAAAGACAGATGCGAGAGACTTTTCGTCTGATCCGAGTTAGGAAGCCTAAAGGGAGAGTTACACTTCACTTGTTGTAAGGTTTCACCACGGAAATCGTTACGTACCCTCCGACGCAAACGCAGAGGCGTCGTAACCCGCCAAAGGGTCGTCTGACAATAAAGCCGTTAAGTCGTCTGGGCGTGAGGTCCCCCGGGAAACGAGTATGGCCGCGTCTGGCCTGTGAAAAAACATGGGGCGTTGTTTGACTTTGTCGGCTGGCGACCACCTGGTACGTTCGCAGGCTCGGCCGGCGCGTATTTTTTTAACGTTTCCCTTGCGTGACCGAAGATGTGTGTTATATATGCTCGGCGCGGCAAGAGAAAAGGGTCTCTTTGCTTGCCAACAAGCTGCAGGTCACGGGGAGAGTCACGCGGCGCAGGTTCGGACCCCGGCAGATGACAAACAAAAACTGTATTTACCACTAGGCACACAAACGTTTTTGACAAAACGGATGAGAAAACCTTGCTGCCTTGGCGATACCGACTAACTGGGTTACGCCCTAGGTGTGCAACTTTAGCGATTGACCTTTAGTATACACCCTAGACGGAAAGTTCCACGTGTACTAAGCACAGAAACTAGCTGGTCTGCGATGTCTTGAACCGAAGTCTGCTCGTGGGAGTATAACCCTCGCACCCCTTTTATTCCACGTAGCAAATTTAATTGGTCAGCCGGACCTCTCCAATCACCCAATGTTGGAGCCAAACACCGTACCACCGAACCTCAGGCGTTCCCCTCCTCTCCTAGACGTAGAGAGGACGCGGGAATGCTGGAGAGGGAAGTTTCCCACGTGAGGGCGGCCTTCGGGCGCCGCGGCGCTCGCAAAACTCGCCGCCCGAGATTACGCACTGCAAGCGTAACCCTCTGTCCCCAAGGCACGCAAGTCCGGAAATATGGCGCTTTGTTGCCATAATTGGGTGCGTCTTTTCAAAGCTTTTTCTTAAACGGGGGCCGCGCTCCCCAGGCTGCACATAACCGCGGCGGCCGCAAAAAGAAGCGGGGCAGCAATGAACGCCCTCAACCTCCCACCCAGCGCCTTTTATCTCCCCATGTCCTACTGTTAATGGTCCCCGTAGGTACGGCTGTTGGTGTAACACATAGAGATTGAAATTATCAGGTCGGCTTCAAGGTACCGGTTCGCTCGACGCTTTGAACAGCTGTGGCTGCAGATCCAGGGCAATGGCGATGCGCAAGAATTGTCCACCTAGTGCAACTATCATGTATATATTTCAAATGCCCGAAGTTGAAACGGTGGGAATTGTGAAATTCATTTTACACTCCATTCGTCTAATTAAACTTGCGTGCGAACTTTCTTGAGACATAAAAACTGTAATCCCATAATTCTTACGCACTACAGTCGCTCGATTTTGTAAGAAAAAATCGAAGCCCTTTTGTCATGACCCAGATAGGTTAAAATGCGAAGCTCTTTTATGCAACCTCAGTGGAAGCCAAGGTGCAAAATCTACTGATTCATAGTGCAAAGGTCGAAGTCCCCTTCAAGTCGGCCAAAGTCCAAAGCCGAACTCCGACCCTGCTTAGAGAATGTACTTCGTCAACGCCATCGCGCTATGTACTACCGAACTATATTTTTCGCATTGCGAAAGGCCCGTTAGGTGTGCAAAGACATCCCATTGTTATCCTATGTGCTGTATGATTCATATATGCATCGCGAAACTCATTGTGAAAGTTGGCTTTCCTGCTGTGTATGTTGGAGTAGGTTTATCTGCAGTGCTTCTAAAGTCGGCTTTTTTGCACCATTTTTAAAGTGGGCCTTTCTGTACTGTTTTTAAAGTCAGCTTTTCTGCAGTGTTTTACTCGGACCTCAACGCCATCAGAGAGGCAGAGAAAGTTTTGCTTTAAAAGAGGCCGGCGTAGACATAAAGGTTTTTCTTTTATATGCGACCCCATTTTCGTGCCTGTCACGTCCAGCACCTGGCGCACGCCGTGGGGCAGGCTTCGCCGCAATGTTTTGGCGCCGTGTTGGTTAAACGGCCAGCAAGGGGAGGCTAGAAACAGATTGGCGGGTTTGAATATCACTTAAAGTACTCAGGTGTAATGGGACTTAACCGAGACCCTACGGGTGCACTTCACTAGGCTTCCAAATGCGGTAGAAATTCTTTCCGCGCCGGCGCGCAATTTTATTCTTGCGGTTCCCAGACACTTTACGAGCCTTTGGCAAGTATGATGCTGGAGAAGTACACGCGCGCTTGTAGACGACTGTAAAAATTACATATACCATTGTGTCAATTTCACGTTATTAATGCGTTCGCTTGGTTCCTCTTTACTCCGAAACTTCATATTTTCGCAGAGTTCAATCAATTTTCTTTGTTTTTCCCGCATCGGAGCCCAAAGTAACCGGGCTAATTTTTGCTGCAGCACTCATGAACCAGGTCTGATTACCAAAGTCAACATCGAAAGGTGTTCATAGTTTATAAATATGCCAAGGTAACAAAGCTGGCTTTTAATTAGATCCGCAGCCCCGCCAAGCTTCACAGCAGGCTGGCAATGCTGTAAGCATTACCAGGCTGCTTGAGAAATTTCCTAATTGCCTACATTTGCGCTGGCGTCTCCGTACTAGGAGGTAGCGTCTTTAAGACCACACTCTGCCACATTTTCCCGCCAGTGGAGAGAGCGCTTACTAATGGAGCGATTATTGTGTGAAGCGATTACCTGTCATTCCGTGTGAAGATTAAAATTCGTATCCTGGTTAACTCCTTCATTTTATCTGGACTTATCTAGCTTATCTAAATTGAGATAAGTCAGGATTAGGAGCACGATCCCCAGCCTACTCGGCATTATTCGCCCCGTAAGAAAGGATGTGGATGGAAACGTCGATAAATGTCTCGGTCGCCCTCATTGTTGTTGTTGTTGTTGTTGTTTTTGCTTCTTTATTGATGAATTACGCACGTGGGGGACTGGCCAGGAAAAGGGGTAATTTTTTGGGGCTGAAAATTCCCACGTCACACAACTACACAATCAGTCTTTAGAATTGCAGCGAGGAAAAGGCCCCGTAATAAATAATAGATTTGGAGAAGAAAGATAGATTGATGCCATCGTTCGGAGAATACGGGAAAGAACACGTTTGGCGCGGGTTAACAGGACAGGCGTCTAGACTGAAATGTAGGCGTGAATGGCCGCAACCAGCCCTCTGTGACCGAACCCCAGGGATGTAGCACCAACGAAAGGCCCGGATTATCGCAGTGCACGCGAGCTTTTGAAGTGGAAATGCCGTTGGTGCAGCTGGAATTTCGCAAAATAAAATTGACAACGTGATACCCGCCCTCTTCGTAAGATGCATGCGGAGGCCCAAAAATATCCCTCATAGCGCATGGTATGAGCAAATTTTTTCTGCATTTTGTTCCAATTTGTAAGGGCAAATATTGTTTCTCCAGGGTCCATCAGTGTCGCGTTTCGAGCGCTTTAGGTGGAGCCCAGAATAGGCTTTTAGCTAGACACACTCGAATGCACCATGCTTTTACCCAGTGCAAGAGCAAGGCAGGACGGTCAAAAAGAAAATCCTTTCTCGGCATTGAGAGATCCGCCTTCCGGAAATAGAAGCGCTTCCGCTGGATATGTCGCTCTGCAAACAGCCGGTTTTCTCATGCTTGTGCAATGTTGGTAGAGTAACAAAAACATAACCACTGATGCATTGTTCAAATATTGGCGCTAAAACCAGTACCAACTACGTCATCTTTCCTAGAAAAAACTCTAAAGTGCCATTTTTTGTTTGTGATAGAGTATTTAGTTGCTCTTTATGTTTAGTATGGCCTTTCCAATGAGAGCCTGCCCCTCTTGTCGTGGATTTTATCCTTGCAGTCTCTTTATAGTTAACCTAAAAGTACAAAAAAGAAACACGCGCACTGTAGTTCGAGAGCGAAAGAAAGACTGCGTGACAAGCGGCTGCTTTTAGGGGCAGCGTTCAGCCCGTCGTGGCCCTCCCTGACGATACCTGTAGTTCTATTGTACAGTCAAGACGTGAAAGAAAACAAAACACGTCTGTTGCAGTTCTAAAAGTCACCATCGCAGGCATCCAACCCCATTTCTTCCGGAAAAAGACATTTCTCCCGGGGACTGTCAGTCAATTTTGTTCCGAGTTTGCTCTATACTGCTTGGTAGAGACCACTCTCTGTAGCGCATCGGACCATTGCTTATTAGTAAAAAGGAGCCACTTCGGAGTAGCTCTAGTGCGCGTGCGCGTGAGATGACCAGGGCCATTTATCAAGCAGGTCAGCTATGCCCTTGCCAAATGTCGGACATTGTAGGATTAGATGGAATAGGCCAGGCGTTTTACTCTGCCAACGACAAGTGCGAGTGGATGCCGATGTTAGGGAGGTGGCACTCCTGTTTCGGATTATGTCTGAAGTATACGCCACGTTGGAGTACGCCTTGTCGAGGAAAATTATTGGGGCATGAAACTCCGTGAGGTAATCTCGTGTAGCAGCTTAGGGCCTTCTTGGCGCTCAGCGATGGCCGTGAAAATACCATGTCGCTGGATTAGGCGCAGGCGGAGGGTTGGATATCAAGGCGGTTGAGGTGAGGAGGCATTCCTTCGCCGCGTCGTCGGCTTGCTGATTCCCATCTGCTACAACCGTGGAACCAGGTGTCCACGTAAATCTAACCATCGGGCCTTGTTGACGGAGAGTCTGTATCAGCGCTTTATGTGTTTTTTTTTTTCATTATGAGCGTTCCCGTAACGGTGTAAGAGAGGAATCGAGCACGAAGTTGTTAGATGTGCGAAGCCAATCGACAGGCCAAAGGGAGCCTCTAGACCCTCGGGAAAGACAGTCATGTTAGCTTTACAACGAATACGACGATTCAATTTTTTCATTCTAACCCATCCCTCAGATGGGTTACAATGAAGAAATATTTGGAACGAGCTGAGTTGCACGCATTACCAGTACGTACACTCATTATCGGTATTGGCGGGGAGCGCGACCACGGGCGGCGCTGCGAAGCGCGCCTCCGTGACGTCGGCTTAGGGATTCTCGTATTTGTCGTCTGCTTCACTCGGGCTCGCTCTCCCTGCTGCTTCTTTGTGCTCGGTTGACGTGTGATGGTTGTCCGCGCGAGAGTTTGCGTGTGCGTAACTTTTTATCATGATGATAGCCTTAAAATCGCATACACTAGCTCAAAGCGTGATTTAAAGTATAGTTTTTGATGCCTCTACGGAAGAAACATTCACGGCGTCGCCCCGTTCCTTGCGAAGCCGGTGCTGTGCGGAGCTCGAAGAGTCGGAGTTAGGCGTCAGCTTCTGTATTAAGCAATCTTTCGAGCCAGCTGCTAGTAACCGACTACAGAGAGAATACAAGAGCAAAACAAATTCCCTTTGGAGCTGTCGGCTTTGCCAGAAGGCATTCCGATTCCCGGTTATCATATGTAAGGTAAAACAGTTTTTGCAACCTTGCCGAACGCTCGAAAGTATTGTATCGCATCAATTTACGTTGTCATGACATGAAAGTGTGCCGCCATGTACTATAGGCTGCAGAAACTGTAGGTTGAGTTCCAAATAACCCACTGTGTGTATAGCTAGGCACGTGCTGGTTTTATACCACGCTTCTAACCAGCATGGAGATTTATTGAGCAAAACGAGCAACGTCTACGGTAAATATACGGTAACACTATGTTTGCTCAGACCTGGACGGATATTCCGGTACATTTTCCACAGCCAAATATTCCCAATATTCAGATATGCGTTATAGGAAAACTGAACTCAAGAGGGGGAGGAGGAGGAGGAGGAGGAGGAGGAAACTTTGCTTAACAAAACAATCGACGTGGTTAGTCGGCCGGCTGCTCAGAGTAGCAGTAATTTTCCTCAATTCATAGAATGCCATCCCAAATAGACCAGCATTTGTTTTTTAAACCTGGAAGTGTTGGAAAACAATGAAAAGCATCTTATAAATATTCATCCGTTTCGATTCTTCTAATATGCGGGCGTATACTATTTATTGCGTTCGTTGGCGTGTATATCAAGCCTTAAACACCGAAATCACGTTATAATTGTTCGGGTTGATAGTCAGTTCGTTGGGATAACGATGGTTGCGATAGAAATACTGAGCACAAAAGCCGCCTTCGAGTACTGTGGACAACGTTGTTTTGGGTGCGATCGCGATGGCGTAGCACAAACCTTCTCATTGTATTTGGATGTGAATAAACAACACACGCTGTGGATATGCACCTCCTTGAACGCAGCCATAACTAAAGCCAATTTGTGAAGAAAGAATGTGTGCCATACAGCCTGCAAAAAATACCCACACGACCTTTGTGAGCCTCCCAAACATGCCCAAACATAGTAATAGGACGTTTGTGACGGTGCAAAAAATCAATGCATTGGGCACACACACACACACACAAAAGAAAAACACCCATTTGATACCAGTCAACAACAACGAAAGAAAATGAAGACATCTGCTTTACTTCCTGCTGTGCCATGCGTGCGTAGGGGCCCGCTGCTTGGTACGTAGCATGAGGCTGTTGAGTCGCCATAAGAGCATCTCAAAAGTACGGTAGGGAAGCCTACGCATTTTCAACACTTATCGAGGAGCTCTCAGCGCTGAACCTCGCGAATAAGCTCGAAAGGACGAGTTACACACAATCTTCTCACCGATGCTCTGAAGAAAGTTGTTCTCGCTCTTTTCGTGCGTTGCAAACTTGTAGGGGATACAGCTTGAAATTATTCAGATGTGTCAGAAGGTGGCAAAAATCACTGAAAATAACTGAATTACTGTAAATGCGCTTTTTAATGCACTAGAGCATCAAAGTGGGCGATTTCTAGCACAGGCACTGCTGCCCTTCGCAAGCGGAGGGTAGCAGACGACAGCGGCGCGAGTCCCTAAGCCGACGTCAGAGCCAGGGGGCGCCACTCAAACATCTCACCGCCAATAGGCGCTGCATTTGTGGCAACGTAGAATATCAGGACATTTTTGTATATACTGCCGGAGCAGACCAAAGCGAGGAACAAGGTCTGCTCATATCTGAGGATGTGCGTAACGTCTCTGCTTGAAACGACGTCTGAGATAGAGGCTCGGCTTAGTAGTAACGTTTTTTGCCTCTCGGCAGTTGCTGAAGTGTTGGCGGCGCTCTTCTCGGTGCATCGCCGCGTCCTGCTTTGCACTCTTGACGCTCCTTCTCAGGGATGTCCGGGGAAGGAGTGTCACCGGCGAGAGCGCGAGATCGTTCATTAACCTTCACGCCGTAGTGGCCAGGAGATGAGTTTGCACTGAAGCTCGGGTGGACGGGTGCGAGGACATCGTCGTTGCCGAAGCCTCGTGTAGAACTCCCGGGCTGTTCCTGCGGAATAATGTGATCGGTGCGAGAGGGTGCAGGAGGCTGGATTTCGTGATGGCTTGGGTTTCGGCAGCAGTAGGTGATGGGGCGTTGAAGTGATGCCATGCGAGAGTTTCGCAGAGGCCTTCCGAGGTCGTCGTTGTGATATGAAAATACTTTATTTTCACCAGCTGCAACCTCTCAGACCTGGGACGACTTGGAGAGAGGGCCGCATGGCCATCACGTTGGAAGGAATGCCGGAGTAAAGACGCATGTCCACCGGGCACATGCTCTAATAAAGTTATTCCATAAAGTTATTCATCCTCCTCCTCGCCATCATCGTCATCATTTCTGTAAAATAGGGGTTATGTGGGCCAGTTGATACATAATTCTAAAGAGAAAAACAGCGCTAAAGACCGGACAAAAGGGAAGACAAGACACACGCACCGCTCACTGCCAACTAAAGTTTTATTGAAAACAAAGGGGGTTTTTAAAGACGTTTTTCAGAAAGAACATATAAAAAATAGATATAACAGTACCAGTGATTACGAAGCGAGATACCTTATCTCCTTGTCCATTTATTCCAACGAAAGACTGCTGATGCAATCTTTTCCTTTTTGGTGTATGACTTCTGCTTCGAATGTCTCTCGCGTGTGTCGCTATCGGTATCGCCTTAGAATATCGACTTTTAAATGCAGAGCATTTTTATAACTCACGATGTCACCCGTGCGTCGGCGTCCGCAGCAGGCAGCCTCCCCCTACACTATAAAAAGAAATAACAGTTACCGGTGCCTGGTTTCGATCCCACGAGCCTGCGGGCGGAACGCAAGGTACATGGTGCTCTACCCACTGCGCCACAAAGCCGACACAGAATGAAAGACTACGAACGCGCCTTATATCCGTGACTCATTCAAACTACGTCAAGAAGCTGCTTATACAACGCATTCACTACGTGTGGGCGGAACGCGAGGTACATGGTGCTCTTCCCAATGCGCCACAAAACCGACACAGAATCAAAGGCTACGAACGCGCCTTATATCCTTGACTCATTCCAACTACGTCGTCAGCGGCGTGCGTTGGCGACTCAGCGGCGTGCTAGCGGCGTGATAGCTGCGTGGTGTACACGTGATAGCACCAACCCCCCAAACACTAAACGTTAACGCAATACACCCACCCCCTCGACGCATTTACTCGAGTCCCCCTCGCGGGGAGATGGGCCCATTTTTCAAAGGCCGGCGTGCACACGTTACACTTTGAACACTGCGCAGCGCGGCTGCTGCCCGTTCCCAGTTTTAGGCAATACGCGTGCTCCCTTAGGCAGATATAGGACCGGCTGCATGACAGTTTGATTTCATACACCACACATGCACTGCAGTCGACGTAACGTTTCTCATGCTCAGTGTTGCAACTGGCTTTTCTTTCTCTGTTATTCACGCCACGGCACAGACAACCAGGCTTATTTGGTGCAGAACAAACCAGTCGTACGCCCTCTCGGGCAGCCGCCTTCTTCATCCTGTGCGACACCTGATGAGCATACGGGATAACAGCGGTTACGTGATGGGGTTCCTCGGGTTGGGATTTGCTCCCAGCACTCTTGCGGTTTTCTAGCAGTAGCATTTCTGGGAGGCTATTTGGCAGCCTGTCAGGGTATCCAGCTGAACGCAGCCTCTGAACTTGGTTCTGAAGGCTGGGCTCAATCAAGTGGGTACATGACCCAAACAACGCATTTTCCTGTGCAGAGAGAGCAACGTCCGTTTTTAAATCGCCCTTTTTCTCTTTAAGCGTCATCATTGATTAAGGTACACATGAAACGTTATGAAGAAAAATTGGGAAAACGCTGCTTAAAAGCAACTTGACTGGCCCGAGAATCCATGGATTCTCTGATAGCCAATCGGAGTATACAAGCAGTAGAGAAGTGGACAAACACAAGGGTCTCAAACGTGTGGAAAATGCGGGACCATTCCACTCTATGCAGATTGAAGAACCAGCGATGCTGTAGCACCTCGCACAGTGTTCAACAAGGTCGCATGTATATATTTTTATTATTTGGTAATGGTAGTGACCGTATCTTTCTGATTACTGTCACATACACGAATTGGTCATGGTTACATCCTTAGACAGATTCTTTTCCAAGCTTACAGCTCTACACGACCGTGATGAGTAGTTGAGGGACTGGGATTGGTCCAACACTTCAAAATGAAGGGTTCTTGCATCTATGGCGCCGGTCGCCCATTCATCACTTGGATTCCCGGACTAGGAAACCACTCCTACTTTATAAGGCCTTTCATACTACTACTACTACTACTGTACCAACTGAAGGAAGCCTTTCTTCTGTGGTTTTGAAATGTCCGAATAGAATTCTGGAGTGGTGTTCACGCTGTTAGCGTCATCCCAGGTAACCCAAGCAACATTCGGGGTCACGAAATTCTTCATATCTCCTTTGGGTGTCATTGAAGATATATGCACAGTATGTATGTATGGCTGAGACATAGTCGGTGTCATTGTCATTTTTCTAGTCAAGAATTTGTGGTTTGGTACGGAAGTCCGAACTCGCCCAAGCACGCCGATTTCATTCCCGGGTTCGGGTTTCATTCCCGGGATGAGGGTTCGATCCCCAGCCGCGGCGGCCGCTTTTCTGGTGGAGGCGAAATGCAGAGACGCTTGCGTGTTCGAGAATTTGGCGCACATTATCGATCTCCAGGTGGTTAAAACTAATGCGGAACACTCCACTACGGTGCGCCTCATCGCCCGCGTAGCGTCGGCGCGTTAAATCTCATAGCCAATCAATCCCAAAATTAGTCCCAACTCCCTCCAGCCCAAACTATTCCAACGTAAACTCTATACGAGCCACTTATTAACTGGTTTAGTGACCGATATCGATACCACAACTACAGAGACATGATATGCATAAGTTAAGCAACTTACACGGATGTGATCGCCAATGTCGTCAGGGTCTTTTGCTGCTACCAGACAACTTTTGGTCTGGGGCTAGCTGGTTGTGCCTTGGAAGCGAGACTAAAACGCGTATAGAATGCTCATTTAAGCGCTAACACAAAGACCATAGAACAAAAGGCGCCGCGACTGGCTATTTCAGCAACCGGAAATGATTACCCAAATGAGGCTGCGGGGCTGCAGCCCTCTTTGCGGGCATGCACTCTGGCTTTCAAGCAAATAGGAGCTATAGGTCGAGTCAAGGAACTTTCAGAAGCGAGTAGTCTATCTACATATGCAGGCGTGAAAAATAAGGGCTGCGAATGCGGAACTGAAGCCAATCAATGGCAATCCCTAATTTAATTACCATAAAGCCTTACCTTTCCTCCCTCTAACTTGTGCAAGTTGTCCAGGACCAGCATAAACCAATTATCGGGACGTGTGATTGCACTTCAAATGGTTTGAGCGTTTCGTATGATTTAATTTAGCTTTTTACAATGAGCTTTCCCGTTTTAGTGGACATTTTAGATACTTGGTTGGCAGTGGGGCTGTTTTATAGTGGTCCTACGCAGTTATTCACCCACTTAAGTGCGTTACCATCGCGTTGCGGTGAAAGGGAACCACATTTCTCACATCTAGCTGAATGAAAACGAAATACAGGTGTGACAACGCTGGCGTTTTAGATGCAGAGCATCTGATTCACTCGCCTTGTCCCTCCGGCGTCGTCGTCGTTGTTGTCGTCGGCGTTGTCCACCCCTCTGCCATTCTCCTCGCCGCGCGAGCTGCGCTCTCCGCCGCTCTCCGCCGCTCACCCCCTCTCCTCTCCGATAACGAACACTCTCTCGCGAGGGGCATTGGATTGGATTTGATTTGATTGGATTGGATTGGATTGGATTGGCTTGGATTCGGTTGGATTGGATTTGGATTGGATTGGATTAAAGTGGATTGTGTTGGATTGCGTTGCGTCATAGCCTCGGCACGTTGCGTCATCGCCGCGGCAGACGCGCTGGGGCCGGCGCATGTGCAGTACTCTCTCTTCCGCGGTTTCCTCTCCTTCGGGCGCGCTGCGCATATAACCGGTGTGCCGTTCTCCGGCGAAGCAACATCCACGCTTGGCTCGAACACCTAGAGTCCACGCCGCTTTACAAGTACGCCAACGTCGTCATCGACTGGGACCAGCTTACGCAGTCCCCTCAACGTTATGAGCGCTATAAAACGCGTTCCCTTCGCCGCTCCGCCTATGCGTCGCATCTACACAGGGGTTCCCGCGAGGGGAGGTGGGAGTTTTTTTATCGAATTATGCTCGCAGCAGTGTCGAACCCTGTAGTTAGACTTTGTTCCGTTACACCGACACCTGATCCAAGGCCACTCATTCTGCCTCTTGCTGTCTTTTGCGTTGCCACCTCCCATCAGAATCGGGGATCGAGGACAGCGGCATTCGGGAAACCTCTGGAATGACACGTCGAACGGGCACCAGCACTCAAATCAAGCCGCGACCGCAGCCGTTACTCTTTTATGCAACCCACGCGGCTGCCCCTCCCGCGCCCTCAGTGCCGCGACTCATCCATCCCTCTCGTTTCTCCCGTCGGCTGCGAATTTGTGGCCGCCCGGTTTGTCGCCTGTTTAAAGACGCCCCGCAAACGCGTAGTCAATATGCGCTCCCTTCTATCGCCCTTGCTTCTTTCCGTCCCCTATCTTTTCCCTTTCGGTTGCCGAGCTTTTATTTTAGCTCCTTCGCAGCCTCGGACAGCGGGCTTCGTTCGCTGCTCGCTCCGAGTGATGAGCGCTACCCTGACGGGCTGCTTCACTGCTTTTTCCGGATCGACGCGTTTCGTTCGCCGCGAGGGGGCGCGCTTCCATTACGGGCTTCCGGATTCAGGCGTATACGCCACAGGCTCGTCATTGAGTGCCCGGCGTTTGCCCCCTGCTGCCGCCCTGCTATTCCCTGCCTCGGCTGAGTCTTCAGAGTAGAAGAAAATGCAAGAAAGATCCCTGAGCACCGCAGCAGCCACAGGCATCTCGGCAGCTTCGCTTCCCCGCAGAAGGTAGCCTTTCGCTCAAAGCGGCTGACAAATTTTGACGCGAGAGCAGTGACAGAAGACTCATTCCTGTCACACATCCTATACTCTACTCGGCCCCACCCACTGCCAGCGCGGAGAGTATAGACGCATCTCTATCTTTTTCTTTGCATTTACCGAAGCTCTTAGCGTTTCCGTAGTCGCTTCGAACATTTGAAACCAACCCTTCGTCACGTCAGAACACTCCCCAACCCCTATCCGGAGGAAGGCAGTACAAACAACTCTCAAAGTATTCGACAAGCGTGTGTCTCAAGAAACGACAAAACGTCGCCTGTGTGTCACTCTTTCTTTCTGTCTTTCCGTTTTCTTTTGTCTCGTTCACCCAAAACCCGCGAGAGGTTGGTTCATTCCAGAGCCGCCTTAACCAAAGGCTCTTACGTTTTTCAGTCTGCGCGCTTATAAGCTGTTTGGCTTTGTCTCTTGGAGCCTTTCAATGAGCGGCGGTCCAGGCCTTTGTTGTAGTGATGTCTTACGCTGCTTTGAATGGCGTCGGGTTGCGTAGCGTCTTCATCGTCGACTTTTTCCTTGAAAGTATTCAGTCATTCACCTACTTAAATAGCCTTGGTTAATAATGTTAGCCTCGAAATAGCGCTACCATGCGTGGGCCCCGCAAGATCATTCAGGAAGCAAGACAACGAGAGCAGAAAAAAATTCTGCAATTTTTCAGCGTCATTGTCACGAAGGTCTTATTCAGAAGAAATGAATTTTGTTTTGATTCGTGGTCTTTACCACAAATAAACCCGTTACGGTACTGTATGGCGCGACGGGTTCAATAACTCGAAAGTGGTTGCCGCTGTTTCTGTTCGCCAAGAGTTTATCAACTAAAGACAGCACAAATGACCTGCGCAGCTTGAACGCATTGATAGAATTTGCGGACGTACGGATGGACGGACGGATGGACGAATGGATGGATAAATTGGAATGAAATAGTTCACTTGAATTAAGAGGGATTGAATTGGATTGAGTGGGCTGGATGGGATTAATTGGATTATCGTGAAGTGGATTGATTGCATTGCGATGGAATTGTATGTATTTACTTTCGAGGGATTTCACAGAGATAGATTGAACTGGAACGGGGTGGACTATTCTACAGTGATTTGAGGCGGACTAGATTGGAATGAATAGGATTGGAATAGATTGGGGTGGATTGAATTGGCATGGACAAATGCACGAAGATGAGTAAGCAGGCCTCAGTTCTGGCAGCCGCTGAGGGCCGTGATGACATGTACCGACATTTCTTGCTATTCCTCCTTCTGGCTGGCTGTCGGAACAAACAGCCACTTGCCGGTGTAACTGTGTGGGCAATACGAAAGAACGTGGTCCTGGGTTCAAGCAGAAAGGCGATGAGAACAGAATGACCGAGGGGCGTGTAATGCGCTGTGGAAAAATTGGAGTCGGGTGGGCGTGTTTAGCATGCGTACTGCACACATCAGTGCAAATAATAATTTCAATATCCTGAGTTATGTTCACACGGAGTGTTATACCCCTGTTACACTAGCATCAGAATTTCATTTGAATCAAATGCCATTTGACTCAAATGCCAAGTAGTGCTGCTACACTGGGTTTTGAAATGTCATTCAGCTCAAACGACATTCGAGCCAAATGAGCACCGAGAGACATTTGGGGTTTCAAATCCCATTTCTAGCACTCTCGCACGGAGCGTCTTCGATCGGCATTACAAAAAATACTTCCATACGTAAAACAAACAAAATATTTTTGTTTGTGGAAATTTGTTCTCTGTTCATTTACTTAAAATATGAAATCAACATAATAATTTTCATACTCTCAAAACCAGTAAGTCAGTTCCAAGTATATATATATATATATATATATATATATATATATATATATATATATATATATATATATATTGTAGCGTTGATTATGGACGCGATTGATGTAATTGTCAGAGGCAACCATGCAAGGACAATTCCCCGTTGGGGATATTCGGCTTGGTGCACGCCCGACGACGAGGAGGCAGAAGCATCGCTTGGGCACGGGCCGATCGAGGATCGCGTCGGACACAGCTTGCTTGGCACGAAGAACCTCGGCTTCTCCGCAGGTCTAACTGCTCGTTAGTGGTCCAATAAACCACGCTTCAGTTTGGTGGAGTGTGCGGGTTCGTTCCCAGCGTGACTCTACCTTCGCATCGCAAGACTCCGATACCACATCCTGGAGTTACGAAGCAGGCGGCTACAGCCCGTGATGCAGCTGAACACCGACCGGGACATGGCACCGCAGCCCATCATGTGTTCGGGTGTGCTTCGCCAGCGCGACCCCCCTAACTTCGATGGAACGGATGACAACGACGTGGAGGAGTGGCTGTCGCAGTACGAACGAGTAAGCGCGCACAACAGATGGGACGATCGCATGAAGTTAATGACGTTGTGTTCCATTTGGACCACCTAGCCAAGAAGTGGTTCCACAACAACGCCGCCACCATGGCTACCTGGGCTGAGTTCAAAAATCGTATTGTCGAGGTCTTCGGCCGTCCCGCCGTACGGAAGCTTCTTGCTGAGCAGCGTCTCCGCACACGAGCACAGCGTGCTGGAGAGACCTTCACAAGCTATATCGAGGATGTTGTGGACCTCTGCAACCGTGTTGATTCAGCTATGGCGGAAGCAGAGAAAATTAAGCACCTGATGAAAGGAATCGATGATGATGCTTTCCAGATGCTGTTAGCGAAAGATCTGCGAACCGTTGCTGACATCATCACCCACTGCCGAAGCTACGAAGAACTCCGCAGACAGAGGGCGCTTACCCGGAACTCTTCTGCCCAGGGAGAGCCGCTGTCGAGCTTGACAGAGCCGGGGGCCGATGCATCCTTGATGCGGCAGCTTCAGCAGTTTGTTCGCGAAGAAGTCGCTCGGCAAGTGTCCCTTCTTACCCTGGAGCCTGGATTAACGATGCCACCGTCTGTTCCTGGCCCATCTCCACGATACGCAGTGCCTCCGCAGCCTACCGAAGTGACTCCTTCCGTTGTCTCGCCGACGCTTCCAGCGCTTCGCCACATGATCAAGGAACAGGTGGCTGAGGCACTGCCACCCACTCTATACTATGCACCCCTCACGTATGCCGAAGCTATGGGGAGACCGGTACAGCCAGCTGGGACGTCTTTTCGGGTCATGCCACCAACCCCGCCACGCTCTGCGGTACACAGAAATCCGCCACCGGTGAATCCGTGGCGCACGGCTGATAATCGCCCCATCTGTTTCGCCTGCCGACTTCCAGGCCATGTGGCCCGGTACTGCCGCCGCAGCGTGCCCGGTATGAATGATGACGTTGGAAACCACAGATTTGGCTTTGGCTCTCCTCACGGGTCTCCGCAGCTAATGACAGACGTGTCACCCAGGTCGCCGTTGCCTGCCTCCCGTTACAACGATTTTAGCCGTCGTGACGCCGATAGCCGCCGTTCAAGCTCCCCACGTCGCCGCTCACTTTCGCCGATGCGACGTCGTTCAAGCCCAACTGAACAGGAAAACTAGCCGCCGCAGTTCCGGAGGCAAGAGCTGCGCGACTTTCGAACTGTAAAAGGCCTACAAATGTAATCGACGTATCTGTTGAGGGTGTACGTACAGTCGCACTAGTCGACACAGGCGCAGCCGTTTCCGTCATTACCGCCGATATTTGCCGCTCACTTAGAAAAGTTACGACGCCACTGCCGCAATTTTCGTTATGTACCGCAACTGCGCAACGTGTAAAACCTTTGGCAGCCTGCACGGCGCGTGTCACAATCCAGGACGTCGTGTACCCCGTCGAGTTCCTCGTGCTGCCATCCTGCTCCCATGACGTCATTTTAGGCTGGGACTTTTTATCTCGCAATCGCGCAATAATCGACTGTGCGCGTGCGCAAGTAGAATTTGATTCTCCGTTAGACGCGCCTTACGCCGACCTTCAGTCCACTGCCCCTGCAAAGCTCACCGTGGCTAACGACACGGACATTCCTCCACGCTCGGCTGCTCTCGTACCGCTCTGCTGCTCTTCCATTCCCGACGCACCTGTTGTTTTTACGCCGTCGCCCTTATTTGTCCACCGAAAATCGCTGTCCCTGCCATTCGCCCTACTGACAGTTCATGCTGGCACGAGCGCCATAGTAGTCAACAACGAGTCCTTGGAGCCCCTTCGTCTCCTGCACGGTGAGGTCCTTGGCTGCGTCGAAGTTGTTGAGCCACAGCTTGTCACCGCCGTACCGGACGACTTTTCGTCATGGGTTCCAGTGGCTGGACTGAGTCCTGCCTCGTCAGCACCAGACCTGTCGCCTCCGGACATTGGCGCTTCGATCGATCCTACCCTCAGATCAGACCAACGAGTGAGGCTCCTCGCTCTGCTATATCGGTTCCGCTCTTCCTTTGACGGCGCAAAGGCACCACTGGGCCGAACATCTGCAGTTGCTCACTCCATCGACACCGGATCGCATGCACCACTGCGCCAACGACCGTACCGTGTGTCGCCGAAGGAGCGCAGCACTATTGACGAAGAAGTGAACGATATGCTCGAGCGGGGAGTAATTCGGCCCTCCAACAGTCCCTGGGCGTCTCCCGTGGTGCTTGTAACGAAAAAGGACGGTTCCATCCGCTTTTGCGTAGATTATCGCCGTCTGAACAGCATAACGCGGAAGGATGTCTATCCTTTACCACGGATTGACGATGCCCTTGACAGTTTACAAGGCGCCGAGTTTTTTTCTTCCCTTGATCTGCGGTCTGGATATTGGCAGGTACCCATGGCGGAGGCCGATCGCGCGAAAACGGCGTTCATCACTCCTGACGGCCTGTATGAATTTAACGTCATGCCGTTTGGCCTGTGCAACGCTCCTGCCACGTTCGAGAGGATGATGGACACCATTTTGCGCGGCCTGAAGTGGAAAACGTGTCTATGTTATCTCGATGACATAGTCGTTTTTTCTCCCGACTTTGACACTCATTTGAGGCGCCTGGAGCAGGTTTTGACTTGCCTTGCCGAAGCCAGATTGCAGCTCAACATGAAGAAATGCCACTTTGCGGCGCGAAAGTTGACCATACTGGGCCACGTTGTGTCGAAGGAGGGAATTCTTCCCGACGCCACCAAACTTCGCGCGGTCGCCGAGTTCCCTAAACCGACCACCATGAAGGCTCTACGGAGCTTTATTGGACTATGTTCGTATTTCCGCCGCTTTATTCGCAACTTTGCCGCCATAATTGCGCCCTTGACGGCGCTTCTCGGCAAGGAAAGTGGTATTGGCGCTTGGTCGAGGGATTGCGATGAAGCGTTCGCAAAGTTACGGCGACTCCTTACTTCCCCGCCTATTCTGCGACACTTTGACCCGACCGCGCCAACAGAAATCCACACGGATGCCAGCGGTGTCGGAATTGGTGCAGTGCTTGCCCAACGAAAAGCTGGTTTTGACGATTATGTCGTCGCTTATGCCAGTCGTACGCTCACAAAAGCTGAGTTAAATTATTCGGTCACGGAAAAGGAGTGCTTGGCCATCGTATGGGCGCTTGCAAAATTTCGACCATATTTGTACGGTCGTCCTTTTGACGTTGTGACGGACCACCACGCATTGTGTTGGTTGTCGTCGCTCAAAGACCCGTCTGGCCGCCTTGGTCGCTGGGCTCTGCGACTTCAAGAGCATGACATCCGTGTGCTGTACCGTTCCGGCCGGAAGCATTCAGACGCTGACGCCCTGTCCCGCTCCCCCCTACCGGCGGAAGACTCGTGTTCCGTTTCTGTTGCTGCCGGCCTGTCGTCCCTCGACATCACGGACATGCCAGCCGAGCAGCGCAAGGACCCCTGGATTGCTTCGCTTATTGACTTTCTCACTGGCGTGCCCTCTGCTCAAGAATCGCGTGCGCTGCGCCGCCAAGCTGCCCACTTTGCAGTCCGCGACGAAATGCTGTTCAGGCGCAACTACCAATCAGGCGGTCGCAAATGGTTACTGGTAATACCTCGCCATTTGCGCACGGGCATATGCGCATCCTTCCACGCTGACCCCAGCTGCGCTCACGCCGGTGTGTTAAAAACGTATGAGCGGCTTCGCCTCCGGTATTACTGGCGGGGGATGTACACGTTCGTCCGCAAGTACATCCGGTCATGCATCAACTGTCAGCGGCGCAAATGCCCTCCTACTCCCGCGGCGGGCCCGCTGCAGCCATTGCCGTGCCCAGAAAGACCGTTCGATCGCATCGGGATAGACCTTTATGGTCCCCTTCCGTGCACAGCTGCTGGCAACCGTTGGGTCATTGTGGCAGTGGATCACCTTACGCGCTATGCAGAAACCGCTGCTCTAGCAACTGCCACGGCACGTGACGTCGCGTCCTTCCTGTTACGCCACTTCATACTTCGCCATGGTGCCCCTCGAGAGCTGCTCAGTGACCGAGGTCGCGTCTTCCTGTCGGAAGTCATCGAAGCCCTCCTGCGGGAATGTCGAATTGTTCACCGAACTACGTCGTCTTACCACCCGCAGACGAATGGTCTCACAGAACGATTTAACCGCACCTTGAGTGATATGCTTTCGATGTACGTGGCGTCGGACCATTCGGACTGGGACGTGATACTTCCCTTTGTCACGTACGCCTACAACACGGCCACGCAGACGACGACGGGATTCTCACCTTTTTTCCTGCTCTACGGGCGGGAGCCGGCATGCACTCTTGACACAATTTTGCCGTATCGCCCAGATCAGACCGAGTTCGCACCCATTTCGGAAATAGTCAAGCATGCCGAAGAATGCCGTCAGCTCGCCCGCTCGCTCACATCTGAACACCAGCAACACCAGAAGCATAATCTCGACGCTTCCACCGCGGCTCCCACCTATAGGCCTGATTCACTTGTCTGGCTTTGGGTCCCATGCCCTACACCCGGTCTCTCACCGAAGCTTGTTGCAAAATATCATGGACCCTACAGAGTCGTCAAGCAAACTTCAGCAGTGAATTACCTCATCGAACCGGTTGCGCCCGCACCCGACCGTCGACACCGTGGACG
This sequence comes from Haemaphysalis longicornis, assembly GCF_048455015.1. Lineage (NCBI taxonomy): Eukaryota > Metazoa > Arthropoda > Arachnida > Ixodida > Ixodidae > Haemaphysalis > Haemaphysalis longicornis. Next base: position 57,987,255 of record NW_027526225.1, on the reverse strand, counting down.
CGAGATAGTTCACGCCAACCGGCTGAAAGAGTACTACGATCCTGTGGTCTCCTCGGCACCTTGAGTCGCCAGGATGGCTCCTTTTCCACCGGGGGCGAATATTGTAGCGTTGATTATGGACGCGATTGATGTAATTGTCAGAGGCAACCATGCAAGGACAATTCCCCGTTGGGGATATTCGGCTTGGTGCACGCCCGACGACGAGGAGGCAGAAGCATCGCTTGGGCACGGGCCGATCGAGGATCGCGTCGGACACAGCTTGCTTGGCACGAAGAACCTCGGCTTCTCCGCAGGTCTAACTGCTCGTTAGTGGTCCAATAAACCACGCTTCAATATATATATATATATATATATATATATATATATATATATAAATCTAGAGAAAGATAAACTCACAAAGCGCGCAGAAATAGTATAAGTAAAGAGTCGGATACACAGCAAGAACAATAACAAACAATGTTTACTTCCGTAGCGGCAACGGGACTTGCCTTCATCAGAGTAAAGTTACATGATTTTGCTGTCGCAAACATTTTGAACACATTTCTTATATAGGTTTGCATAAAGCTGTGAAAAGGAGCGGAAAATGTTTCGGAAATGGAGAGTGTGCATACAGTCAGGCTACGCCTATGTTACAACATCAACAAACAAACAAACCAAAACAAAAAAAAAAGGGGGGGGGGGAGGGGAAGCGAGAGAGAGAAAAAGGGGTCGTGTTAGCAATGCAGTCGGGTGGGCGTGTTTAGCATGCGTACTGCACACATCAGTGCAAATAATAATTTCAATATCCTGAGTTATGTTCACACGGAGTGTTATACCCCTGTTACACTAGCATCACAATTTCATTTGAATCAAATGTCATTTGACTCAAATGCCAAGTAGTGCATTGCTAACACGACCCCTTTTTCTCTCTCTCGCTTCCCCCCCCCTTTTTTTTGTTTTGTTTGTTTGTTGATGTTGTAACATAGGCGTAGCCTGACTGTATGCACACTCTCCATTTCCGAAACATTTTCCGCCCCTTCTCACAGCTTTATGCAAACCTATATAAGAAGTGTGTTCAAAATGTTTGCGACAGCAAAATCATGTAACTTTACTCTGATGAAGGCAAGTGCCGTTGCCGCTACGTAAGTAAACATTGTTTGTTATTGTTCTTGCTGTGTATCCGACTATTTACTTATACTATATATCTATATATATATATATATATATATATATATATATATATATATATATATATAGCAAAAAGAGAAAGACACACGTCGAAAAAAGAAAAGGTTTAACGTTTCGGCCGAGGGACCGGCCTTCGTCAGAATAACAGCAGCGGCTGTAGTCACACAGCATATAAAGGTGATCGTTGCAAGGTCACGTGATGGGATGACAAAGTAAGCAATTCAAATGCAATATACCGAAGCCGCATGCGACAATCTTTTCGGATGAATACAACATAATTATAAGTCCGGCACGTGCAGTATAAGAAATCAGCACTGTCAAGCACACACGCGCACAAAAAGTAAGGGGAGAGAGAAGAGGATACGGTCAATGATGCAAGCAACTAAGTTTTCCTGAGCTTTCATTTAAACCACGTGCTATTGTCTCGAATTTATATATAAGAAAGGATTCGCGGACTTCCCTGTCATGATGCGTACGGAAGCCAGATTCAAGTATCGTTGCTTTGATATGGTCAAATGAGTGGCCCGCGACATTGGCATGCTTTGATATCGGAAGGTGAGGTAGTGTAGCGATATGAGCCTTGTGGTTGTTGAACCGCTGCCGGAAGGGGGTTTTGGTCTCGCCAACATATTGCATTTTACAGATATCGCATTCAAGTAGATAAACCACGTTGCTCGTGTCGCAAGTATAGTTCCCATTTATCTTTAAACTGAAGTTAGATGCTGTGCTGCTTGCGCTTATGGATGTAGTCATATGATTGCACACCTTGCAACGCGGTTTGTTGCAAGGGCGGCAGCCAGTAGGCACTTTACGTTTGTTGTTAGATGATGTAAGCAGGTCGCGTAAATTTTGCGATCTTCTGTACGTTACGCATGGTGGTTCTCGGAATATTGATTTCAATCGCTCGCTCTGTAACATTATATTATGGTGCTTTTTTAGAACGGCATTTACATTTTGTGCAGGCGCGGAAAATGTGAGAATCAAGTTTGTATTGGAATAAACCGGCTGTCTTGTTTTGCGGCATAAAAGTGCTTTGCGGTCATGGCTATCAGCGCGCTTAATGGCGTCGTCGATGATGTCGGGTGGGTACTTCTGCTTAATTAAAGCACTACGGAGTTGGGCACAGTTTGAATTAAAATCAGCCTGTTCGGAACATATTCTTTTAAATCGAAGCGCCTGACTATAGGGTATGCTGGTTTTGCAGTGCTTTACATGATAGCTATTGAAATGTAGGTACTGTTGTTTATCAGTAGGCTTCCTATAAACTTTCGTAGTCAGTTGACCCTCACACAAAGTCAAAGTTACATCCAGAAAGTTGATCGTTTGGTCCGAGTATGTATGGCTAAAAGAAATGGATGGATGAGCGTTATTAAACTCGTCAATAAAAGATAACAGCTGAGCTTCCCCGTGCTGCCAAATCATGAAGATGTCGTCAATGAACCGCCTGTAGTAGAAAGGTTTCAGCGAACGGCTGGCCAAAAATTCGTTTTCGAGTACACCCATGAAAATATTCGCATAATTAGGGCCGATGGGTGTGCCCATAGAGGTCCCGTTAATTTGAACGTAATGGATGCCATTGGATTCAAAGTTGTTCAATTCTAGTATCAATTTTAAAAGGGCGACCAAAGTGGAACTGCCAATTACTTTTTCGCGGATCGACTCATTATATGCATGGAGTGTTGCCCGTATACTGTCCTCATGCGGGATATTGGTGTAAAGGGATGCTACATCTAAAGTAACCAGTAGTGAATCAGGGGGAACAGAAAGACCGACAATATCTGATAAAAAGTGGTTAGTATCTTTGACATAAGATGGATAAGAAGGAGGAATGTGGTTAATCACTGTATCTACAAATTGGGAGATTAGTTCTGTAACCGTGCCGATGCCGGAAACGATCGGCCGACCGGGGTTTCCTGCCTTATGGATTTTTGGAAGAAGGTAAAAACGACCCGCGACAGGGCTCAGTGGGATGAGTGATTGCCGGGAGGAAGGCGGAATTTCATGCTTTTCAACCAGGTCTGTTATTTTTCGCGTAATAACGGATTTAAAATTCCCAGTGGGATCCTCATCAAGCCGCTTGTAAAACGAGCTATCACCAAGTTGTCTGGACGCTTCGTGGTCATAATCAACTTTGTTCAGTAGTACAATTGCGCCACCTTTATCGGCTGGCTTAACAATAATATCGTCACGAGATTAAGGTCCTGCATTGCCGACATTTATTTTGCTGAAAGGTTTCTCTTAAAGTGGGCTTGTTTACGATAAATTTCTAGAACATCCCGTTGAACGGCGGTGATATATAGATCCAGGCATTTATCTCTTTGAGTAGGGGGGGTCCAGTGTTTACAAGATGGAAGAATAGCAGTATTGGAATCAGTAGGATCTTTGTCAGCAAAATATTCGCGTAGTCTGAGGTTTCTGGCAAAATTATCCAAGTCCTTCATGAGGTCAAATTCGCTGTAACTACCTGACGCTGGACAAAAATTGAGTCCTCGCGACAACAGTGAGATTTCGTAATTGGATAGTATATAACTAGACAAGTTTACTACATTACTAGATGACAGTAGTTCATCCGTCGATGGGGTATTATTTGAGGCATTATTTGAGGTCAGAGGCAGCATGGCGACAGGCATATCAAGGGCTACATGAGGTGCAATAACTTTATTTCAAAAGCTTCTTACGTTTGATCGCACCTATTTCAATCGACTTTTTTTGTTGGTATTCCGCTAGTTGTTCCGACTCCTGCGAGCTGAGTTTATGGTGGGAAATCAGTTGGCGTTCTTGATTACAAAGAGATCTTAGAGCAGATTCGTGGTGGCGAATTGCAATGCCGACCAAACCAAAAGACGCATTTAAAAGTACCTCATTCCATGCGGCAATGTCAGAAGGAGACATATTTGTTATGGCAGGCTTTACAGCAATTCGGAGGCCCTTGGGTACTACACCGGCCTTTAAATAGGTCTTTAGCGTAGAAATATGCATTTGGCACCGCAGGCGCTTTTCTACAATTTTTCGTATCCTCATGAATACTCTAGATACAGAATAATTCGAGCAGTTTTTACCGGAATGTGCAGTTCGTAGTCACTTTGTCCTCGATGCTTTCTTTCCGGGGGAATTGCGTGTTCGGAGGTTGTAGGATGGGCCTAGACCATTCAGTGCAGAAGAAGCTGGAGTACTAGTAGTTTCGCCTGAGATGGTTGGTTGCTGTTGCTGGCACGGTGGACGGGAAGGGGAATCGTTCATCGTCGATTGAAGTTCGGCCTGGGGCTGTGCGGTAGGCGACTGGTTGGTTGCTGGATCGTTGCACCTGGAGGTTGGGTTGACTGGAACAGGGATTGGTTGGGGTTTATCCTTCGATGTTGGACTCGTTGCGGGCAGTGTAGTTGAACGTTGGTTGCTTGGTCGTTGGCGAGACGTTGAGCCATTTACGCTTGAAGAGTTTGCAGCATGAGCGCCAGAAATACTTCGCACAGAGGGGCAGTTCAATGGAGGCCAAGTGGCCGAGTCATTGCGTGATGAATGCAGGTCAGCAGCTGCGTCCTTTTCGGTCTCGCAATTTAGTTCCACAGGAGCGGGGGAATCACTGGGTACGGAGTTGCTCCAAGACGATGTGGCGTCACTGACTCTTGTGAACAGCAGCTGTCGGAGGTGACTTGCTAAGATTGCCGTTCCCTCAAAACTTAGATGAAGACCGTCGGCAGCCAAGACACGGTTTGAAGGTAGCCCGTAGAACCCGTGGTCGATGAAGTAAACAAGCCAGGAGTGGCGACAAAAATCTCGTAGAAGGGCGTTGAACTGGTGAGCCTTGAGGTTGAACTTTCGAACGAAGGCGTGGTTGAAGTTTTGTCGACGGCGATTAGTGGATCTTGGCAGGACCAAGCTGACGTATACCCTCTTGATTTGGGGAAGCTCCTTTGAAATGACATTAAAAAGCGCACGAAGGCTGTCAAAGGTGTTGTGGGACGTGTTGGAAGCCAGGTCGTTTGTTCCAACATGAATGACAAGGGTTGTTGCGGTAAATGGAACAAAGTCCAGTAAGTTTGCCATATCTTTGATAAGGGCACCAGATTGCGACACAAATGCTGGGGTTCCCGACACATTCGGATCAAAGTGCTGGAAGACGTACTTCGTTTGGGAGTCGCCCAAAACTACCGTGGAAACTGTGGTGTTCGGGTATTTCCAAGCGATCTTTTTCGACGTGGTCGACCGAGAGTCCATCGTGGAAGACATTGCAGGAAAATATTTCTTGGACATTTGTGTCGCATTTGTGTCGCAATCTGGTGCCCTTATCAAAGATATGGCAAACTTACTGGACTTTGTTCCATTTACCGCAACAACCCTTGTCCTTCATGTTGGAACAAACGACCTGGCTTCCAACACGTCCCACAACACCTTTGACAGCCTTCGTGCGCTTTTTAATGTCATTTCAAAGGAGCTTCCCCAAATCAAGAGGGTATACGTCAGCTTGGTCCTGCCAAGATCCACTAATCGCCGTCGGCAAAACTTCAACCACGCCTTCGTTCGAAAGTTCAACCTCAAGGCTCACCAGTTCAACGCCCTTCTACGAGATTTTTGTCGCCACTCCTGGCTTGTTTACTTCATCGACCACGGGTTCTACGGGCTACCTTCAAACCGTGTCTTGGCTGCCGACGGTCTTCATCTAAGTTTTGAGGGAACGGCAATCTTAGCAAGTCACCTCCGACAGCTGCTGTTCACAAGAGTCAGTGACGCCACATCGTCTTGGAGCAACTCCGTACCCAGTGATTCCCCCGCTCCTGTGGAACTAAATTGCGAGACCGAAAATGACGCAGCTGCTGACCTGCATTCATCACGCAATGACTCGGCCACTTGGCCTCCATTGAACTGCCCCTCTGTGCGAAGTATTTCTGGCGCTCATGCTGCAAACTCTTCAAGCGTAAATGGCTCAACGTCTCGCCAACGACCAAGCAACCAACGTTCAACTACACTGCCCGCAACGAGTCCAACATCGAAGGATAAACCCCAACCAATCCCTGTTCCAGTCAACCCAACCTCCAGGTGCAACGATCCAGCAACCAACCAGTCGCCTACCGCACAGCCCCAGGCCGAACTTCAATCGACGACGAACGATTCCCCTTCCCGTCCACCGTGCCAGCAACAGCAACCAACCATCTCAGGCGAAACTACTAGTACTCCAGCTTCTTCTGCACTGAATGGTCTAGGCCCATCCTACAACCTCCGAACACGCAATTCCCCTGGAAAGAAAGCATCGAGGACAAAGTGACTACGAACTGCACATTCCGGTAAAAACTGCTCGAATTATTCTGTATCTAGAGTATTCATGAGGATACGAAAAATTGTAGAAAAGCGCCTGCGGTGCCAAATGCATATTTCTACGCTAAAGACCTATTTAAAGGCCGGTGTAGTACCCAAGGGCCTCCGAATTGCTGTAAAGCCTGCCATAACAAATATGTCTCCTTCTGACATTGCCGCATGGAATGAGGTACTTTTAAATGCGTCTTTTGGTTTGGTCGGCATTGCAATTCGCCACCACGAATCTGCTCTAAGATCTCTTTGTAATCAAGAACGCCAACTGATTTCCCACCATAAACTCAGCTCGCAGGAGTCGGAACAACTAGCGGAATACCAACAAAAAAAGTCGATTGAAATAGGTGCGATCAAACGTAAGAAGCTTTTGAGATAAAGTTATTGCACCTCATGTAGCCCTTGATATGCCTGTCGCCATGCTGCCTCTGACCTCAAATAATGCCTCAAATAATACCCCATCGACGGATGAACTACTGTCATCTAGTAATGTAGTAAACTTGTCTAGTTATATACTATCCAATTACGAAATCTCACTGTTGTCGCGAGGACTCAATTTTTGTCCAGCGTCAGGTAGTTACAGCGAATTTGACCTCATGAAGGACTTGGATAATTTTGCCAGAAACCTCAGACTACGCGAATATTTTGCTGACAAAGATCCTACTGATTCCAATACTGCTATTCTTCCATCTTGTAAACACTGGACCCCCCCTACTCAAAGAGATAAATGCCTGGATCTATATATCACCGCCGTTCAACGGGATGTTCTAGAAATTTATCGTAAACAAGCCCACTTTAAGAGAAACCTTTCAGCAAAAGAAATGTCGGCAATGCAGGACCTTAATCTCGTGACGATATTATTGTTAAGCCAGCCGATAAAGGTGGCGCAATTGTACTACTGAACAAAGTTGATTATGACCACGAAGCGTCCAGACAACTTGGTGATAGCTCGTTTTACAAGCGGCTTGATGAGGATCCCACTGGGAATTTTAAATCCGTTATTACGCGAAAAATAACAGACCTGGTTGAAAAGCATGAAATTCCGCCTTCCTCCCTGCAATCACTCATCCCACTGAGCCCTGTCGCGGGTCGTTTTTACCTTCTTCCAAAAATCCATAAGGCAGGAAACCCCGGTCGGCCGATCGTTTCCGGCATCGGCACGGTTACAGAACTAATCTCCCAATTTGTAGATACAGTGATTAACCACATTCCTCCTTCTTATCCATCTTATGTCAAAGATACTAACCACTTTTTATCGGATATTGTCGGTCTTTCTGTTCCCCCTGATTCACTACTGGTTACTTTAGATGTAGCATCCCTTTACACCAATATCCCGCATGAGGACAGTATACGGGCAACACTCCATGCATATAATGAGTCGATCCGCGAAAAAGTAATTGGCAGTTCCACTTTGGTCGCCCTTTTAAAATTGATACTAGAATTGAACAACTTTGAATCCAATGGCATCCATTACGTTCAAATTAACGGGACCTCTATGGGCACACCCATCGGCCCTAATTATGCGAATATTTTCATGGGTGTACTCGAAAACGAATTTTTGGCCAGCCGTTCGCTGAAACCTTTCTACTACAGGCGGTTCATTGACGACATCTTCACGATTTGGCAGCACGGGGAAGCTCAGCTGTTATCTTTTATTGACGAGTTTAATAACGCTCATCCATCCATTTCTTTTAGCCATACATACTCGGACCAAACGATCAACTTTCTGGATGTAACTTTGACTTTGTGTGAGGGTCAACTGACTACAAAAGTTTATAGGAAGCCTACTGATAAACAACAGTACCTATATTTCAATAGCTATCATGTAAAGCACTGCAAAACCAGCATACCCTATAGTCAGGCGCTTCGATTTAAAAGAATATGTTCCGAGCAGGCTGATTTTAATTCAAACTGTGCCCAACTCCGTAGTGCTTTAATTAAGCAGAAGTACCCACCCGAGATCATCGACGACGCCATTAAGCGCGCTGATAGCCATGACCGCAAAGCACTTTTATGCCGCAAAACAAGACAGCCGGTTTATTCCAATACAAACTTGATTCTCACATTTTCCGCGCCTGCACAAAATGTAAATGCCGTTCTAAAAAAGCACCATAATATAATGTTACAGAGCGAGCGATTGAAATCAATATTCCGAGAACCACCATGCGTAACGTACAGAAGATCGCAAAATTTACGCGACCTGCTTACATCATCTAACAACAAACGTAAAGTGCCTACTGGCTGCCGCCCTTGCAACAAACCGCGTTGCAAGGTGTGCAATCATATGACTACATCCATAAGCGCAAGCAGCACAGCATCTAACTTCAGTTTAAAGATAAATGGGAACTATACTTGCGACACGAGCAACGTGGTTTATCTACTTGAATGCGATATCTGTAAAATGCAATATGTTGGCGAGACCAAAACCCCCTTCCGGCAGCGGTTCAACAACCACAAGGCTCATATCGCTACACTACCTCACCTTCCGATATCAAAGCATGCCAATGTCGCGGGCCACTCATTTGACCATATCAAAGCAACGATACTTGAATCTGGCTTCCGTACGCATCATGACAGGGAAGTCCGCGAATCCTTTCTTATATATAAATTCGAGACAATAGCACGTGGTTTAAATGAAAGCTCAGGAAAACTTAGTTGCTTGCATCATTGACCGTATCCTCTTCTCTCTCCCCTTACTTTTTGTGCGCGTGTGTGCTTGACAGTGCTGATTTCTTATACTGCACGTGCCGGACTTATAATTATGTTGTATTCATCCGAAAAGATTGTCGCATGCGGCTTCGGTATATTGCATTTGAATTGCTTACTTTGTCATCCCATCACGTGACCTTGCAACGATCACCTTTATATGCTGTGTGACTACAGCCGCTGCTGTTATTCTGACGAAGGCCGGTCCCTCGGCCGAAACGTTAAACCTTTTCTTTTTTCGACGTGTGTCTTTCTCTTTTTGCTACGACTTGCCGGTGTCCAAGAAATATTTTCCTGCAATATATATATATATATATATATATATATATATATATATATATATATATATATATAGGGAGTAGTAGAACTTTGAAGATGGTAGAGAACACAAGAGAAGAAAAACTTCGAACAAGGTAAAAGCACGATTGTGGCCTACGTTTCAGCAAAGAGAACTTGCTTTCCTCAGGGCCTGAGGAAAGCAAGTTCTCTTTGCTGAAACGTAGGCCACAATCGTGCTTTTACCTTGTTCGAAGTTTTTCTTCTCTTATTTATATATATATATATATATATATATATATATATATATATATATATATATATATATATATATATATATATAACTGCGCAAACAGCCACCACATTAGAGTCAAAACTGGCGTCTCTTCTTATTTGATATCATTTTACTGCTTTAGACTGCTCCTAAATTTGATTGTTGTATTATTGTACGAAAACAAAACGGGGCGACAACAGTGCCACTACAGCACGGCAAGCAATTGTGAAAGCTTTCAAATTCCATCGAAATGGTAGTGTAGCACGGGAGATTCTGAATGACATTCGAAGCACCCCATTTGAGTCAAATGACATTTCGTTCAAATGACATTCGGACCGTGTAGCGGGGTATTATACTTACCAAACGATTCTCGCTTCGCACGGAGCGTGAGCAGCTTGTTTCCATGGCGGATGATCCTTACAGCAAATTATGCTCAATGGTTTAAAACTAAGATAGCAAGCTAAGGTAAAACGTGAATACAAACCAGTTTGTTGGCCAACCTCCCGACATACCAGATATTACCAATTTTTCTGAAAGGACAGGGATGTGCCGTAAACACCTGGCGACCTGATATCCAATGAACAAATTCGGGTGCAGCATCGACCAACGACGTTCAGCGAGTGCATACAAGCAAGTTTCCTTTCGCGTTGTCATTCTTGATGCCAGCAGCACGGGCACTCATCCAAGCGCAACCAGAAAAATAGCCAGGGATAAGTACAGAAAGTTAAGGAAGCGTTCACATGAATCACCCTTTGCAGCCGGACCGCGATGATGCAACGTTGCCGAAGCTTCCCTTCCAAAGAGCGAGCTCTGGGACCGGTAGAAATAGCTGCGGCCCAGAATTTTTACGTCGCATCCGCATATTCCTCGGTTTCCACAATAGCGGGAATGGAGAAATGGGAGTAGAACGGAAATAATTTCCACTCGAGAGCTTGCGTTTAGTGTCCCTTTATTGAAGGCGTTCTGGTGTCCCGTTTTGGTCGGTGTTTTTCCAGTCCCGCTTGACGGGCTTTCACAGCGACATTTCGTCCGGTGTCCCTCACGTCTAAAGACACGCACATCACCTGTCGCCCCTTTATACGTGCATGGGTGGGGCGGGCAGGGGGGATGAACGTGCAGCCATCCTTCACGCACTCACCGACGACATTCCCGTTGTGCTGGTGCGAGACTTCAATGTGCACGTCTCACGGCTCGATGCACCTCGACTGCTATCCTCCATGATCGAAGGGTTTGTGTTGGTGTGTTACACAGGCACTAATATTGCTGCAATGCGGGATGGAAACGGACATCCCCGTGTTTGTCCCTTAGAATAAAACTCTCGTGCATCCAAGTTTCATTCATCTACTTTGGAAGTGTGCTCTATCGCAAATTACCAACGAACGTGTTTTGTTTACTGCACAACTTGGACTGCGCGCAGCTTCACTCGTCATCCTTGTTAACAGAGTCGACAGGCACTTACTTTTTTTACATTCTGGCGCATTTTGCAACGCAGTATTTTATCTTCGACATGTCTTAGGTCTTGAAGCAGACTAAAAGGCTAACTACCATGGTAGGACACATTTGTACCGCCAACAACTACCGCAATAAGCGTAAATTAGGCCAGAGTGGTGTCGGTATGTGAGGAGTCAACTCCGATATCTGCTTCTCGGAGAAGAACCTAGATGGCGCAACCAGTTTTGCGGTAACATTTTCCTTTCAACGAAGGTCAAATGTTTTGCGATGGTCTGACGTCGATAGCGTATGGGGGCTCGCTATCGGAAGTATAATACCGATAGTTTGCGGTTTGTTTACCACTTATAATTGCCAACCTAGAAATTTAGGATGGTCGGAGGAACGGTGATACGCGCAATTATTTTGTTCCTTGTAATAATCGCCCCCCTACTGTAATGCCCTCTCGCGAATGTGGAAACTGCAATACATAAAAAAAATCACGTAAGCAGAGAATTCACGCGACCTGCTATAAGCGTTTTCAGTAAAGGGTGCATCCCCTTAAAAGGCTCTTACTGCTGTAAAGCGATCTTTGCAGTGGCAGAACTTAGCGGTTGCGCAAATGAATGTCACACGATCTGTGACGTCAACGCAGTCCCCAAGACAGCGCACCATTGCAGTTTCCACCGTGGGACAGATGTGATGGGTTAACTGCCGTTTCTGTGCATCCCGTGATTCTATTGTTTCCCACTTCATCAAAAAAAAAAAAATTGTGAAGCACGCCACTCGTGAGTTAGTTACATGCTTAATAATTTCTAGCAATACGAAAAAGAAACTGTCGTGTGTGTCTTTTTACTTATGTTGTGGTAACCGATTATAATGCCTACACCTCACCAGAGCTGCCATGACCGAAAAGTGACCTTCTCAAGGCGGCACAGGAAACAGTAGAAGATATACAGATATATGCCTAAGGGTGGTACGTCGGACTGCTGTTTTCAGTCAAAATGGCCTGAAACGTATTTGCACGGGCGGTCATGTAGGCGTGAGAGGCGGAGAATAACGCGAAATGTTCGCTCCTAAAGTTCATTCGAATTAGGATTTACCGCACACCTTCAGAAGAACACGAACACCTGTAACAGCGCGATGTTGATAGTCACTATAAATATAGTGGAAACACCTGCATATCGCGAGGTATGTGCGGTGAACACCAAAGAATGACGCCGTCCAAGTGGTGGCTTAGACCTCCCTGTGAGACATTTCTTCGATGATCTAAACCATTGGCCTAGTGCTGACGCATGCGCTGAAGACATTGACAAAGCGCCGTTGATACGGTGACTGAAGTTCTATTCGTAGTTTGACGAAAAACTACAAAGAACGAAACAAAACAAGTAACTCGTCTTATCGCCACTTCCTTGGGTGTCTTTATCCAGGGGGACCGTCGCAAGCGTTCTTGAAACGGAAGATGACTTATAAACGCGAACAAGAAAATGAAAGGGTCAGTGGGGGAACATCGGAAAGTGCGCAGGGAAAGAGTGTCGCTTGTCCTCTCCGTTCGATTGATTCCTTCGTCTTCCTTTAAGACGTTCTCCTTTTCTTCAGGTATGCGCTTACTCGTGCAGGCTTCACTTCCCTTTTATAAGCGTCCTGAACGATAAAGGTACAAAAAAGCAAGAACGAAAACAGCGAGCAAGCTGAGAGCGTCATCGGGAAATAGGTAGACGCGTGGATTGGGTGCGGTAAAAGTTTAACGGCCATCGAACGCGTTATTCGACTGCGCAGATGGTATTACCACCTCAGACCAACTAAGTCAGCTACGAAAGCTTCCGCTGTGTACACAAACGGCTGCCCTAAACGCGCTCATCCCCGTATATTTATTTACATTCGCTCTGCCGCTCTTCTCCAGCCGCTCCTTATATCCGTCCATTTTGAGTGCCTTTTCCCCCTTTGGTTCTAAGTCCTGCGGGCAAAGATGACGAGAGGGACTGGGAGATGAAAAGCGTCCGTCGGTATACGCGGTTCTCGGAGCGGCCGGTCCCAGGCCTCGCAATGGGCGGCCAAGCGTGCCTATCGACGTCCCCGCACCATACATAGACGCGTAGGCGCCAATATAACGCGCTTTCGCAACGCATGGATCATTCCCTGCACTTCTCCTGCTCTGTTCCCTATTCCTTTTTTCTTCTTGTTTGGAATCTCGGAATGCCTCCGACGAGTACGATAACGACGTTGACAAAGATGAAGGCGTCTGTCCGATGGCGCGACGCTTAGGCGTGCGAGTCAGCGCAGTGCAACAACCACGTCTAAAGCACGCAACTCTTTGATTTCTCTTTTTTTTTTTTGTTCGTCCAAGATTTTACTCGTTCATGCGCTTTTAGGCGAGCTCGGAGGCAGAGCCAAACCGTTCTCTCTCCCGTGGAAAGAGCCTGCGAGCCTCGATGAGAGGCTGAGGAAATAAAGCGCCGATGCTTTCCGGAGAGAGCAAATACAGCGTTCCTGAGAGAGCCAATTTCCTGCGTCTAGCCCTTTGCTTTGTCGACGGTACGCAGTCTGGCGTGCTCGCTCGTATATGCTAATATGGCGTGTATATGCCTCCGCAATAAGACGAGGATAGATCGATGTGACAACGCCTGCTGCAGGAGTGCGCGCGGAATCTCGTTCGAAGTGTCCTCGCGCGCGAAGGCATGCGACCCGACCTGATCCGACCGTCGAACAGGGCAACACCTTGCGAGGAGGAGACAGGGAGAGAAATACAAACTGTTGGGGAGGGAGGGGTACGGAGTCGAGAGAGAGAGCGCAGAGAGACTATTGTGATTCCCGGCAGAAGAAGGCACAGGAAGTAGCAGAGAGCCGTCAGCTACGCGGCGCAATAACGGCGGAGCTGAGGACAGCCCTTCGCCACTTGTGCGATTCTCGGCGCGCCGGATTAATCGTCGCGTGTCCGTATATAGGCCAACCCGCCTGTTTCTCGGCACGACGCCTCTGCCGGCACGCTCCTTCTTCTTTGCCCGGACTGCTATTTGGTTTTTGAGGGCTTCTGTCTTCACACCTGGGTTCGCTGGGTGCAGAGAACGGCACACGTGCGTTGTGTGCTCACTGTGGTGACTGCCGTAACTGTCGAAGCATAATTCGGATGCGTTGACAGGAAGCCGGGTAAGGAATAGAAATGTTCGGCGTCATGCCTGCATCAGGATTATATGAATGACGTGCGACCATTACTACCATATCCGAATGAAGTCGGCCAGGTCGGAAAATGCTGCTCCGTATAAGTTAGCAGGCCAGCAGTCGAAGTATGTCGAGTGTATCCAGCTAGTACTTTGGTTGGTTTATAGGTATGCTGTCAAAAATATTTGAAGAATTATTGAGGCATCTTTAGAAAGGCAGCACAATTTCGCTCTCGAATTTATTCTTCTCGCAACAATAAAACACGTTTATTGCAAGAAGGATGAGAGGGAAGGTGTCCGTAAATTTTCTCTCTCCACATAACGAGATGACAGAGCACGACCTCTAAACTCGACCGTTGGTAAACCTAAAAGAAATACACAACTAGCTGCTCAACCAGGACCGTGAGACACCATGCAGAATGGACTTGTGGCGGAGATAGTGCGGTACATGAAAAAGCGAGTACGCGCAATGCAACTTCGTTTATGTTAAAGTGCACAAAATTCGCGCAGACAACGCTTATTTTAAGTTGTAGCTTCACGTGCCAAAATAGTAATTACTTCGGCATAATTTACGCCAAGGGGATCTTTAACGCCAGCTCACGGTCATCGATAAAACAGGCGCTCGAGAATAGGGAATAGAACGCTCGATTTCATGCCCAGTGGAACAGCCCGCATTAAACTCAACTGATATTCAATCGAAATTCTGTGACTAACGGTGTCCGGTTTCAACCGACTCATGCTCATTTACATTCCTACGCCCGATCGTGGCATTTTGACTCCGAGAGTCATTTCCGTCAGAAAGCGCTGCCTTAAATGCTCACTAAAAGCTCGTTCCGAAATCCGGCGATGTCGTCACCCTTTGAGAATAGGGCAGGGAACAGCGACTGCGCCCTCACGGCAACTGTAGTTGTTAAAATGAACGCCCATGCCGGGCGTCCACACAAAAGCGCTACTGCATAACAAAGCGCGATTGCTTTTAGTTTGTGGAGCTCGCATAAATCTCGGAGAAGAGGAAACTGCTTCTGCAGAGCACTCGCATCCAGCTAGCGTCCAAGTTCGTGTGGCCCACAAGCAGCCACTTGCCCCACTCAAAAGCGCTCGAAAGAAGAGAACTTTTCTCAGCTCCAAGTCAATAAATTCCGAAAGAAAAGGGCGAAAGCACAGCATAAAATCTCCTCTCATTCTGTTATCGTCTCTACCGCGTCCCTAAGTTTTAAAAGCCTGCCTTGACTAGGTCGGCACCTATATCCAATACAATTTTGGCAGAGCGGTCGCTCTTAGAGGGAAAAGGGCCTCTTTCTTGGAGCGACGGGTACTTCGCAGTCGACTTGGCTGGTCGCCGCCTCTAAAATTTCACGACGCAACCGAGTTGCGTAACAACCGAAGACTCGTATTAGATCAGGGCTCTTATAAGGAGTCGAGTTTAAACAAAACAAAAAGATATTGTCGTTCGGTGAATTCTGTCATTAAATAGAATAAAGCCTTTGCACTGGGAAGACGTTCGGGTGAAAAGAAAGAAGCAGCAGCAGGGCTGCCTTTTTAAAGGAGGGCATCGCTCCCCGTGTGTGTCCGGTGTCATCATCATCATAGAGTCGTCATTATCGTGCCGCGATGTCATCATTGCCGTTATCGTTGTCACCATGGGCATCATCATTATCAGCCATCAACACAAGCCTCGTCTGCAGTTCTGTTCAAAATGATCGTAATGTTGCTGCTGTTGCTGACGCTGCTTACAATGGTTGTGGTAATGAAGATCCAATGCGGGTTATTTCTCGTCTGTGTGGCAGTGCCTCATCACTCTAAGAAAGACGGCCGGGCTTAAACGCTTCCAAGAGACGATATAACAAGAACCAACAAACAAAAACTTTTGCAAGCGCTTATGCATTTAGCCTTATCCATTGAAGCCGCTAATATAATGATTGCGACAAAACGCTGGTGCTTGAGGACGAGCTGTACGAGCAGCGTCAGCGACTCAGCGTGCGCTTCCTCGAGTTGCGTCAACAGTCTTCTGTCATGACGTTTATTGGGTGGAGTTGCCTAGGCCATGGCGAAGGGAGGGTGGTTGGCAGGTGACGTTGTAGCTATAATCGCCTTCGGGGCGAAGGGTGACTTCGTTGCTTAAGTACGCGCGGACACATTTTTCGCTAAAGCCTGTGTGTACTCCACATTCAGCGATAAAGTACCGAAGTGGAAGAGGTCGGGCAAACCACCACGTGGCAAAATTCAACAAAGGGAAATAAGTGACTCGAAGCACCGTCAGAAGATTGTCGTTGGCGCGGACAGCTGATGGAATAACCGCGCAAAAACTCAATGGACCCGTCTCACCTAACCGTAACGTAAATACGCTGGATAACGCGTGTTGGGGTCGATTCCCAGACGGGGCTGGTGGCTCTCTTGTTTAGTAGGTTAAACACACACAAACAAAATCATTCTTGCAGAGCCGCAGAGGAGATGATTCAGTCGCCTCCGCCGTCAACGCCCCTTCCGAAAGGCTCCAGCACGTTCGAGAAAGTTCTCGCCGCGCGGTAATCTCGAAGTCGCATAAGCGCTGCGAGCGCCTTCCTCTCCCGGGACAAAGCTATGTGGGAAAGCATCAAGGTGCGCCGTCGCACTGTGCGTTGTCGAAGTGCGCGCGCCGCGTCCACACACGCACACACACAGTTGATTCGTAAGAAAGCCGATGTTTTGCTTCAAGACAGGGGTATTTAGTCGCGCTCATCCATGCATTAGCGAATGTATCCGATGTTATTTGGTACCGTTTCTGAGGAAACACAATGAGCACATGCCTCTGAAGTTTTCCCATTCTTCCGGCGGACTTATCCGGAATGGAGCCTTGAGCCGCAATGCTCTGCAGATGCCAGGATCAGAGAGGTCCGTGTGCCCATCCTCCTGACCGCTCGCACTCCGAAATTGCTGTAACGGGGATCATGTACCTCAACATGAATGTAAGTAATGGCGGGTATTTTCGGCATACTCCCCACAGCATCGGAATTTCACTTCAATAACCCGAAGATTCAAGAAGGGCTTGCGTTCGGGCTAGTTGGTATTCCATAACGTCTATCTTATGCGCACAAAAAAGACGGACACAGAAGACAGGGACAAGCGCTACTTCCAACTGAATTTGATTGAATCAGGGCGAAATATATAGCAGCAAAAATACAAGATATACAGAAAAGGTTACGATTATACAGAGATTAAAATAACGAAATCGCTTGGCTCTGGCCACACCTGTCAGTCACTAGCACGACCAGTTCTTTTTTAAGAACGCTGCCTCCTTATCGGACAAGGCTACCGATGTCGTACTGACACACTCGAAATCGCCTAGTTGCTTTTCAGCTGCCTCCACTATCTCACGTTTGCGCTGATCAGAGTCGTGAAACAATATCACAGAGTTTCAAAAGTACGGTTCACACTTAGGGCATTCACCGTAGTGAGTTGACAGGTTCCCATCTTTTCTTTTGTGTACATTATTTTGATGTCCGCGCAACCTGGAGTTGACACACCGTGCCGTCTGCTCTACATATACTCTTCCGCAGGCTAACGGAACACGGTACACAACCCCTCTATCGCATTTCACGCACTTGTTTTGGTGCCCAACGCCACAGCCAGTATTTTCTTTTTGTACAGGACATGTATCTCTGCAAAGCCTGTACATGTACAGGTCATGTATCTCTGCAGCTCCTGTACATGTCCTCTGGAAATCTTGCACCAAGATTTTAAAAAAGGGCCATGAAGTTACTCGAAGAAAACCTCGTGCATAGTGTTTCCAGAATAGTGAAGTAGCAGCCAGTACTTTTTTAGTTAAGCATGGAATTTTCCTAAGCATGAAATCCCAACATTTGAAAATATCTTTCATAAAAAGCTAGCGACAGTCATCTACAATCAAATCAAATCAAACGCAGATACATTTCATGATGCTTACTCCCGGCAACTACTAATGTTTAGCTTCAGAAGAACCACCTATTACAGTGAGAGGACGCGGACCAACTACGGTAGACAAAAGCTAGCGCACCTTACTCCGTCGTTTTTAAACTCAATCACCTTGGCCTCCACCATAGGGAATGAAAGTCGATCACCAGCAATTCTAAAAAAAAAAAAAAGATACACGCTTATCTACTCACGCTTCAAACATATGTTTTTTGTCTGTTTAATAATTGTGCGTCTCGTGTACATTTGCTGAAAAGCACTGTAAATTTTTCACTTCCTCACTACTGTTCACAACTACGGTTTTGTTTTTAAAGGCTTTTTAAAGGGCTTTTATGTGTAAAGAGTGCATTTATAGATGTGTAATTATTTCTTATCTTTTCTTCGCTATTTATCTATACTTAGTATATTTCAGTGTATTGATTGTATGTATTTATGCTTTAGACAAACATACTGAGTGTTGTGCATTATTGTGGTCTGGATGAGGATCAGTGCATTGTCAGGCATTCAGTTGCCTTTTCAGCACCCCTTTCTATTCAACCACTGGATAAATGATGTATGTTGAAATGATGATGAATAAACTTCAAACTTCAAAGTTACTGATAATATATTAATATTTACTTATCTAACTCTAGAAGTATTGTCCGGATCGATTAACTGTCGATGAGTCACCTGTAGGTACCCACGAGAGTTATCTAACTGCAGTGCTTTTAGCAACGAACTGACTGCGCACTCATTTATTCTGCAAGGAAACCCCCCGAATTATGAAAAATACGACGTGACCGCGCTCCCATCTGCGTCATAAACCAGCGTCCTCAGAAAAGTAATTAAAAAGCAACTGCTCTGCCTGTCACACGCCCGCAGAGACAGTTCATCACTTTGATTTATGGCGTGGACGGAGCAGCTACAGCAAGTTTTGCAGAGCGCATGTGGCAGATCACGAACAAATACCGTCGCGAATTTCGTTTTCGTTTCTTGATTTCATTCTGTCTCCCTCAGAGGCAGCCTGTTCGAGGGCACTCCTTTACGATGCGGGCGGGAGTGCCTTCAAGTGGTATTTTTCATATTTCGCGGGATTTCGTTATTAGTCAGAATCAATGAGTACGCAATTAGTTCGTCGCTGAAAACACCGCAGTTAGATTACTCTCGTGGGTACCTATAAGTGCCTCATCAACACTGTAATGATTTGGACAATACTTTTCGAGTTTGATAATGAATTACAATAATTTCATTAAATGGCATTAACGACAAAATATGTTCGCCGCTATTCCACTGCGCTGGAAACTTTATGCACTAGGTTTATGCACTAGGTTCTTTTACAAAATCTTCGTGCATGATAGCTGGAACGCCCTGTATATGAAGAATTCTATTTTATTACACTATGTCACAGCCATTCGGCTTTTATTTGGTTACTCTAAGATAGTACGCAGAAATTTAAATTATACAAAAACCATCGGACAGCTTTATTTGGACGAAACGCGGGAACAGAAAACTAGGAGACGAACGCCAATAACGACAGCGCTGAAACACCTTTTATGCCGGATTTTTTGTGAGAAAGTAATCTGCGAACATTGGCACAGCCTACCTAGTTGGACAACACGCCTCCCTTCATAGCAACACTAGAAAAATGCGGGCCAATCCACCCTGTGAAGGTGGTTGGAGAGAGAAGCTGTAAAAGACACACAACGATTACCCATGCGACATCACTTGAATTCACAGACGTGGCTCTACAAATAGTGAAACCAGAGACAAGTGAAATGCACTTACCCAACTATTTATTACTTCAAATAGATAATATTTCTTAAGGTTAAATCAATGCATAATCCATGAATGGTGTTTGGGTAGTTGGTGAGCTGAAACTTTTTGTTATAAAACTAAATGAAGCTCAAACCCTGTGTTAGCCGATCACAGTTCTCCTCCTTTTCTGCCGCCACTTAAGGAGGCGACCAGATAGGCTCTAGAGACGGAGAAGAAACATGATACCATGCGTTGGTGAGAGCTTCCTTTCATTTTTACTAACTCCTTCGGCATGCGCAAGGCGCGCACACCGCCACTACACGTGCCGTGGGCAGAGCGCACAGCGGCAAGAAAGGTCGCGTGACGCTATCAGATGGCACTCAGCGAGAACGCGGGGCTAAACCCGCAGACCTACTTGGTGAGTGCGCGTCTGTCGCTCTCCCCATCTCCGCATAGCCTCGTCGCTCAATCGGCAGGACAACGGGCTCTCGCTCCGTTTCTCCTTTCGTTCCAGGTTCGATTCCCGTTGGTTCCAGTAACATATTTTATTTGTTAGCGGGAGTTTTCTGTTGATACCAACAGTCACGACAGAACCCTTGGGGGTAGCGGTAAAAAGATTCGCTTTGAAAAATTGTCAAATTCGCCAATCGAGCCGCGCCGGCGCTCGCGGATGCGCACGGGCACCAGCGAGCGAGAAACCCGTTCTGAAAGCCCAGCCATTCAATATGATGGCCCGCTTACCAACATGGTTGGGCGGCAACAACACCAAATTTTGTGCAATCCCCTCCCAGGCAACTAGGCAGTCTCCGCAAGGCGCCGCAGCCATATTACTCTCTTACTCGGACACCTAAAAAGGACAGACAACCGGTTGTTGTCGAGTGCATTTTCTTTATCCCAAGTGAAACTGCATCACATAAAACAGTGCAATAACAAACGGTTTTGCTGACAACGTCCCATAAATATCTAAATCGGAATTTGTAGATCTAAAAGCCATGAGTGGTGTGCCAAAACGGATGCTGCCAACCATTACAGTGAGCTGTGCGGCACCATACTTTTAACTGCACTCAAGATGAAAAGAGGCATTTAAAACCTTATTCCTGGCTAAAACAAAAATAAGGTGCTGTATTTCCCATTCCTTTATGCAGTTTTTTTTTTTTTAAATCACGCATTGAAACCGACAGAGTTGTGCGGACACGTACGGTAGTGTCACTCTTTCACTCTACATGGCGCCAGCTTTCAGACTTCACCAAGCCTAGCGGCAAATTAAAATTAGTTCTGTGTTCATTTGGAAATTCCTTGCGGTTACTCCATTATGTTAAACGCTGGCTTTCATATGAGCTAGAGTACATGCACTCCACAAGAATCCGTTGTCTGTCCCTTTAAATAGGTAAAGGTTAATGACATCACTTCTGTGCGATCAAACGTTCCCGCCACCTCCCGAGAAGGCGGAGTATACGAACACAATGCAGAAACTTTTGAATTATATCAACACAGTTTCTGCCAAGCCTTGCGGCAGGCTTCTGGGTGCACGAGTTAACAAAGTTTTGGCGTCTCAGAGCCGGAGCGAAGTGTTGTGCGATGTCAGTTTACCCCGCGTCGAGGAAGCCGAGTAGGCCAAGCTCGCATCCAGCGGGTTTCGCTAAAAGCCCGCTTTCTTGTCGCCCTGGCGTATTTTATTCGAGCACTTAAACCAGAGGTGACCGATCGGCCGGCCGTGCGCTTCGGCACTGCACCGCCATGTCTGCAGACGACGGAGTGTTGGGCCTAAACTTGATTTTCCTGCTCCTTCACCCCGGCCGGAGTTGACACCCGAGAGGCCTTGGCAGGGAATGGGTTTTTGTGCGTGTGCACAAGAGGGCGTTGTGTGAACTCTGGGTGAGAGGAAAACAGGGGGCGAATAGGGAGGCGAATAATCTTTTTGTGCTTTTTGTGTGATAACACGCTCAGTTCTTCCACTCTCAGAATACTAAAAGGTTTTTTGGGGGTCATTTCTGACTCAATTGCCTTTCTTTCTGGCCTCTGCAATTAGTTTTAGTGCCACCTAATTTGTACATAGATTTGCATTTGTCTCGAGACTTCGGTGCGTTGTATTTTCAAGGTATACTTGCATTATAATTTTGTCGCTTTAACATACTCACCTATCCATTTCATTTTCTTGCATTCTGCCTTCCTTGCCAGCGTTGCTAGTAAGTGTATCTGGCTAGGACTCCTTGCCCTTCTTTCTTCTTTCCTTCGTCCCTGCCTCCTGTCATGAAGTGAAAACGAAGACGACGACGACAAACCAGACACGCTCTGCGGTTATGTTTCAAAACTCGAGAGCACAATCATCATCAGCGTCTTGCCCACACGAGCCAGCCAATCAAAAGCTGTCAGCGACAGCGGCTGGCGGAGGAAGCGATCCAGAGAAGAACACCAAGGAAGAAGACAGACTGAGAAGTGAGGAGCGTGACCGGGCTGCCCGGCGGTCGTGCGACAGGACCCGTGCCGTGCCCCAAAAGGTCCTCCATAACTGCAGCCTTCAGGACATCTCTGCAAGGAAGTCGTCTCGCCGTGCATCTCGGAAAAAACGCGAAGTCCCAAGACAGCTGCGTTCGCTACTTGGCAACGGGAGCTGGGAGCGCGCTTGGCCACCGCGGCCAGGACACTTCACCTGCAAATTTCATTGATACTTCGACCTGTGCCGGTAACCACTACGTACCGTGCCTCGTTTCTTAGTTCCCCGACTGTGACACTTCCGCCATTAAAACTATTTGCTGTTTTATATACCGCGTCCCCGCAGCCCCCTCTAATTCTTTAGTTTGTCTCTGTTGTGTGCATTTGTTGTGGTCTAGGGTTATACAAATATAGCCTCATCGAAAGAGTTACTGATCCAGCGACTGATCCAGCGACTAATTCCAAGAATAATTCCAGCGACTTCCTGCTTGGACTGTGGTCCTTCACGAAGGAGACTCGCCTTGTCAATACGTCATAAGCTTTATCGACCTCTTAACTTCTTCCCCTATCTCTTCAACAGCCCCGAGTGCCATCCTTGTATAATAAATCCATTGATTGATTGATTGATTGATTGAGTGATTGATTGATTGATTCATTCATTCATTCATTCATTCATTCATTCATTCATTCCGAATTCTGAGGAGATCCAGCATCCAGCTTGTTGAAGGAGAGCCATTGGTATTGCTGTAGGAGATCTCCTCCAACTAGTTCAGACGACGTATTATGAATACCGAGTTGAAGGAGTAGCACGGTGGATGTGTATGTGGGAAGGCACAGTGCTATCATGTATGCTCTCGGATAATGCTATTGGCGCTTTCTTCTTCGTGCTTGTTGAGTAGAGCATATGGGGCTCCGTACTGGACGCGGGAAATAATGAACGCCTGCACAAAACGTAGCAGCGAATTCTACACAAAGCGGCGTTTCCTCGTGATGATTCTACGCAGCACATGGAACACCCGGTTAGTGTGTTTTAGCGAGTTGTGAGCGTGGAGTTCCCCTATCTTCCTGGAAGACCATTCCAATGATCATGATTTTAGGATCGCGGTGATAAGTGTAGCCCTCGATGTGTATTTCGACATAAGGGGGGGAGGTCAGACTGCGGTCTTACTGGTTGGAGCACGGGGAGATCGGGATTTTACGGGGCGCGACAGTCCACACTATTTGGCGTACTCCGTGACAACGTCGCTCGCTCTTTATTGCCGCCCCACATCCACTCACCATTCATTACTTCCTGCCCTCTCCCCACATTTTGTATGTCCTATTAGCCTCCCAGGACCCCTCGCCTTCTAGCCCCTTATCTCTCTCATACACTCCCTATTCCAAGAACCACTCACTTTCCCCCGATCCTCCCCACCTCATTGCCATCCACTTTTCACTTCTCCCTACCCTTTCTCCTTCTGCACACCGCTTCACCGCGTCGTCTGTGTTGCTTCTCATATCCCTCCCTCTGAGCTGGAACCCCGTCTACCTACTAGGCAAAGAAAAGAGGACCGACGCCAAATCCCGGTGAAGGAACGAAGAAACCTTTGCTCGAAAAAATAATTCCCAGACGCGGTCAGTGCCCTAAAGCCAAACTACATGCCTAACCAGGCGCAATGCGGTGCTGAGATGGTGTAAGTAACCAGGGTTGGCGGGACATATCGACATCGCTAACCGTCCTTCTTGTGTGCTCCCCTGTTTTATGTTTTCTTTGGTGGGTGCACTGACGCTATAGAGAAACGTTCCGGCGCAAAAAAGCCCACGGTATGCAAAACTGATTCAACAACGTGAATAATTAATGGACCCGTCTGCCCTACTTCACCGGAAGAAGCCAGCGGATGGCGCAAGTGACAGGATATCAAGACCTGGATGATAGATGAGGACTTGGGTAACCAGAGACACGGCGGCCGGTCGTCCTTAGCTTTGCTGCCTGCAGCTGATCAAAGGAACAGTGAGAAAAGGAACAGACGTTGACATGACGCGCTCAGCACGCCCACTGAGTGCGGTCCCTTTGGCTCTCGTACGGCCTGCAGCACTGGTTTTGTACAACGAACGAAAACCGGTAGCTCAGCTGTTTAGTTTTTGCTCGCTTTAAAATTAACCAAGAGACTAGGGCCTCCCTATTCCCTATGCGGTGGACATAACAACGGTGCCTGTATTCCTAAGAAGTAAAGTTTGCCTTCGAAAATAATGAAATTGCGCTGGGGAATATTTTAAACATATACGAACATATTCCGACACCGACTTCTACAGGAAGAAATCAATCCCACCACTTTGAATAACTGAGTAAAGATAAGACCATTGTATTTTGACATTGGCTATTCTACATGAACACAGAAATCGATGCAGCCTGCGCTTTCAGACTGTGCTACGCAAGTCAGGCTCGCCTGGCGCTACGCCGACTTCTTGGATTACGTCTTCGGCTCGTAATCCAAAGGTCTAGTGGAACGCTCGTGTAGTTTTATTTTAGTTTTATTGTTGTTTTGATTATTGGTTTCTTGATTTAGGATGGTGCTTGCATTTAAAACCTTTAAAATAATGTTTGCGTTCTTTCGATAAGATTACTTTAGATTCCTCTAGGTTAGTGTAGGTAATGCTAAGTTAGGTTGCGATAACTTGGTCAGGTCTTTTTACGTTAGGTGATGTTATATTCAGGAAAGCCAAATTTTCGGATTGCCGAGGTAATGACTTAACTAAACGAACGCACATCAATCATTTAAAACACTGAAACCAACCTTAGCCATGCGAGTTACAAATTAAATTAAAGATGAGAAAAATTCCCCGCATTTCCCCGAGCGGAAGAATGTGAAAGTGCGAATGCACGAGTTGAATTTGCGCGGTTCGGTAATGTTCGCGAAAGAGAGATCACACACACACACACAACTACAAAGAAAGAAAGATGCATTTATTCACAGACACCTATTTGTGTTGTCGTTGTACTTGATTGCTAGAGCGGATCTCAGCTTTGAAATTTCGTGTCAGTACTCCTTTAAGCAGGTGCATTAGCCCTTCTCACGCCCGATTCCTGGCCAATCCCCCACGTGGGTATGTGCTATGTCAGCAGGAACAACAACAAGAATGAGCCATGGGGACGCGGCCAGGCAGCGCGCGCCCATCTCCCCCCGTTGCTAGGGAAGACGAGGAGCACGCGCACCCGCAGCTGTTGCTATGCGGACTACGGCGGCGGACGATTCAGGCTCGCTTAAGAAGTGCATTCGCACTTAAAATAAAGCTATCAGGGCCAGCATTAACAAATCTACCGACGTTCTGACAGAATTTCACTTTCTTATACCGCCCGCCGTCATGCAGTGTGTCCACTGGAGCTACTTTTTGGTGGCGTTGAGCTCCACAAATACGCTGCAGTAGTGAAGTCTATCGCAAGAGGCATATTTAAAGAACGCTTGCTGAGAAAACTAGTAGCTTTAATTTTGTTCTCAAGGTGCTAAAAACATTTTACATTGTGTCGTCAAATGAAGACAGCATAACTGAAAGGGTTAGCGGTTACCTTAAAAGTTACACGGTACGTTACTTCAAGGTTACCTACCGTGACGCGTAAATATGGAATGATCAGCCTAACGTCACCAGTTGAGGTCTTACGTCTTCAACAACGGTATCCATAGCAAAAAAAGTATTTATGGTACCCCAAGCTGCAGCTGCCAGTTGAGGACATCAGTCCTCAAAACGGAACTGTAGGCCTAAGCCCCGGCGTAGCCAAACCCCGAGTACGTTTTACAGCGAAGCTGTGATTGTCTCGGTTTCCAGAATCGTGTCCATCCTCAAAATCGCGTAGAATAGAAATTTGTCTTCTCCTGATCTAGTGTTTGTGTTGCCTTCACGAAGGGATTCTGGAGAGGTTTCGGTCGGTATTTTTCGCGTCTAAGCACGCGCACATCACCGGTAACCCCTTTGCGCGTGCGAAAGGGAGAGAGAAAAGTGGAAAGGGGCGTGCACGTGAAGGTGGGCTTCACGTGCTCACTGCTGACATGCTGAATCAAATTGCATGACAATTAGCCGCTGGTACAACCCTAACAGGAAGCTGAGATTTGTTTACTTTTCATAAGTACGTATTTCACAGCGAAGTTGTACGTATTCTGAAATTGCCGTCGTCTGCTGTCATTGCAGAGGGCTTTGCGAGAAAGAAAACGGACAGCCCCGTGTTTTGCCGCTTGAATAAAACCCTAGTCCTGTTTCATTCAGATAATTAACTAGAAAGTGCGCTTAATCACAAATTACAAACAGACGTCTGTTAATCGACCAGATTTAGCGGGAATCCCCAAGGTGGAATAAGTTTCTGTGAAGGAAAGTTTGACAACCACCTGAATGCAGCCATACGGCTACAAAGGAAAGCTATACAGCTCCGTCAGGAATTCCGCAGTTAGCTCAGTTGGAAGAGCGACTGCTCCGGTTAAGCGGTGGTCCCTGGTTCGAATCGTGGACCAGGACGAATTTTTCTTCAACTGCGAAGTTTCTGAGGAAGCTGTATGGCTTTCCTTTGTAGCCGTATGGCTGCATCCAAGTGGATGTCAAACTTTCCTTCGCAGATATCTCTTGTTTCGGGCACTCCTTGGACTGAGCTTAGTTGCTCTGGTTCCCGTCCTTCACAAATTCGAAAGACGCCGATTTTTTTCGAGCGCAGATCCTAAGCGGTCGCTCCTGTGGCTCCGCGGTGTCCGACGCCGCCATCCCTCGATGTAACCAAGAGGACGAGGTGGGAATCGGATGGGAAGAGTGTGGGGAAAGTTTGAGGAAGATTAAGCGCAAAAGCCGCGGGTGCCAAGCGAGACTGGCTCCATGGTGGCGACGCGCTACGATTACGTCATAGGCGCGCGCCGTAGTGCATTCGCCGATGGCGCGATGACTTCTTTGGACGAAGGAAGTGCTGCTGGAGCGGAGAGGCAGCTCATCCGCAGAAGCAGCTATGCGCCCTCACCGAGAAGACTATGCAGCGCGCGCTGCGCTCAAACATTGCATGAGGCAGTGTCGTAATCGTAGGCCAACTTTTTAGATGCGACGCATCTCTTTAACTCTCCTTGTCCCTCCGGCGTCTTCCGTCGTCCGTAGTCCGCATCCCTCCCCCATTCTCCTCGCCGCGCCAGCTGCGCGCTAACGCCGCTCTCACCGCAGCGCCATCTGCGTTGTTAGCGCTCGATCCGGCCGCCGTGCCAGCTGTGCGTCAGCGCCCGTTAGCGCTCGGTTAAACATCTAACACATGCGCATGCGCTGCTCTCTTTCATTCCCCTCACCGTTAACGCGCGGTACATATAAAAGCGGTAACTGCGCCGCTCCGCTCAGTCGTTCCGCCGTTCCGATGACATCCGATGACCACCGATGATTTGAATGGAGACTAACAGGCCTGCTATCGCGATGGTCGGCGCAACCGTACGTAATAAAATTGAAACAACAACAAATTGACACGCTAAATGGAAACAACATAACGGAAACGCAACGGAAACCCCACGACGCGTCGCATCTACCCATGATTCCCCTCGCGGGAAGATGGTGTAAATTTTTTTCTTGTTTTTACATATTCAAGAGACATGTCATTCCGCTTCCTGCAATAGGAGTGGTATGAGCAGCTGATTGCACCATGACAAGCGGCATGGAGATAGGTTTTACAGCCCCACTCGTAATAACGAATACACGTTATTACAGCACGCTGACATGCGTATTCAGAGACGGAAACTCCGGTGTTGATCCGAGCGGTATATTTCTAGCCGGCAGAGAAAAAATGTTTAATGAAGGTAAAAAGATAACATTATGATTTCAGACTGCTTGTCACATTGCTTCGCCTGGATTGAAATGACAGCGCGCAGAAGGAGACTGCTACGAGATATGACTGCAGAGAGAAATCGACGAGCCTCGAGGTGTCCGATAATTTCACCCCAGTTTTCGTCTTTAGCTAGTTTCGCTTTCCTTTCTTTTTTTTGGCTCTTCGCTTGGTCGGCTCACTTTTCCAGGCCCGAGTTTCCGTATTGAACCTTCCCTCGCATTTGCAATGCCGCAACGATATTCGATCCAGCGATCGCTAACGTATTGCTGACAAAACCCTCGCCGACGTCTTTAACAATCACCGTCGTCGCGGTGTCGGCGCACGCTGTGGTGAAAGGAAGAAGCGGACATTCCCATTTCAGTAACGCTTAAAGGATTCCTTTGCGGGAGATTGGATGCCTGCACCACGTGTGCGCCTATGTTTACGTCTATGTTTTCGCCGTGTGCGCGCGTCTACCCCCTAGCAGCATCGCGATCATGACACCGTGTTTCGTCTCGGATAAAACGGCACCGTCCCTTGCGCCAATGTATGTCATCATTTCCTTACGGAACCTCGTTGGAATGCAAACAGCATCTCAAGGCCACACTGCCGAGAAGGACTCGAAGGCTTGCCCGTTGCTGTTCCTTTGACCGGCTGTGGAGCAATGACATCACCATCATCATGGCCAGCAACGCAACCATAATTATAGCCGGCATCGTCGTCGCTGCCGTAATTATTATCATCATCGTCGTCGGCGTCGTCATCATCCCAATTGTATCGACATCATTATTACCATCATCATTATGGCCTCAGTGCAGTTTCTGATCGCCTCCTAGGTGTTTTCAGCAATTTATCGCGGGGATGATGTAGGTGCACCTTCAAAAAGGATGCCCTTGTACGTTTACCCGTGTACAGTCGTCCACAGTCTTCGCTGGAGCAACGCTTTACTCACATATCACCTCCTTTTGCCTTGGCGTAAGACAATTTAGTTACAACTGGTGCATTTCTCTGAAGTTTACAGCGGCACTTGAGTCCGCCACATTCGTTTGAGCACTTTTTCAGCCAACTTTTGTGGATATTCGTCGCCAAAGTCACATCTGATGTTCCAGCTAAGTGTGTGGACGTCCCTACGCACAGCCATGGTCGCAATAATCGTGACTATGACAAACGTATATTATCTCGATATTGCTTCCTGTTACAGGCGACCGGCTCGTCCCGCTACTCCCGTTAGTGAAGGGTGGCGCGATTGACTGGACGCCCCCTCTGTTCGTATTAAGAGAGAGTGGGAGGGAGTGTGTGGGAGTGAAGTGACACGCCGGTGCTATTTTTAACAAGAATCAGATGCTGAATGAGTGTGTTGCTTGTTTGTGTCTTCGTATATGCGTGCCTTCGTCTTAAAAGACGTTGTCGTATCATATTCTCCTTCTTAGAGATTGATCATAGAGAAGCTGTGAGCCTGTATTTCTTATCAGTCTTTTAATCTGTGGCAACTCTACTCATTTCACTGTGTTAAGTTTCCAGTTCCGACAAGAGACGAGACTTCGGCGGGCACGTGGTTTTGGCGCGTAGTAACCAACCACAGGTTTTTATAATGAGATACAGAGAGAAATACTTGTTCACAGAGCAGATGATTTTGAAATAATGAAAAGGTGTAATGCCGTTTTAACGAAATTATGATACGAAGTTAGAACAATTACATTTTAACAGGCAATGGCTGAAAAATCGCGTGTACCCTCAGGACACTGCTTGCTATATGCGCAGCCCTCACGCAGGTCATTATTCCCCGCCCTAAGGGTAGCTTCGGTGCCTGAAACCACTACTTCAGTTCGAAGCCTGGCACGGATGGAGTACCCAGGTCAGCCGTCTTCTTTACCGATGCCGTAGCCCTGGACACATCGAATCCAGAGCTAACCCGGAACGAGAGGCTTGCACAACCGGAAGATTGCACAACCGCTGGGAGCACTTCTGGAGAACAGCTATCGCCCGGCAAAGCAGCATGTCCTCAGCCAGCATTGCAACGGCACACAAATCCACCGAGGAATAGACGTCACCCTGCAATATACAGAGACTAGAGTCTCTGTATCTTGCAGGGCGACGTCTAGCGGGGGGGGGGAGGAGTGCTACATATCGGTACGCTATGTACCGAGCTAGGGTGCACGTGCCCACGAATGGGAGACAACGAAGACGAAGCCCCGGCGCTCGCGTGCAGCTGACTCGACGCCATGTTTTAGCCGCAGCCAGCGGCTGGACTCTTTCTGGCTCTTGCAATAAACGGCATCGAGACTTCACACTGTGGCACCCCACGTATTTATCATCCATTGTCATTTTCCATCAACAGTTCCACACCATAGGTCCATTCCTTCTCAACCTATCCGCGTTACGTTAAATGTTACTTCTTCTGTATCCTACCAAGTGAAAAAAAAAAGACTAACTCGTCGTTTATACTCTTATTGATACGTCTAATTGACCTTGGCAAAGCGGGGCAAATAATCACCCTTTTTATTTAGAGTATGTTGCCAAAGGTCGCATTTGAGTGAGGTCGCATTTGAGTTGCGCCTTTTGGATGTCATCGTCATCATCAATGTAGACTTGTTTTTGGCAAGAGAAAAATTAAGTTCCCAGAGGCCTGTAATCTCGCCACAGCTGGGGTCGGCACATGGTATGATTCGGTCAGCTGTGGAATACGGCAGGTAATGTAGATTCATCCTCGCCGGCCTGTCGTTGCAATGGTGACTGTACTGCGACGACAACGCCTTGCGACCACGTGTATCCTTCATTATTCGACTCCGTTTCTTGCCACGGAATTTTATCTCAACCTTCAAACCGAGTGTAGTCTTTTTTCTCGCACATCCGGAACATCAATGGACCTTCATGACATCTGAGGCCGCGTAGACCCAACCTCCTATACTTCTCTCCGCACTTGTCGTAGAGCCATTCTGACCAACATAAGCGGTTTCTCTTTATCTCTATCTCTATCTCCATCGCTATCTCTCTCTCGCTCTCTCTCTCACTCCTCTCCATTGAGTAGTCACTGCGCGGGTAAAAATGGGCCATCTGTTTAAGGGGTCCGTGATGACACAATAAAAGTTTGGTCCATTGTAACACTGTTTTGTCCCGATAGCAATGATACCGATGCTATCGCGAGCCTCAAACAAACAACAGAGATAGTAAATAAAACAGATAAAGTAGTGGCTACTCCGCAGCCACTTTCCAGAGACTGCTCTGTGACGTCACAGAATCTTGCTTGTGCGATTGGCTTCCACTGATCAAAGCGAGTTCCATAAAACATCACTGGGCAGTGGCAGAGGGGCCTCTAGTTTCGTTTGATTCTATCACTTGAATTCTGAGGTGCGGATAAGACACTGATAACTACGGTGCTGGCTCATATTACGTAATCCCTGACCGTATTGCGTCACTGCAGGTCAACATTAGAGAGGATTTTTCTATTTGTGGTATTTTTTTTTCAGTTAAGAAACCTATCGCATGGATAGAATGGATCTAGTTGAGTTACCAAAGTCAAGTCCGTTCAAATAGAATAGAGTTGTATTCGGTCTTAATGGTCCCTCTAAAGAGTTCGCTCTCCAATACATCGCTATGGCTACCTGTCCCATGTTACTCGTATCATGATTTTTTTTTCCGCCGTCTATTTTAGGTGGCGGAACTTCTTTGAAGACCTTTCGGCCTCCCGTCTAGTATAAAGCCATTCATTCCATCCCGACCCAAGACGTGCTCCAGGTGTTAACGAGGTCCTAACCACCCACGTCCTACAAAAGAGGAAGGCGCGCCATTGAAAAATGGGAGGCAGCAGCTGCAGCGACCTTCGCGCCAGATTGCGACGCACCGAAGAGGAAATACGAGAGCGCGAATTTCAAAACGACCACTTTATCCTTTCGACGCACTGTCGGCGCCGCCAGGGCAGCAACAGTACAGCGAAGCGCGTGCTGTCTGACTGGATTTGACGCGTAGCGAACGATGGCAGCCATGCGCATGCCTTAAAGTACTCGCCGGAAATGTGGATAGGGAAGGTAAAGAAGGAAACGCCGACATAAAGAACAAGATATAAGTGTTAGATTGGGTTTTCCTGGTGGGTGAACGCGTTCACGACAAAAAAAAAAAAAAAGCGGAATGGGGAGATGAAAGCCAACTGCTTGACAGATTAAAAAGCCTCAACCCTTTCCTTCCGCCCACAGTGAAAGCACCATTTGCTCCAGAATAGTGAAAGGCCGCCAAACTCTTTAGCCCCTCGTTGCGGTGACAGAACTGGGGCACCGTGGGGTGGGCAATATTATAGGGAGAAAAAGAGAAACACGAGTGCTAGATTTTTTAACAGCAATTGGTGGAGAAATGGCGCTAGTGTTGCGCGGAGTTTTAGTGCATAAAGTATAAAACCATATCAGGTTGTCGGCATGTTGAGCCAACGATGAACGGCAAGCCGGAAGGAGGAGATGGGAGAGGAATATTTTTTGGTGGAGGGAAGGCTCTCGGCCCATCTGGAGAGGGATGGGTAGTGGGTTGGCAGGGGGCTTTTTTACGGTCGTATGAAGTAAATTGAGCAAAGAAGCCCGTGAGGATGTTATGCAGCGTTATCAGCATCCTTGAGCTGCTGATATACCCGCCGCGACCTGCAAAGTACTTCACGCGGGATAGCGTGTGGTTGAGCGCGTGAAATCGTGTTGATTAGTAAAAATCAGCTTGAAAAGAACATGAATGGCATCAAGAAAAACACGCGGAACACCGATCTGTATCAAGACAAATTTGAGTTTTACTCGCCGAACCTACACCTGGTTTATAAGGCGCGCTATAGTGCTAGGCTGCGGATTGTTTTAAACACCCTGTGGATTTTACGTCCCCTGAAATTCGCCCAAGCGTGTTTTGTTTTTTGTGGTGACATTGGAGAGACGGTGCGGCATCCGCGAATCCAGCCGGAGACCCTGGCTTTGGCAGTACAACGGCATAGCGAGGGAGCTGGAGTGGCGGGCAGCTCAGCTCGGACGTTCAAGCGGACCTTACCACTTAATCAGCGCTTAAAAGGACACTGAAGAGAATTTTCGGTTTCATTTTAGAGCACAGCTCTTATGCGGCCGCTTCTGTGCTTTCGCGGCGTCTCTCGGCGTCGTCCCTCGTTGTTACCGAGAGAACGAGAAGGATACCAAAAACCAAAAACTGAGCGCGGAAGAAAGCGGATGAGAAGAGTATGGTGAATGTGTGGGGAAAAAAAGCGAAGTGAAGCCGGTGATGCGAGAGGCGTGCTCTGCAGAGGTGACCCTCTGGAAGATGGCGCCGGAGTATCGCGCACCATCGTGTATTCGCCGGTGGCGCGATCGCTAAGGTATGCGGCGAGCGCGCCCACCGATACCATATGTGTAAACAAAGCGCTGTATGAGAGGAGTAATATTTGATTGATTGATTGATTGATTGATTGATTGATTGATTGATTGATTGATTGATTGATTGATTGATTGATTGATTGATTGATTGATTGATTGATTGATTGATTGATTGATTGATTGATTGATTGATTGATTGATTGATTGATTGATTGATTGATTGATTGATTGATTGTTGCGTTTAACGCGCCGACGCAACGCAGGCGATGAGGAGCGCCGTAGTGGAGGGCTCCGGATTAATTTTGACCACCTGGGGATCTTTAACGTGCGCCGAAATCTCGTGCACATGGGCGTTTTTGCTTTTTGTCTCAATCAGAAAAGCGACCGCCGCGGCCGGGAATCGAACCCGCGAACTCGTGCTCAGCAGAGGAGTAATATTTGAACAATGAAAGTGGTTTGTAACCATGCATATATGGCTCTCTGAAATTCTTCAACTATTTGCAACGACGAAAGAGGTTAACAGCAGCGGTAAAATTTTGCGTTAGCGAGTATCGTAATCCCCAACCATTTTTTTGGCTCATTTTTTTAGTTTAACCAATGTAGTGAATTACCGGACAGCACAGCGGAAATGTAGAGTCTCATTTTATACGTTACAAAAATGGGAAGAAAAAAAGTTGACGCAGCTTGCACTAGGGCTGTAAGGCCCCAGAAATAGCCCAGCTGGCGGCACCTCTTCCTTCGTCGGAGACACGGCTGTTGCACCTCGCATAGATTTCTTAACTTTCAGCCAAGTCACTGTGGAATCACCGGCAATGTCTCGGCTGATGCAGCCGCCCGGACAGGCCATGACAGTGAAAGGACCATCTTGCTTCCGCTTGCAAGGACTGATGCCGCTAGGCTGCTTCGTCAGTTCGCGCGGAGGACCTCCATTACTCAATGGAATACACCGGACTTTGTGCACCCGCGCCTCCACAACCAGGACCCTCTACTCCAGCGTCGTCTTCCGTGTGGGCTGACTCGATCACAGTCTACTTTACTTTGTAGGCTGTGGTTGGGAGTGGCCTTCACGAAAGCCTACTCCTTCCTCATCGGGATGGCCAGTAGTGCCGACTGCGACGCCTGCGAGGTTGAAGAGACAATCGACCATGTGCTTTGTTGTTGCCCCGAGTATTCATCGGAAAGACGCGTTTTGGCAGCCGAGCTCAGAAGATTGGACAATCAACAGTTCAAGCTAGAGACTATTCTAGGGCAAAGACCCCTACAATCGACTTCGCAGAAGGCAACAAAAGCCCTTCTGCGTTTTATGAAGGACACAGGTTTAGCTGAGA
Organism: Haemaphysalis longicornis; assembly: GCF_048455015.1. NCBI lineage: Eukaryota > Metazoa > Arthropoda > Arachnida > Ixodida > Ixodidae > Haemaphysalis > Haemaphysalis longicornis. Next base: position 57,952,408 of record NW_027526225.1, on the reverse strand, counting down.
GATTCTAGTGCCCACGAAGGGACTAAAGCGTGTGCGCGACCCCGCTCCTATCCCCCCTTTTTCGCCTGCCATCTCTTTTATCCCCTGAACACCCCTTCCCCAGTGCCGAGTAGCAATCCGGGCTTTAAGCGTGGATAACCTCTCGGCCTTTCCTTTCGCTTTTCTCCTCCTCTTCCTCCTCCTCAGCTGAAAGTTCTTAATGACTGGCAGGCGCGGATCGTTTTGTCTGCACGCATTGTCATCACTCCAAAAGTGGACTGCGTTAGTACGCTCTAGATCCCGCTGCGACCGGCTTCACGAACTCGGTGTCGGTAGCGCGAACTCGGCATCTGTGCTCCCCACTCCCCACAGGGGGAACGGGCGCGCCCAAAGAGAGTAGGCCGCTTCCATACGTGCAATACGAACCTCCTTGAGAGGGGAAGATAGTGAGTAACAGCAGCGAAGATGATACTCCTGGCGATGGCTAGCGAGCGGGTTGAGCTTCGAAGGGTACTGTCCAGGTTGCTGGTAAAATGGCATACGCTTTGGAAACCAAAAATCTTAATAACTATAATTCAGAGGCTGGGTCAATGGAAGTGTGAACCCTGTATAAGGAAAGAAAAAAACACGTTTTTTAAGATATGAAGGAGGGGAGGGTGCTTTCACCACGTGTACATACGCAAAACGTCATTGAAACTGATTATCTTTGCTAACGTTCTACACTTCATTTGTATTATTGTTTCCAACCGTCTGTTGCTTTTTTCTCGCGTTTCGTTTCTGCGTCAATCTACCCTAAAATCAGATTTAATAAAGCACACCACATTTTGGGAAGCTAGAATGACACGATGAAAGCCCGTACTTTGTTTAAGGTAGTAACACGGTCCTTGTGATGCTCAGTGGGAAGGTTACCGCTATAAGGATCACCACAACTACGTATTCGACGGAAAATAAATCTCCCTTCTTCAGAGGAAGGCGATTGAAACGCGTAGCTTTCTCCCGTTCAATCTAAGTCACACTCAAAATCTAAAATCCAAACTGCTTCGACCGTGCCAGAACGGCGCGATCGGACAGACGTCGATCTCATAACCCCTGTCTGAACTTTCCAAAGGAAGCGTTTTAGATGCGACTGCATCTCATTCACTCGCCTTGTCCCTCCATACGGCGTTGTTGTTGTCCGTCCACACCCCTCCCCTATTCTCCTCGCCGCACGAGCTGCGCTCTCCGCCGCTCACCCCCTCTCCTCTCCGATAGCGAACACTCTCTCGCGAGGGGCATTGGATTGGATTGGATTGGATTGGCTTGGATTGGATTTGGATTGGATTGAATTAAAGTGGATTGTGTTGGATTGTGTTGCGTCATAGCTGCGCCACGTTGCGTCATAGCCGCAGCAGGGGGTTCACGGCACGTTTCACGCGATGGGAGAATCAACCTAACGGAAACAACAACGGAACCCCCTATGCGTCGCATCTACACAGGGGTTCCCGCGTGGGGAGGTGGGAGAAATTTTTTTTTTCTTGTGAAACGCATTGCGCAAATTTGGATTTCCTGTTTTGCGTTTTGCACGATGAACGTCGCCATCAGTGACGCATACACAGCTTCGCTGTAACTACAATATTCCCTTCGATAATCCAGGTGTTACAGTTCGTTAACCGTTACCAGACGTAACCACCTTCCCGTCCAATCTCCGTAAAGACGAGCTGTTGCACAGGCCAGTTGAAGCATTTCTACGAGATGATTTGTTTTTACTCTACAACTCTTTGGCTTTCCTCGTTCGTCTGCGTGGAATAAGGATGCAGCTTCAACACAGGGATTGTCTCAGCCACCTTTCACAACCCCACGTTTCAGTTGCTGCCGCCTGTAAAGCGTGCACCGCCTCTATAAGTGTCGTCGTGCGGGGAAGCCTTTTGAAGGAAATGGAAGGGTACAATGATACCCCGGAAAAGAGCAATAGTCGGTCTAGCTGACGTTATTGTTAACATTCAAGGCATAAAAACAAAAAAAAAATAGTGCGAAAATCTGAAAAAGTTGGCATTTGAATTTTACTAAAAGAAAGAAGAAATACAAGGTTTTATTGCTACGTTCACGAATATTTCGGAAGTAGAGAAGTGAATTCCTTAGAGGGAAACGTTCGCCGCACAGATTCACTTCACAGCAACACAATTATGTTTTTTGTTTGGGTTCGTGGGTTTTACTTGCCAAAGGTACACTTGGGCTATGAGCCGAGCCATAGCGGATAGCTTAAGAATAATTTCGACCAGCTGAAAATCTTTAACTTGCTGTGAAATCTCGACACAGGGGAATTTTTTTTTCTTTCCCCCACCATCAGAAAAGCGACCGCCGCGGCCGAGAATCGAAATCACGTCCTTGGGTTCAGCAGCAGAATGCCTAAGTTGCCGATCGACAGCGGTGGGTCATTTTTGTTCTTTTCTTTCTCTTACATTTTTTCATCGCTCATTGCAACTGCATTTTATTCCTACAAAAAAAAACAGCTCTTATCCGCTATAGCCAGGCTTTGCTGCCGCGTGTTCAAGACTGCTCGCCCTCAAATAAGCACGTTTCCTTCCCTGCCAAAATTGTCACATCCCTCTATCACAGTTGCGTCATACTCCTACAGCCTCACGTCTTGCGCAGATTACTCCAACCTCAGGGGAATGAGTTTGAAGAAAATGCATCGTGAACACAGAAGAATATGCAGTTGGGCAGCTGGCATTTCGCTATTGAACGCATACAAATCCACGGAGACGGAGATTCGAAGGTGACGCAGGTGCCAGATAGTGCAGGAGCTATCAGCAAGTGCTTTTTATCTAAAAGGGTCACCAGTGAATGAGCGCCACATCGACTGAATTTCGTGACTCAGAGCGAGCCTTGTTTATTTCACTGCCTTGGGACTGTTTTATGCGCAACTGCCGTTTTAAGGCGCAGCTGTAACCGCCCGCTTCGTGTGTTGCGTCGCCAGCGTCCTCACTGTAACTTAGCGAAAAAAGATGACATCAAAAATATTCGGGACACATTAAGCAGGCAAGCGGATGAGAAAAGTATGGCGAAAGTGTGAGGCGGGGACGGCTTGCTTAGGAGACGCGAGACATGCTCGGAGGCGGTGACGCACTGCGAGATAATGTTATAGCACCGCGCGCCGTCCTGCGTTCGCTGCTGACGCGATTTCTTCCTGAGTCGCAGCAGCCAGCGCCATCATCGAGAAAACTTCCGTTCGCACTTCACTCGAGATCAGCATTAGGCAGTATCGTAATCGCAGGCCGATTTTTTTTACTATTTTTTTTTTGTTCGTGGTTTTAACTCACATCCACCTGGGAGTGGGTGAGACGGCAGAATATTGCGTGAAGTGGCTGACATGGGTAGCTCTGTTTCCTTTAGCGCCTGCGCGTATTCGCAGGATATATGTTCGTGCATTATGCGTCGAATAAACAGTTGATAGTCGGCGCTCGTACTGTGCGGCTGCCAAATCCTCTTCAGCCTTGTCACTGTTATGTGTTCCGTGGTACCATGAGAGCAAGCGTTGGGATGACTCAAGCGCAGCTGGCGGACATTGGGATCCCGGCTAAAAGAACAAAGGGTACAATCCTCGCTTTCATTCATAATAGTCTCTGTTTCACCTCAGTGATTAAACCGTGATGTGCACGTCGTAAATGCGGGAAGCAGGCGCAGGCATCCAAATCTAATCAGTGCACACACACAACACCCACGCACACACACACAAACGCGCACGTACATACACACACATGCATGCGCACATACGTACAAACAAACATACATACATACATACATACATACATACATACATACATACATACATACATACATACATACATACATACATACATACATACATACATACATACATACATACATACGTACGTACATACATACATACATACATACATACATACATACATACATACATACATACATACATACATACATACATACATACATACATACATACATACATACATACATACATACGTGCATGCATACATACGTACGTACGTACATACATACATACATACATACATACATACATACATACATACATACGTGCATGCATACATACGTACGTACGTACATACATACATACATACATACATACATACATACATACATACATACATACATACATACATACATACATACATACATACATACATACATACATACATACATACATACATGCATACATACATACTCGAATACCAGCAGTCACAACGCCAATAAAGGCATAGGGTTTGCAATTTGACTCTCTCAAGTCACGGAAGACATTTTGAAGTTTTGGACTAGAGAAACTGCAGGAAAGCATGCGCCCAGTAAAAAAGCTCTCCGAAATTGCCGCGTTTTTGAAAAAAAGGCGAACTACTTTCCTCCTTCACGGTCGTTCCCGATGGCCTATTTTCGTTGTGTATTCCAATGAGTCACTCATTCCGAACGGTTCATAGATGGTGACACGCACACAGGCAGCAATGGTATCGCAAAAAAATACTGTCGAATTCATGCGGAACTCGTCATATTTCAACGCAGAGATGGAAATGGCAGCGGGGAAAGAGGAAGGAGATATTGCCGGAAACGACTGCACAAAGATGCGAGGGGTGCGGAAAAGTAATCGATAATTTTTCCTCAATCCCTTCAGCAGCGCATCTCTTTTTTTCTTTTTCTTCTTGCAATATCTGGGCTGGGCGCTTTGTCCGCTCACCTGTCTGAGCCCAGGTTTCCACCCTAAGCTCTTCTTATCGGGCTATTGCAATCGGGTGCGGATGATGGTGCAGAGCTCACGGCATGTAAGGAGAGGACTGACAACAGCCTGGCCATCGAAGCAGACGTTTGTGTATCGAGGGGTGGTTGACGAGTGGGGAGACATGGAGAAGTCGGTGAAGCGATGGGATAAGCCACTCGGCGACCAAAGAATGGAATCGCATGACGAACTTGGAAGGAAGTGCCAGAGGCCTTCGTCGGCAGATGGCATGAACTGCCATGATGATGTCGATGCTTTTGCAATCAATCAATCAATCAATCAATCAATCAATCAATCAATCAATCAATCAATCAATCAATCAATCAATCAATCAATCAATCAATCATCGATAGATCGCTTTTCTGCACAAGTACTTCCCTCTTATACAAAATGTTACTCCATCAATTTTGAATCACACCTTCCTTGATGGTGTGATTCAATGTCAGGCGCCTACCCATTCAGTGTGGTTCCCTTCGACAACCTTACAAAGTTACACATTTATTTGTGTTTTGCATATCCCATTATGTATGCCATGCCACCGGATCCGATGGGGATAATAACATCCGCTACCAGTTAGGCGACACTGGGTGTATGTGCAATCATGCAAGGGCGGGCTTGGGAGACAAAAAAATCAAGGAAGCTCGCACTGACTCGTAAGACTTGAAGGTAGTGAAGCTGCACGCAGCCTTCCGTACCTTCAACAAGGTTAAAGTCCGTAATTGCAGCTGATTTGTTTCTTCTTTATTGCCGCAACGACCTACACTAGACCATAATTCCTATAAGTGTGATGATCATTTTTGTGGAAGTGGTAATCATCGGACGCCACCTTGGAGGGGCGTACGTTATGACGTGTCTCTTTCGTTCCGAGTAAGTGTTGCCACGATTACTGCGAACGCTGGAGTTTTTTTTTTCGCCAATGTCCTTAAGTGGGTACGTGCGCCGGGGCGCTCGGCGATTGGCGCGAGGCACGCATAAACGAGCCCTGGGCATTTTATTCGTTTTGTTAACTGACGGGAGGTCACTGCGAAACCCGCGGTCACGTCCGTGCGCTCGGTAATTTCTTAGTATTGATAACTGCAGACACGAAATATTATGATTTTCTAGGCAGCTTAACTGCGAAAAGAGCACATCTTCACCAGAATAAGGTCCGGGAATACTGGTGTAGTATTCGGATCAAGCCTTCCGTATCGTGGGAACTCTTTGTTGATGTATGAATGAATGAATGAATGAATGAATGAATGAGCCTAGACTTGCTCACCCTTTATGCCCTGTGACGATAAGCTCTTATTCTTTTGGTCCCGAACGGAAAAGCTACGAAATATGTTTCACAGTGCACTGAGCTGTTTACCATTGTTCGCGTGAGAAGCAGCGCAAAAATCGAACGATGCCGAAAGATATGAGTTTTGACGCGCGTCTTTACGTACGCTATTACTCGCTTCCGCTTTCGTCGTTTCTTTCATTCTGCGCCCCGGAAAGTATCGATGCAACTTGCGCCACCAATATTGGTAATGACGGTGCTCCCTGACAGGTGCATATACATTTGCCATGACCCGTCAAGTGCTTTTAGACCCAAACAAAACCCGTCAACGCTGCTTGAGTGCGGGTGCGCGAGCGTGTGTTTGTGCGTGCGTGCGTGCGTGCGTGCGCAAGTACGCATAAGCACGTTCGCGCGTGCGTGTGTGTGTGAGTATAAGAATTACGCAAGCCAGTGTTCACAAAGCCGCATTTCATTCATAAATGGAACGACAAGGGCGTCACACAACATACATTTCAAAAACCATCCGGCTGAAAATGTTACAAGGGTTTATCAAAGGCTACCCTTCTTTGGGCTCGTGGAAACGAGGCTGACGCGTCCACATCCGCAATGCGATTGCCCCCCTTATAAGCCCCCTTTCCGCACACGTGACCTTGTTTGCGCCGAGAGTCTTATTCTAACGAGCGACAGGTGAACAGGTATATCCGCAGCGACTTACGTTGGTTCGCGACAGCGGAGAGCGCCGTCCTGCCAGCCCACGCCACTCAGAGCGTGCAAGCGCGGGCGTGTTCGCAACAGCGCCTGCCCGGTTGGAGTACGAGCCAAGCGTTTTAGCATGCAAAAAACGCTTCGTGGTCTTAAGCCTTTGCCATTTCTTGCTCTCGCCACACTAAATCTACGAACTCAGCTAAGCTCCTACCGTAGGTGGCAGGGTTGTAAAGAAAAAACACACTTAAGGACAACTAACTTTTCAAGCCGATCAGTCCACGAAAAGGCACTTTTTAGCCACACGTTTTCTTTGTGAAACGCGCTCAAGCTGCCGAAAGGCTAGGAATCGGTTAAGGTATCCTTGAGTTAGTTACTAGGCATGACGTCGGGGAGCGAGGGATTGGGGAAGTCAGTTTAGAAAAGAGGGAAGACAGGGAAACGGTTGTGCAACCTCCATGTTGCGTTCCCAAGTTTGGCACTCGAATTGTACATGTTACGCCTGCGAACACTTCTGAAGCACGCCTATAACTAACAAACTGGCCATACAGTAGCCACCACTATTTCCTGGTTTCCGCCTAAATGTTAGCTTAGCTGCGTTTAGCTGGAAGCCAGTCCTTAAACGCCAAAAAAATGTAGTCATCGCATGTACTCCCAGCTCGCTTTGTTAAAAACGGCGGCTCGCCATTCTTGTGTTATTCATGAACGGCACACTGTAGTCTGGGGCTTTCAGGACGCAGCTTTTACACGAAAAAATAATCCTCAAGGCACTGAGTTGTGCTTAAGTGCTCCGAAGCTGTGAGCACTGTGGGCTTCTCTGGGGATACTTACCACAAACTTCGTTACTGCTACAACGTGTTTCCTTCTCTCTCTTCGCTTTCGGTTCTTCGTCCTTGGCTCGAATTGCTTCAACAGGCATGCTGGCAACGTCACCCCAAAGCTCCCCAGGATCAGAGTTCTTCAGGGCTGGCGTGTCCTGTTGTACTCACGTGCCGTTAAGGAAGGTCACTAGCTGTTACGAGATATGACGTCACGCCGTACGTACTAGGCTAACGCGTGTTCTACTTCTTGCAACGTGTTTACGTAGCGTGGCCGTCACGCAGTCGGCTGCTTCTCTTAAGATTCGGGTTCACTTTTTGTACGAACTCAAATATGTGTTTTTACACTCTACAACGGCGGCCATTTTTGTGCTTGAAAAGAGCAAAAAGGACTAAAAAAACGAAGGAAAGGGGACATGCCGGGGCTCCGTTCTCCCTCCAAACAGGACCACCTATAGGGCACGGACTACGACTAACGTTCGCCTAATTTGAATGACAAAATTAAATTGAATATAGTCACTGAAAGCATACTCCCTCTTAAAAGCACTGAAATGTCGCCCTTTGCAGCATTCTTTAAGTGATCTTTTGGCGTAAATAATTTGTATATTTGTTTATTTGGAATTAACCACCAACAGCACTTGGCCTTCTAGGGTGGTTAAGTATAAAAGTACAAAAAGACCGATAAAATAAATGATGAAATATCTGTACAAGTTGCGGAGTACACTGAATCAATAATTGCAGTATAGCATCACTGACATGCACGCGCGCGCACTCACGCACGCACGCAGACACGCACACACGCACGCAGCAGGCAGGCAGGCAGGCAGGCAGGCAGGCAGGCAGGCAGACAGACAGACAGACAGACAGACAGACAGACAGACAACATATGAACATTACGGGGTCGGGTATATCGTCACGCGCAAAGTCATGGCTGGTGACATTCACATTCTACAAGATCATTTGGAGATGCTTAGGACGCGATATTATGATGAAGGAAACAGCAGACTATGCTGAATCGACGTATATGCACAACACCTAGGCGCGCGCTCACTCAAATGCACACCCATGCGCATATACAGGGTGTTGCGACGATAATTGGAACACTTTAAAAAAATTTCCTGAGAGAACCGCCACTCTGTTCGCTCTCAAACTTGCCACGAAGGTCGCATTTTGTGGTCTATTTTTTTTATTTGATACCGGGAACAACGATAGTACTTACCCTTAAATTCTGAAAATAAATAAAAACGACTTTTGCCTATTGGAAAATGGCGGCTGATTTGGACGTGTGAGCCAGCGCAAGTTGATGTTGAAACGACGGAACCACCTTGGGTATGCAGAGCGACACGCACGTTTGGGATTCACGGTTAGAAGGTGCCAAATAGTGCAGCAGACGATCAGAAAATGCACCTAGGAATGAGCTAGCAGACGATCAGAAAACCCGGTTTTCGGGCTCGCACGTCCAAATCAGCCGCGATTTTCCCATAGGCGAAAATCGTCTTTATATATTTTCAGGATAATCAGGTAAGTACCGTCGTTGTTCCCGGTGTCAAACAAAATAGACCACAAAATGTGACCATCGTTTGAAGTTTGAGCGCGAACAGAGCGACGGTTCGCTCAGGAAAAAATTTTAAAGTGCTCCAATTATCGTCGCAACAACCTGTGCAAAGATATAGTCGTGCACATACACATAAATATGTACATACACATACATATGCACACAGACGTACATATACACATATATAGATAGATGGACATGCGAATATTTATTTATTTATTTATTTATTTATTTATTTATTTATTTATTTATTTATTTATTTATTTATTTATTTATTTATTTATTTATTTATTTATTTATTTATTTATTTATTTATTTATTTATTTATTTATTTATTTATTTATTTATTTCAGGTACCCTCATGGCCCAGAGGGCATTAATGAGGGGAGTGGTACATTTGGGTGGTCGAATTGTACAGACATTGTAAACAAATGAAACAATATACACAAACCCTAAACCAATAAGTATGCAGCAGTGCGCAGGTATATACAAAGTCTTTACACAAATCTACACAAGTATTGTCTCTAGCATAGAAAAGTAACAAAACTAACATTGAATATTGCATGCCAACAAAAATACCAAATTGAAAGAAAAATAAACACTGTGGCAAAAAAGGCCAGAAACTAGACAGAAGTGAAGTAATCAGACACTTTTTTTCTAAACTGGTCAATGTTGTTAGTAAGCATTAGGGCTGGTGGCAAGCGATTCCACTCCGCTGTAGTTCTAGGAATAAACGAATTTGAATATGATACAGTGCGGCATTTCGGGATACCAACTTTGCAAGAATGATCTATGCGCAACGAAACATGAGTGGGGAATGAGATAAGAGCATTTTTAAGGGTGGCGTTTAGTTTATAGATTTTAAAGAAGAGGCACATGCGCGATACCTTTCTGCGCAGTGTGAGTGGTTCGAGAGATAGAGTTGTTTTCATTTGCTTTACGCTTGATAAACGGCCGTAGTCATGAAGGATGAAACGCGATGCACAGTTCTGGATTGCTTCAAGAGCATTTATTAATGATTTATTGCATGGATCCCACACTGAAGACGCGTATTCGAGTTTTGACCGAACAAGTGACTTATACAATAGTAGTTTAACCGAAGCGGGGGCTAAGAAAAAATGTCGCCTAATAAAACCAAGCATTCGGTTAGCATTCAAGATAATAGAAGAGACGTGCATATTCCAACTAAGGTCTGCTGTTAAGATAACCCCGAGGTATTTATAAGACGACACTGGTAGCAATGGGGAGCTGCTTATACTGTAAGAGGAAGGGTGTAAGTTACGTTGGCGTGAGAACCGCATTACTTTACATTTATTAATATTAAGTGTCATATGCCAAGTCGAGCACCAATTATCGATAGCATCAAGATCCTGTTGAAGCAAAGAAACATCGTTAGTATTTTTTTATTTAGCGGTAAATAACGCAGTCATCGGCAAAAAGTTTTACAGAAGAGGTCAGATTGTTGGGCAGATCATTAATATACAGGGTGTCCCAGCTATCATGCACCAAGATTTAAAAAAAGAGAAGTCGCGTAACTCGAAGAAAACCTAGTGCATAATGTTTGCAGTACTGTGAAGAAGTGGAGAGTAATTTTTTCGTTAATGAGACTTAATTAATTAATTGTAAATAAATATCTAACTCGAAAAATACTGTCCTAATCACTAAAGTGTCAATGAGGCACTTGTAGGTAACCATGAGGGGCATCTAACTGCGCTATTTTCAGCGACGAACTAATTGCGTACTCATTTATTCTGACTGATAAAGGAAACCCGCGAAATATGAAAAATACCACGTGACGACGCTTACGCGCGCATTGTGAAGCAGCGTCCCCAAACAAAGCTGATTGAAAGCAACTGCTTTGCGTGTTACCCGCCCGAAGAGACAGCGCATCACCTTGATAATAGCATGCATGGAAGGAGCAGCAGCAGCAAGATTCGCGGGACGCGTGTGCAGATAAGGAACAAACTCGGTCGCGATTTCTTCTTTCTTTCTTTTGTCTATTTCATTCTGGCTAACTCAGAGGCAGCCTGTTTGAGGGCGTTGCTTTACGGTGCGCGCGGAGGCGCCGTCACGTGGTATTTTTCATATTTCGCGGGTTTTCTTTATCAGTCAGAATAAATGTGTACGCAATTAGTTCGTCGCTGAAAATACCGCAGTTAGATGCCCCTCGTGGTTACCTACAAGTGCCTCATTGACACTTTAGTGATTAGGACAGTATTTCTCGAGTTATATAATTAATTACAATTAGTTAATTAAGTCTCGTTAACGAAAAAATTACTCTCCGCTTCTTCACAGTACTGCGAACATTATGCACTAGGTTTTCTTCGAGTTACGCCTTTACTCTTTTTTTAAATCTTGGTGCATGATAGCTGGGACACCCTGTATATAAGAAAAAGCAACGGTCCCAAAACTGAACCTTGTGGAACGCCTGAAGGGACAGGAAGAGCGGAAGAGTTAAATCCATTAACATGAACAAATTGAGAGCGATCTGTTAGAAAACCTTTAATTCACTTAACAACATTAGGGTCTATATTCAGTTGGCTTAGTTTGTGAAGAAGCAGGCTCTGGGGCACTTTATCGAACGCCTTACAAAACTCTATAAATATGCAATCAGCCACGGAACCGTTATCCAGTACAGAATGAAGGTCGTTTTTGAAGGCTACCAACTGCGTTTCACACGAAAATAATTTTCTAAAGCCGTGTTGCTCAGGTATAAAAAATGAGAATGATTCAAGAAAACTTGCCAAGTGAGAAGCCATGACGTGTTCAATTATTTTACAAGGGATACTTGTTAACGATATGGGGCGATAGTTCGAAGCGGAATGTTTGTCACCAGATTTATGGAGTGGAATCACTTTTCCTATTCTCCAGTCATCTGGAATCTCTGGAAAATATTGTAAAAAGTAAAAGCTAGAACTGTGGAAGGCTGCAAGAGAGCAAAAGCGTGGACACGGGATTCGTTAAACATGATACTGAGTATCCATTAAGAGGTTCAAAAAGTTGCACTCACAAGGGCACGCTTCGAAGACGAAATATTTTCAGAAAAGACACCCAAGGAGGCGCAACAATCATCATACAGCCGTTGCAATGGGAACACGGGAGACGGCATTTCGGTGGCCGCTACATCAACGCACATGAGGGAACGGAGTGCTGGCACTGGCGCACAAAGCCTATCAGAGCTCACTCAAATGGGGATACACTCAAATACACTCAAACAGAAAAAATAAATCGCGCTTTCTGCGTGGAAATTCTAATTCCTCCGGGCCAAGCCGCTTGAGAACGTCATTGTAAGCGAATTTGGAATGCGTGGTGTATCGGCGAGAAATGGGGCGAGAAAACCCTTTTTGCATACCGCCCTACCGCAGAGATGGCGTCGTACACAAACAATACAGACTGCCGATGCGAGCTCCATCTTAAGAAACAATACGGGCTTTATAGAGGGTAGAAAGCCTGATCCTAATGAAACGTCTTTTGTTGCACGAGAGACCGAATTTTGCGAGCGAAGTGATGATCGCGCTAGGTAGTTAACATGAGAGGTGAAACAAAGATTGGAATGCAACAAAACACCCAAACCACGTGTTGTGCTTACTCTTTTTATCAATTGAGAGTAGAGGGGATAAGAAAATGTTAAAGGAGAGTTCATTCGAGTCTATCTAATAGCAACCGTCTTCAAAGGATTTAGTTTGAGGTAATTAGTTTTACACAAGAGGGAAATCACGTCTACTTCACTTCCAGGCTGGCCGCAATCTGCATGTGATACCACTGCACGATAACGTTTTATGTCGTCTGCCAACAGCAAATGGGGTTGAATATTTTATAATTAACTGTATACCATTCACAACTAAGTTAAACAGTATATGGCCCACAGTGGAGCCCTGGGGAACCCCGATGGGCACAGCGAAGCTGCGAGATTTGGCGGCGGCGTATTTCCTTTGAGGTAGGTACAGAACCAATCCCAAAAAGCACGAGACAGAACATCCGTAGACAGCTTGTGAAGGAGAACATCATGGATCATGCGGTCGAAGGCCTTAGTGCAGTCGAAGTACAAATCGCCCATAGGTCGACGCGAAACGACGCATTTGCTGGCGTGATGCAAAAAGAGGCAGGGTTCGATTCGACAGACCGGGCATTCGTGAATCTGTGCTCATCACTGTAAATCAAGGGGTGGATTTCTACGAGATAATGGTGTGCTACTTTTTTAAAGACTATTGAAGATGAATAAACTAGATATTGTAGATAGTTCCCAGGCACCAGCGCGCTTCAGGACTTAGAGGAAAAACAATGCCAGGTTTCCAATCTCTTGGAAAGTGTCCCTTTGCTAGCGAGAGACAAAAGATGTAGCATAGCAACGATTAGAGAACACCAGAGCAGCCTTTTATCAATGAAGCATGGGATATTATCATGAGCGAGGAACTTTTTCGACTGCAGTCTGCGGACAGCAGCTGGGACATTCTCAACAGTTATTTCGGGCGTGTGTATTACATTATCTAGCGGCACGAACCCTAGTGGGGTGCCGCTATCCCGTGATGAGGAATACTGAGACGAGAAGTCTGTAAGGTGCGGAGCACCTTAGGACCGCACAATGTCCGTCCGCGTCCCTGCGCATAGCATTTAGAATCGCAAAAAATCACACAGGCACCGGCAGGATTCGAGCCTGTGTCTGGTAGACGAGACAGAGTTAGTGCCAGTCGTCTTACCCACTGGGCTACGACGTTGAGTTCGTACTCGAGGGTAAAATGGCTTACTCCCTCACCTGAAACGGTGCGGAATGCATTAGGATCCTCCAATTTCCGTCCGCGCCCATCCGTGCGCACACCACCATCAAGCGAAAGAAAATCTGTGCGAAAACTGCCTAACAGGGTACAAGAACACTACGAAGCACTCGAAAACAAACACAAACATAACCTAGCAACGCGAAAACGCGCAAAAACACTGGTGTAGTCAGGTTGTGATCACTGATCACGTTGTAGTGCACAGTGACTGCATCGAAATACGCTAGATGGCGCTACGCCTAAACACGAAAAGCTGGTTCCGGAAGTCACACACCCTCTTCCCGCCATGGACGCAAACGAACATAAGAAGCGTCACGCTGCTGCTCAACGTCTACGAAGGCAAGGAGCTTCCCCGGATACGAAAGCGCGGCAAGTGGAGGCAAAGCGACCAAAATTGAATGGCGGTCGGGGCGCAAATCGGATGTCACTCGGGGCGCAACCTGGATGCCATTTCGAGTCTTCGTACTCCGCACCCTCGCCATCATCCACGGAGTGGAGATGCTGCCATTTTGTTTTTTTGACTAGTTTGCTTATGCTGCCCGCTCGGAAACGATGGTGTAACCGTCCGGCAGAGTGATGCGCTCTGGGGCCTGCCTTGTGCGTGAGTTTACGTTGGCGAGAAGTCGCCATGGGAATGGGTAAGCAAACATTCCGTAATATTCGAGAAATGTGTTTTGTCGCGACCGTCAAGTTGCTTCACTAATGCGCGCTTTGAGAAATCGCTTTGCTAACGTTATTTGCTTAACCAGAAATGAAATTGTCGTAGGTTCCTAGACCTTTTGAGTATGTGCTTATCCATTGCTTTTAGAGCAATTTTTGCGAGCTGCAGCACCGTTGAGTCTGCACTAGTCGAAGTGTAGGCTAGATCCCAGTACGTTTTGTTGAGCGTTCTGTATAGCGCGGCATAATCGCCGCAGGGAAAATCTTTGAAAAGAGTTCTTCATGCGCTGCTCAAAAGCAACGGGTAAAAATATCCTGACAGTAATTGGTTCATGCCATATGTCGAACGGAGCGAGGTATTTTCGAGCCTATTTTAGATCGAAGGAAGTCAAGTTGGAGAAAGCGATGTCTAGGACGTCTCCGGCGGCGTCAGGAGGGAAAGAAGGTTATGACAACCCGGCGAATGAAAAGAAGTTAAGCAAGCAAGCGCCTTTGAAAGAATTGCTAACATTTTCTCCTGGATTCCACCACTGGCCCCGTGCGTTGAAGGCGCCGAATAAAAGAATGTTGAACTTGCCATCCAGATGGTATTTCTGAGAGGTGCTGCCTTTTCCTCTGGCCTTTAGTACACCCTTATTTTAGTTGATTTTCTTTCGCCGCAAACTAAAAAAGCCATTCCTCTAGTCTAGAGTGTGTTCACGCTGAAGAAAAACAACAGAAGCACCCACCAGCCAACTAACTCATCATAACTATGCGCCTGTCCTCTGACGTCAAAGTTCTGCTCTAGCGCACTACTTTAGCGTTATAAGCGCATCCAATTATTGGCTCAGGGAAGGCGTTTGGCAACGGCGGTGGAATGCATGCACATTCTTGTGTTAGACGAACTTCACGTTCCCTTTAGAAAGATGGAACGCCAATATCCTCTTGTTTAGCTTTTCGTTCCGTTTCGCGATCGCATTTCAGCTGTCTTCACAACGCAGTTCCCTTATGCTTTCGACATCAGCGAATACATCGTTTCGGTGAGACGTGGCCTCTTCCTCTCAACACTCCCACGTTTTTACCCGAAGCAAAATATAGTAATAACGAAGCTAAAACTTCTACGAACGGATGATAAGAAGTAGGGGAAAAGAGAGGATAAGAAACTAGATAACAAGGTCGAAATAAGAAAGAAGGAGAGACCGAACACGACGGAAGCATCCAAATGGCCGTCACGGTCGTGTCTTGATGATTAATTAAAGAGCCAATGAGAGAACCGCGGCTGGGCGATTTTTCCTTTCGGTCAACGAGAGGCGGTCAGTGCTGTGACCAGCGATAGGGTCACATCATCTTTCTCGGATTACGCAACCTGTTCTGAGTACTTCTGTACGGAGCAAGCGGATCTGTTTTGTGTGATACGTACGTCTCTCGCAAACCTCCGACAGGCTACCTGGTGGCGATTTTGGAATTCGATTCCGGCTCATTGGGGGTAAATAGATGTTATTATAATAACATTGGAACGGTTCATTGGAACGGCACCGGCGAAAAAGGCATATCTGCCCCCGAACTATGGGGGAACACTGAATGCATAAAAGCGAAGGATTTTCCCAACTACGATACTGCTCGTGGCACGGTTGGTATACGTCAGATATGCTTAGAGCAAACGCAGCGGTGGGTGCATTGGAGACAAAAATTACATAATCACGTGCGATAAACAGCGCTCATTTTTTTAGGCGTACTGAATGGATTGATTTTTGCAAGCAAATGAAGCTATCGCATCAAGCTGGAAAAAATGAAGCACCAAGGACACGGGATTGGTGAACAAAACAAGAAAAAACAAACCGCACACAAAAACAAACTTTGTGGCACACAGCTGGAACGAGGCACGCCAATACCTTCCTTTGGGTCTAGATTCGTTCAAGTCAAGTTGATGTTCTCCTGTTCAACAAATTAGCCGTTTTGCCTGTTTCGGTGGAAAGGCAGAAAGACGATTGTCTTCGGCCGCCTGTGCGACGCAACTCGTTTCCCACTGGCCCCTTCACACTCCACGCGCTCTTTCCCTCCCCTCTGGCTCCTCGCATGATGAATGCCATGACGGTTTGCTCGGTTCAGTTCAATCGACCGGCGTCCTTACCGCCCGCGCCGTTTATTAGAAAGCGGCCGTCGTGTTAGAACGAAATCTCTACTACGCTACTCCTTTCAAGGTCATGCATCGCACCCCAATGACCTTCAGCCGCCGGCCCGCAAGCTGTGTCTTTCTTTCTTCTCGCTTCGCTTGCTCTGTGCTTCGGCTCTGCGGCACCGCGTGACTAGGCGAAGTTTTAACGACAGATATATGAAAGCACTGCGCTGCCTTAGTTTAGACGAGCTAACAAGACTAGAGAAACAGTCAGTGCAAAAGCAGGAAAGCATGCTTTGCCGGCGGCTTTGCCGGTGCTTGGTCCCTCACCCTCGCCATCCGCGGCGTGCGGACCGGGCTGTCTTCGTGCTCCCTTCGGCGCAAGCAAAAGCATGAATCCGATCATCCAGTAGGTACAGCTAGACGGAGGGCCGGGAAATCTCAAACCAAGGCAAACTTTCACGCGTATGCACAGTGCTCTACTGTCTCTCATGATAACTGTGTTTAGAAGTTTTAAACCTGAGCCATTTTTCAATCTTTTGTTTGTGTCGCTCTTGGTGCGATGCGAGCCAAATACTTTGTTTTAGAGTTTGCTTTATTCTCGCCTGTCTTCGACACCGCTTCGAATTGATCGCGTAGTTATTACAGTGGAGCTGTTCCCAGTTTTGTTGTGACCATAGTACGAGTAAAATACGAGGAAACATGCCTTTACCGTGCTATCACTTCCTAAAATAGAATATGCGTCAGCTATTTGGGATCCCATCTGGCATACACCACAACTGATGTTTAAGCTCTGCAAAACCACGCAGCTCGCTTAATATGTTCAGACTACTCACCTTACTCTAGCGTCACAGCACTAAAACGTAGCGCCGCACTACCTGATCTAGCACATCTCCGCAAACGTTCCCGCCTAGCACTGTTCGACAGCCGTTATCCCCACGTGTCACTTCACGTTGGTTTCTTTGAGCCACCTCCAATCATTTTTCCCTGCCGCGACCATTCCTACAATGTTAAAAGGGTAAGTTGCCACTCATTTGCTTTTGCGCGATCTTTCATGCCACGTTCCATCGTCGAATGGAAAAATCTACCATCTCATATCGCCTTCCAAAAAGACAACACGAAATTCCAGAAACAAATCTAAAACTAAGCTAACATTTTGCTCTCATTTTGGGTTTTTCATTTCCGTCTTTCGAAACATACACTCAACATCTTTTTTTTTCGCTCTGCATTTTCTTGTTTCTTGGTATTGTGTTGATGGGTAACACGTCGTTTTCGTTTTCTTTAATTTGAACCATTTCTATTATATTCTTGTCTTTTTATCGTTATTATGTATTAAATTCTGCATTATCACTCTTTGCAAACTTACAGTGTGTATTAATTGCGTTTACAGTTTCAACATGCGTGTTCCGTTTTGTTTTATTTCTTTACCCTTCTTTTTATTGCGTCAATAAAATACGCGTACTAAGTAATCCCCCTCATAGTAGGTAAGTAAACCCCCTCACGGGGGCCTTTATGGGTATGTAAACAAACAAACAAACAAACAAACAAACAAACAAACAAACAAACAAACAAACAAACAAATAAATAAATAAATAAATAAATAAATAAATAAATAAGGCTCCTTCAGCTGCCTGTTCTCCTCCGGCGCTTCGTATTTTGATGCAAAATGCCCGTTTCCCTTGAAAAGATGTGTTCCCGCAATGCGTGTGTGTTTGGGAGTGAAAACGACTTTAAGTACATCGGTCGAATGTTGGGTTCTGCAAGCTGGCTTTCACATATTGCTTGTTGTGTGGTAACGGCTACTCACTTCGTCGCTGAACGCTTCCCCGGCGCGACGGCGCGGTTAGAGCGGAACTTATACAACGTCCGTGCCTAATTCATAGAACACTTGTAGTCTGTTCGGTGCTTATACTCTGAATGAAATGTGCGTCGGCATATATATTTTGAGGCAAACTCCAAGTTCGTCCACGACACCTGTCAAGCCGTATATGGGAACAATTAGCGCCTGTTAGCCTACCTTCGAAAGGCTGGGTCATCGTTCTCCTCAACGTGAAGCTCCCCTGGCCACTTGAAAAAAAAAAAAAAAAAAAGAAAAACAAAACACATCTGACCCCTCACAACGACAGTAGTTATGCGTCCCGTCGCCTGAATAGAACTTGAAATGATGGCGGGAACCATTCACATATTTTTGACTGACTCAGTTAGGTCCTATTTGTGCTGTAAAGTGCGCAACCCGGTTATGCTTCTATACTTATAACAGGTTATGGGTTACATTAGGAAGTGCACTAACAATTTCTGAAACCGCCGGTTGTTCCTTATTTTCTTCCGGTCCAGATGACAAGCTAGTCAGAGGCCGGTCAGCCGAACTCAGCCGTTCTTTGTTACCGGCTTTAGAAAGAAGTAGTAATAGTGTGACAACCTTCCGTGATATAAAATAATCCGATTTGCGTCTCAGAGCGAAGCACTGTCTCACGTCTCAGAGCGAAGCGCATGGCCTTATTCTCGTCATTTGACTAAGCCCCCGAAGGGTGGTATTATAACTACAGCTGTCCGCACCGTTAAAACTTTAGAGTTTGCGTTTTCAATCATTTCGAGTAAGGCGCCCGAAGCTCCATGGACAAGCACGTCAGCCATCTGGCGCGCATTTTGAAAACATCAAACGGTTAATCCTGTTAGAAAGAGAGCCGACCTTTAAGTATTGCGGAAGCGCTTGTGTATAAAGAGTTGATAACAAAGTCGGCGAACTTCGGAGGGCAGAGCCGTGCTATATTTGTACCGATGTCGCATCGCCCGCCCCCCACACATTTGGTGAAAATTACATGTTACTGGCAGTCCTAAGTCCAAGTATGTTATCTTTTATGCAAATCCGCCCAGCCGGTTTCCGACAGTGGACTGAATGCGTTTTTTGTTGTTGTCATTGGTTAGGTGACGGGTAAAAATTATAAACGATTGCTTGGTTAAATAAGATTGCGAAACTGGGTATAAATTAACCCGTAGGATTTTTGAGGCAATGTTCCTTGTGTGGTGTAATCTTGTTCACGGCTTTTTGCGACAGATAGAATGGCCTAGATTCGGGAATGACGCCCATGTCGATATAGGACCAAAGCCTACAAGAGACCATGAAAGCCAAAGTGCAGCCGCGTGCAATTCGAAAGTACTAGCCTTTGGTAACTCATTCGGCTCTAAGCCAGCCTCGAAAGACGTTTTTTAACAAAAAATGCCTCAGCTGAAGAGAAATTTGTGCGCACCACGAACTGCAGTCTTCTCGGTCAGGGCGCATAGCTGCTACGTCTCAGGTCGTGATCGCGTGATGAGCGAACGCACGGGGGCGCGCGCTACTCTGCCGTAATCTCGCAGTGCGTCGCCCCCTCCGAGCATGTCGTCGAAAATCATTTTTGAACATCCCGCGCAAATGTCACGTGGTTCGAATGAGCCACGCGACGAAAAGCATGTCTCACTGCCTGCCGCTCACACTTTCGCTACACTTTCCTCCGCCGTTTTCTTTCTGCCTTCGCTCGCTCAGTTACGACGCCGACGCCAAACCTCAGTAGGGGCCGCCAAAGGGCGGCGCGCTAACAAACGCACGGAATATTGCGCTGCACCACGTCAGCAGTGACGGAATAGCGGCAGCAAGAACACAATAGAGGAAGACACTAAAACCGTTGTTACCGGCGTTCTTAACTGCACCTTAGCATTAACGGTATATGGTCCGACGGAACTAGAAGCCCCACTACAATCGCTCATTTCCGTTTCTTGGCTGCGGCCTACGTCGGTGAACGCCAATTGCACAAACAAGATTCTGTGACGTCATAGAGACATCGACTGGAGATCGTTGGGGTTCGCCGCAACTTAATCGGTTTCCTTTAGCACCTAGATTATTCATCTGAAGTTTGCAATAGGATTAGAATAATCGTTACCCGGACAAGGCACTAATGGACCAAACGTGCATTTTGTCTCCATGGCCCTTTAAGTGTCTCATATTGCAAAAAAGCAGAGTTGTTGACCGGCACAGAAAATTACCGCCGCTCCAAATTATAAAAACAGTTACAAAAATGTTATAATCGTGGTCAAATTTTGTATGCGATTAAGTTGAATAAAGTAAATCAATTCAGAAATATAACCGAGCACATTGAAGTTCACACGGAAATGGGTGTGGTACCACCGATTTCAATATAAGCACCAATTTTACCACTGTAAGCGACACATTACCGGCTGCGGAACAAGAATTAACATGGTGCGTGCCGCGCTGACGTCACATCGCGTGAACACGTGAACTTGAGGGCACGTCGGTAGAACAGGTTCTCTGATTTTGAAAACGGTGGCATAAAGTGTCATCCGCATGGCTGTCGGAGGGATTCGCGCCATGGGGCGAAGAAACGAAATGGAGAAAAATCAAAGCCCCTTTCTTAAAAGAAACCAGGTTGAAACGCGGAGCTTTCGGCCATGCAACCTCAGTCAGTAAAATTACTAATTCCGGACCCCTTCAACCGTTACGCAACGGCGCAATTGGCGAGACGCCGGCTCCGCAAAGTGAGGGACACAGGTTCGATTCCTACCACGGGCGGCAAGTTTTCTTTTGCTTCTATTCAAACGCTTGGCGCGCCTTTGTGTAAATACATCATCGTAATGCGCCCTACCATTGTGTAAAGTTGGCTTTTCTGCACTGCGTTTTCGCACACGGTCGCCATCAGTAAGGCAAAGAAAGCTTCGCTTTAAAAAAGGACGCAAACAGGCTGAAGCAGCAGAGAGGTCTTTGGTAAATATTTCCAGTCGAAGCAGTAAAACCACGTCGGCAGACTTAAGTGCACCGAACAATTTCGGGTAGCAGGAATATAAAAAAAGTAACGTCCTGTGCTGTTCACTGTGCAGCAAATACCGCCACTGCACTTCATCATCCACTATATTAGTATGTTAATAAGTACAGTCTTTGTCAAAATTTTTCAGGCCAAGCCGATAATGCGGAGGCCGCAAAGATTTCAAACTACAATTTCACCTACTGAGCAAGGCTAAAACGTTTAATACTGGAAAACTAGAGAAAACACCTTCCTCTCTTACTGTGGTAAAATATTTAAGGCCCATTTAAAGGTAAAGCCTATTTGAATTTTGCGGTGGCGAAGGCTTAGGATTGGTTTAGAAAATTTTTGTAAAGGGCGTACATCTGGCCTCAAGCGAAACTGTGTCTTAGGCATATTTTTTGTCTCGAGGACGCATCAACATCGTTATCACCAAAATAAACTGCTCGTGCCGGGACGTAAGGAGGGACGTAAGAAGCCCCTGCTTCGTAAAGAATTAGCTCCGAGATATCCCACTACCCGCGGGGCGCAGTTCCGTTGTTTATGAGCGGCCGGGGTTGGTTAAACAAAAGAGGAAAGAAAGAATTTCAGGGGGTTCCTAGTCAGTAACTCCGTCATACTTAGTCCCCCATACGCTAGTGCGGAACAGTGGTGCATCTTCCAGCAGTGCAGGCAGCGGAATCATGGTGCGTTCGCATTGGCGGGTCAGGGCATGTCATATTCTTTTTCTTGTCAACTTCTTCCGACACACAGGCAGAGGTCTAGAGAAAAGGGAAGAGAAGCGGGAGGCAGACAGAGCACGGGGAGCCGGCAGACAAACGGGCGAACCGCTCACTGTGCTTTACCTATAACAACTGTTAAAATTCTTCGCTGAACCGCGTTCGAACTTGACCAAGAGATACGTTCTAGGACTTCTGCTTTTTGTTATCTACATTAAAGACCTTCCTTCTGGTGGGTCCTCTAAAATCTATTTGTTTGCAATGGTTACGTTATCATTTGAGAAATAACACTGAGAGTGACAGGGACACAAACCTTCTCTAGTTCGATATTGTCAATGCAACTACCTTGTGTCACGAATGGAGAATTGCTTATGAAATGAAACTTTTCTAAATGTAAAATTGAGCGCTTAGCCCTGTGTACTAACAGCGGGTCTGTATACTATTTAAATAACGCTCCTATATGAGCCGTCAATATTTGAGCTAGCCTATATTGGACACTCCAGTTTGAATAAATTAAGAAAGCCAATCGCTAGTTGCATTACATGCGCCTCAAGTCCTTGAACATCCCAGCCTGATGTAAGCTCTCGCTTTATAAAACACTATTCAGATCGAAACACCATGCTGCAACCCTGGTATGGAATCACTGCCCCGAAAGACTGATAACTCCGCGGAAGTGATTCAGAAAGACTCAGCTGGCTTTAGCCTCTGATTATAACCGTTCCTCAAGAACGACGTCTATAAAATGCCACTCGGCCCAGCCAACTCATTTGTCAACCGCAGTACGTATAACGCCAAACCGGTCACGCTCACAAAGTTCGTATGGAACAAAAGCACGACTCTTTCCTGGGTAATTCACCCTCAATACATGACGAGATTGGAATCGCCTGCCCTCAGACATCCGGGCCGTATGTTAGAACCATTGTAAAAATTTCTTTACCATACTCACTGAATACTCATGTTTCTTGCCCTGCTCATGTAACTGCTCTCCTGATATACTTCTTCTCGTGTGTGGAAATAAATAAATAAATAAACAAATAAATAAATAAATAAATAAATAAATAAATAAATAAATACATAAATAAATAAATAAATAAATAAATAAATAAATAAATAAATAAATAAATAAATGCACAAGCAGACAGAAAGATAGACAATAAACGAAACAAGTATTACCATCTGTACCAACCATTCAGTCCCACAAATGCTAACTGGTTTAAATCCTTTGCTAGCGCCCACCCCTTCCTCAATTGGGGATTTGTGTTCTCCAGCCATGAATTCCAAGGAAAGCAGCAGCTGCTCGTCTATATATTCATGCACGAATACATCAGACTCTCCGCGGGGATCGAACTACGATGCTATACGGTACAGCAAAGCGTCCCAAGCAATGCCGCCACAGTTACATCTTCCGCTATCATCGCGAACACCAATAGCATGTGTGTATGTCGCAAACAGAGGGCGACAAACGAGATGTCGCAAACGGACGCTACCCCCCACGTTCACCATTCAGGCTCACTCTCTTACCAACCGTTATCATTTTCTGTTCTCAAACGCAAAACAGCCAGTGGACCATGACTGACGCCAGTCGCACAAAGCTTGGACGTGTCCGCCTAAAGGACGAAGAGCGATTGGTAAATGCGCGGAACCAGCTTGCGGGTCACTAAGGAACTTACGCTGGCTAATTCCAGAAGTACCCGCTGGTACCGGTCATGCGGTTCTACATAAGTGTTGGATGCGGGGACGCTTCAGTGAAGACGACGTGGTTGTGGGAGCAGCGGCAAAGACGAATTTCGCTCCTCGATGACCCATCGCCGCTTATTATCTCAGGCGAACTCTCGGAGAAGAGTTCGTTGCTACGCCCCGTAGTATTATGGAGCCAGTATCACGCAATCCAACCTTCCTTTTATAGCAAGACATACGTTAGCACTGCGTTCATATTAAACGCTACGGCCATGGGCTGGCACTCGGTTTGTGTTTTCCTTGCCGCGGTTATTGTCCTGTCTCTCACGCTGTTATATATATAAAGAAAACAACTCGGTCGTGTCGTAACGTCTTATTGCCCTGTGCGACCCAATAGAGACGGGGCCAGCTGAAGAAATAAAGCACGCGGGCAATGTCCGTTCGAACTTTTTTTGGCACCCAACTGTGGTGTTGTAGATGTGCACTCCGCAGTTATATATTTCAGGTATTTTCACGTGTAGTTATTGAAAAATGCTGGCAGATATGCTAAAAGCGTTGTCAAACTTTACGGTTGCCAGTCGGGCCGGCACGATATGTGTCCAAGGCTTCTCACACGGCGGGCGATAATGCCGTGGTTCGCCTCCACACATACTTATTGCAACACACTTGTCTGTAACCCAGCTTTCGTACTTTCAGCATTATCGTGCTTCACCCGAAAAAGATTTGAAGGAAACAACTGCGCCGTTGTAAATTCTAAGCGCACTACTTTTGTACTCAAAGCACTTGTAAAAAATGGCGGAGCTAGCACTAGTGGTGCAAGCTTTGATGTTTCTCCAGCCTTACACCACCAGTGCAAGGCTGGAGAAACAGCAGAGCTGGCGGCCCCTCTCCCTTCGTCGGAGACGCGGCTCTTGCGCCTCACATTTGTTTCTTTCCGAACTTGCCGCTGAAAGTTTTCCATGACTGGCAGGCCTGAATCCTTTCGTTCTCTCCCAAAGTGGACGCTTTAGCACGCCCCAGAACCCGCGGGTGAGTCCAAAGCCACCGCCCGACCTACGAACCGAAAGTACGAACCTAACCTAACCTAACCTTACCTAACCTAACCTAGGATGTGCTCCAACGAACTCTGAAAAAGGGTTTGCCTGTGGATGCCCAAGGCATACGGTACTTGCCTGTTGAAAGCGAGGATGGTATGCCTTACGACTTGATCATGCTTGTTGGATTGAGCTCTATTTGGAAAGCAAGAAGGGCCCCAAGGTACTCTGACATCGATGCGCGAAGCGCGAGACAGTATTTTAGAGCTTGAATCAGTGCCAACGTGGAAAATCAAAAATATGTGTCGAATCCGCCCGAATGTCTTGCAGACATGGAATCGTTGTACACCTAAGGGACTTTTAAATAAATAAATAAATAAGTAAATAAATCGTAGGTACACCTAAGAGACTTTTAAACACATGACGTCAACCAAAGTGAGGTTGACGGCTGTTGTGAATGTCTGTGTTCTGTATGTGCCAAAGCAGGCAATAAAGAAAAAAAAATGTGATGATAGCTCATTCGTATAGACGCCGGTTTCATAACGCAAGGGTCCCCGGTTCGATTTCGACCACGGCAAGCGTTTCTCTTTTGCAATTGGCTACAAATGCTATTGTTGTCCGCCGCTGGTAACCCCGCACCACTTGGGCCTTAGGGGTGGCCCAGTGGTTATGTTGCCGATTTCACGACAAAAAGGTCCCCGGTTCAATTTCCGAGACCTCCCTAACCGCAATTCTTTCCATAGGCTTCGAAGTTTTTTGGTGCGACGGACGGACAATGCTCGCCCGACACAGCAGGCTGTTCGAGGTTTGTGTGCGGAGTTCTTAGAGGTAACTAGTTGAAGTTGAACTAGCTGATATTGCAAACTGCGTTGCGCACTATACCGTCCCCAAACGTGTTAACAACCGGAAAGGCGGCGGCGCTAGCCTATGCACAGAGCGGCAACAGCTTACAATGGCCCCCCGACTGCCTTCGGGATGTGATTGTTTCGGTGTTCATGAGTCTGGTCTGGGTACTCGGTCTTTTCAGCGCATCCGCATAGCCTGGCTGACTAGCCTTGTCACTATCGTAAGACGCAGCTCTAAGCACAGGCTGGCACTCCTTTCTTTGTTGTTTTGTGAACACTTTCGACGACGTGCTAAGAGCCGGAGAAGCCGGTACGAGAGTGCGACGACGCTGTTTGGGAGCATGCCTTAACAAGTAAGCGCAACAAGGCGCGCATATGATTCGTCAAATTTCTGGCAGTTAGCTGATTGATTGATTGATTGATTGATTGATTGATTGATTGATTGATTGATTGATTGATTGATTGATTGATTGATTGATTGATTGATTGATTGATTGATTGATTGATTGATTGATTGATTGATTGATTGATTGATTGATTGATTGATTGATTGATTGATTGATTGATTGTGGGGTTGAACGCGCTGCATCTACCCCTGGCTATGTGGCGTGCCGTAGGACTATTCGTCGAAAGGCAATTCGTAATAGGGGAACTTGTAGTAGGAACAATGGTCTCATACGGAAAATCGTAATAAGGGAATTTGTCAGAATGACGACACGTCGCTTCAAAGAATGTGTTAGAAAGCTGTGAACTGGGCTCATTGGTACTGCTTCAATCTCCTACTGCGCGAAACAACAGACGGAGGCAAAGACACAACAAGGGCACAGTGCCGACTAACGACACAGTTCAATTGAGGAAGCAAGCAATCTAAAATAAAAAGCAAATGCCTCGGACCTTCCCATGCTGAACAGGACGCGCGTTTTAATGAAGGTGCAAAGTGACGCAAACGGCATTCATAATGTTTCGACGCAACATACCTCACGAGGCGCTCTTATTGCCGTTATCCAAAATCAAGAAGACCAACCTCCCTATTAAGGAGTATATTGCCACGTAGCCAAGGACAACGCAGGATTCTTGAAGGAACAAATTTTATTTTGCAAACTTGTGTCCCGAAAGAACTAAACGAATACACAAGTTTCGAAGGAATCAAAAGGCTGACGTCCATTGGCCATCGTTGGCGAATGGAAAGCCACGGTGCTTCCCCTGCTTGCATTTATCTGCAGTGCTCTTGTAACTTCAACACCACCTAAGACAATCAGGATCACCCAGGCGCTTGTAACAAAACATACGAAAACAAAAGACCAGTTTGTCTGCAATATTGTCGGTATGAAGAGCGAAACAAGTCCTTGAAAAAAATTAAGTTTGCTGGGGTGAACCTGTGGCCCGGAATACAATATTGCCGCGAACCATACATTGGGTTTGTTTATTTGTGTTTTGCTTTTACCGCCCGGCTGCGCCGGTCTGTGTTATCTCCGTGCCAAGGGAAGCGCGTGTTCCATTCCTTCTTTCTGTGCCGCATGTGTTATCTGTTGTGATAGGGAGAGCATTCCGATTTACGTGAACAGCCCGGAATAATCTTCTTGCATCTACAATGTTCTCGATGCGAATCGATGGTTCCAGAACCACGCGCGCCGAAAGATAAAAAGCCTGCAGAGCAGACGCCGGGGCATTCGATTCTGCGACGCTCTCCGACGCACGTAACGTCACTTTGTTGACCACTGCTTCGCCGCCTCTGTATTCTTTTCAGTTGTTAGGGGAGCACAAGTTCGCTCCAATAAACTTGTTTCTTTTCCAAACAACTGCTTCGTCCTTGGCTACGTGACATCTGGTGGAGGTGCTGGGTACGCACCCTTCATGCCCACTACAACCTCTGGAAGCCGCCAAGCCAGTCCAACAAGAGCCAGCCTCCGCGTGCAAGATTTACCACCCGAGTTCGGTCTACTGCCGGAGAAGACGAAGAAGAAAAACGTCGCAACCAGCACCATGCTCAACCAAGCCAATCCTCCTGTCGTTCTGCAGCAGCCACGGGAACCGCCATCATTCCGAGGAGCCCCCGCAGAAGACCCAGAAGAATGGTTGGAGAAACTGGAGCGCGTCCGGAAGTTCAACAGGTGGGACGACGCAGAAACGTTCCGGCACGTTTTCTTTTACTTGGAAGATTCGGCTCGCACTTGGTTCGAGAACCACGAGAGCTCCTTGACAAACTGGGCTCAGTTCAAAAGCGAGTTCACTAAGACCTTCACTACCGTCGTGCGGAAAGAAAGAGCCGCCCTTTTGTTGGAAACGCGCACGCAACACCCCAATGAAGGCGTCTTGATCTTCGTTGAGGAGATGAAGCAGCTATTTCGCCGCGCGGATCCCGAAATGACGGAAGAAAAGAAGTTGCGCTTCTTAATGCGCGGAGTGAAGGAGGAACTGTTTGCCGGACTTGTCCGAAATCCGCCCAAAACCGTCGCCGAATTCGTTACCGAAGCCAGCACCATTGAGAAAGCCCTCGAGATGCGTGCTAAGCAGTATGACCGCAACTTTGTTGGCGCGGCCAATGCGAACGACTTTGGCAGCACGCGGATCCCGGCCGACAGCCTACGCGAGACTATCCGCGAAATAGTGAGGGAGGAGCTGCGGAAACTGCTCCCGACGCCACCGCAACCACAAGTCGCTTCTCTTACCGACGTCATTAGAGAAGAAGTGCAGCAAGCGCTGGGAACTTCAACGACGCCAGTAGCACCTCGCGAGCCGCAAGCCATGACCTACGCAGCTGCTGTACATCGCCCTCGCCCACCTGCACCCTATCGTCACGAGGCTCCGTACCGTCGTCCCCTCTCGCCGGCCCGACCACCTGCGGCGCAACCCCCTGCCCCAAGGAAGACCGACGTGTGGCGAACGTCAGACAATCGTCCGCTGTGCTACCACTGCGGAGAGGCCGACCACGTCTACCGTCGCTGCCCCTACAGGAGGCTCGGTTTGCGAGGGTTCTCCGTCGACGCACCCCGCCCCCGAACTGGCCAGCGCCCATCGGAGATCGAAGAGTACCTGTCCAACACCAGCCGTCGACCAGCAGGTTTCAACCGTTCGCCGTCGCCCTACCCATACCAATCGCCGAACCGCCGTAGCAACGCTGACTTCGCCCGTGGAAGGTCCCCCAGCCCACGCGGGGGAAACTAAAAGCAGCAACTTCTGGAGGTGAAGTTGCTCTACGGCGAAAAACTGGAAACCCTCCAACGACGCAAGGACGCTGTGAAGACAATGATTCACGACATGCCCTCATCAAGACGACCCGACCTAACCCTGAAGAGACTCCCGAACACGACGACAGCTATACGCCGCGACGCGTACCCGACCTGACCGAGACGTCCGTTGAGAAGACGACGACAACGACGACGCACAGTGCCCGACCGCCAACACGCACAAGCCGAGATACGACGCCCCGACGAACCCGGAACTCGAGGAAGACTGCGTCTGACGTCAAGGTGTCCATCGACGGCTTTGACGTAGTCGCCCTCGTAGACACGGGAGCTGACTATTCGGTAATGAGCGGACCATTTGCGTCTAAACTGAAGAAAGTTATGACCAGATGGGATGGTCCGCACATACGCACAGCAGGAGGCCACCTCGTGACGCCAAGTGGAACGTGCACATCGCGCGTCACCATAGACAGCACGACGTACCCTGCGGTGTTCGTCGTTTTGCCCAACTGCTCCCGCGACGTAATTCTCGGAATGGACTTTTTGACGGACAACGGCGCAATAATCGATCTGCAGACGAAGTCGATAACTTTTTCCTGCGACCACTCCATGACGCCGGAATCGAACTCCGAACACCGTGCAGCTGTAAGGATCGCCGATGATCACGTCACCCTGCCACCCCGCGCAAGCTTGATGATCACCGTCCACTGTGAAGGTGCTGCTCCCGACGTCGACGCTATCGTGGAGAGTGACCAAAGGTTGCTTCTTGACCGCGGTGTGTCTGTCGCAAGAGGCATTGCACGGTTTAAGCAGCGCAAAGCCCACGTTTTGGTCACCAATTTCACCGAGGAGTACCAGCATTTAAACAAGGGCGCTGCAATTGCGTTCGTCGAAGAAATGCAACAAGCAAGCGACGTGTTAGCAGTCGCCGACTTTGAACGCGCACCCGACGATACCACCAAGCTTCCGCACCCCTTCGACGTGAATCCGGCGCTACCGCAAGATGAAAGGAACAAGTTATTGGCTTTGCTGCGTCGCTACAGCGAGTGTTTTTCGTCGAACTCAAAGTTACGTCAAACACCTCTGGCGAAGCACCGGATAATAACCGAGGATGGAGCACGACCTACCCGACAGTCACCGTACCGCGTCTCTTCCCACGAGCGTGAAGCCATCCGGACTCAAGTCGACGACATGCTCAACGGCGACATTATACAGCCATCAAAAAGTCCGTGGGCTGCGCCGGTCGTACTCGTGAAGAAAAAAGACGGCACACTGAGGTTCTGCGTTGACTACCGGCGATTGAACAAGATCACCAAAAAGGACGTGTACCCCCTGCCACGAATCGACGACGCCCTCGACCACCTCTGCCATGCGAGGTACTTCTCATCGATGGATCTGAAGACAGGCTACTGGCAAATTGAAGTGGACGAGAGAGATCGAGAGAAGACTGCATTCATAACCCCGGATGGCCTATACGAGTTCAAGGTGATGCCGTTTGGGCTATGCACGGCACCAGCAACGTTCCAAAGAGTCATGGACACTGTGCTAGCTGGCCTGAAGTGGCACACCTGCCTCGTATACCTCGACGACGTTGTGGTATTCTCTAGGACTTTCGACGAACACCTCGCAAGGTTGCAGTCTGTACTCGAGGCCATCCGTACGTCGGGGTTAACGCTGAAGCCTGAAAAGTGCCGCTTCGCGTACGAGGAACTGAAGTTTTTGGGCCATGTCGTCAACGCCGCGGGAGTCCTGCCTGACCCGTTGAAAACTTCAGCCATAGCGAACTTCCCAAGGCCGAAAGATAAGAAGGGCGTGCGCAGGTTTCTTGGACTGTGCGCATACTACCGGCGCTTCGTCGCAAACTTCGCACGCATTGCAGAGCCGCTCACGCGCTTGACGAAAGACAGCACCCCTTTCAGCTGGGAAGACGACCAAGAAAAGGCATTCTGCGAGCTGCAAAAACATCTGCAAAGCCCGCCCGTGCTCGCGCATTTCGACGAAAACGCCGACACGGAAATACACACGGACGCCAGTGATATAGGCTTGGGTGCCGTCCTTGTCCAAAAACAAAGCGGGTGCGAAAACGTAATCGCCTATGCCAGCCGTGGTCTGTCGAAGGAGGAGAAAAACTACTCTGCCTCCGAAAAAGAGTGCTTGGCTATTATATGGGCCATTTCAAAATTTCGCCCATACGTGTATGGCAGACCGTTCAAGGTTGTAACAGACCATCATGCGCTGTGTTGGCTCGCCAATTTGAAGGACCCCTCTGGCCGTCTTGGGCGGTGGAGTCTGCGCCTGCAAGAGTTCGACGTTACAATCGTCTACAAATCCGGGAGGAAACACTCCGACGCCGACTGCCTGTCCCGCGCCCCTGTCGACCCGCCACCACATGACTCCGATGAAGACAGCGCGTTCTTCGGGGTTGTTACGGAGAGCGACCTAGCCGCCCAGCAGCGTGCCGACCCCGACTTGCGCGTAATGATCGACTACCTCGAAGGACGAAACGTCGCCGTGCCTAGAGCGTTCAAGCGTAACTTACCAGCATTCAGCCTTAAAAACTCCGTCCTCGTGAAGAAGAATTTCAGCCCCGGAACAAGAACGAATTATCTACTTGTCATCCCCGCAGATCTTCGTGACGAAATTTTGGAAGCGTCCCACGACGACCCGTCTTCCGGACATCTCGGCACAGCTCGCACTATTGCAAAAATTAAGGCGAAGTACTTCTGGCCCCGCCTTACATCCGACGTCACCCACTACGTTCGGAGTTGCCGGGACTGCCAGCGACGAAAAACGCCGCCGACAAGACCCGCCGGACTTCTGCAACCGATCACCGTCCCGTCGAGGCCCTTTCAACAGATTGGAATGGACCTCCTAGGCCCGTTCCCGACGTCACGATCGCAGAACAAGTGGATTGTCGTAGCGACAGACTACATGACGCGCTACGCAGAGACCGCCGCTCTTCCGCGGGGGACTGCACAAGAAGTCGCCAAGTTCTTTATAAACCAAGTTGTGCTGCGACATGGAGCCCCTGAAGTCCTAATCACGGACCGCGGAACGGCCTTTACCGCGGAGCTGATGCAAGGAATCTTACGCTACAGCAACACGGGTCACCGAAGAACGACGGCGTACCACCCCCAAACGAACGGACTAACGGAACGTCTGAACAAGACGATTGCGGATATGCTGTCCATGTACGTCGACGTTGAACATAAGACTTGGGACGAAGTCCTCCCGTATGTCACGTTTGCGTACAATACAGCGACGCAGGAAACTACGCAGATGACACCGTTCGAGCTTGTCTACGGAAGACGACCGACTACGATGCTCGACGCCATGCTTCCGCATCTAGAAGACGACGACCTCAACGCCGACGTCCAAGGATACCTTCAACGTGCGGAGGAGGCCCGCCAGCTCGCTCGAGTTCGTATAAGGGACCAGCAGCTGGTGGATGCCGGCCGCTACAACCTCCGACGCCGAGACGCCGAGTACCGCCCAGGGGACCGTGTGTGGGTTTGGACTCCCATCCGACGACGCGGACTCAGTGAGAAGCTCCTGCGACGGTATTTCGGACCCTACAAGATTCTACGACGTGTTGGCCAACTTACCTACGAAGTGATCCCCGATGGTGACTCCGGCACATCACGACGACGTACGCGGCCCGAAGTCGTCCACGTGGTTCGCTTAAAACCTTTCTACGGACGATGACGAACTTTTATTTTTATTTTCGGACTGTCGCTTATGTTAGCATCGGGTCGATGCACTCTTAGAGGGGGGGGTAATGCCGCGAACCATACATTGGGTTTGTTTATTTGTGTTTTGCTTTTACCGCCCGGCTGCGCCGGTCTGTGTTATCTCCGTGCCAAGGGAAGCGCGTGTTCCATTCCTTCTTTCTGTGCCGCATGTGTTATCTGTTGTGATAGGGAGAGCATTCCGATTTACGTGAACAGCCCGGAATAATCTTCTTGCATCTACAATGTTCTCGATGCGAATCGATGGTTCCAGAACCACGCGCGCCGAAAGATAAAAAGCCTGCAGAGCAGACGCCGGGGCATTCGATTCTGCGACGCTCTCCGACGCACGTAACGTCACTTTGTTGACCACTGCTTCGCCGCCTCTGTATTCTTTTCAGTTGTTAGGGGAGCACAAGTTCGCTCCAATAAACTTGTTTCTTTTCCAAACAACTGCTTCGTCCTTGGCTACGTGACAATATAGTCCAAGAAGCAGTCAACAATGCCGCTGCACTTGAGAGCGTGGGTGAATGAAATACCGCGGCGCATTCTTTTCTTTCTGTAGTAGGGCACAGGCACCTTAGCAACGTATTAGTAGCTGTCTCAGTGGCGCCGTTTGCTTCCGCCGGACGTCAGAGGCAGCGTATACCGCCCAAACCTTCCCAAGCGACCAATTCTCGTGACATGTACTGATGGAGCGCGCATAAAATTAGCAGACTTTTTCGAGTAGGGATTGTCGGGTTGTGCGAAAGCACTCTTTGCGGAAGAGCCTGGATATGCCATTAAAGCCTGCTGAAGACGGCTTCACTGGTATGCACAAATGCATTGCTGAGAAAACCCATCTCACCCACAATATAATCGATCCTCCAACATCAACATATACAGGCACCAGTACGTATCATTAAATACATTAGGCCCTGAGATTGTATCGTGTCACGAGAGACAGACGGACAGATTTCGGGAAAGTGGTGAGCGGATGCCTGCGCAGTAAAATGGCCACCAAACCATCATAAAGAACAGAGAAGAAACAAGAATGAGGGCATTCGGTAAATTTCATTCAAGCTGTACTGCAGAAGTGTCCGCTGATGCGGCGCCATACCGTCGACCGCTTGGAGCTGCGACCGTCGTGGGAGTTTATTAGATCAGCCTCACACCAGTGTCACAACCAAGATCAACTTCATACAGGAAGCGGGGGACGTAGCCGTTTTAAAAAGCTGTAAAATGCATTTGTTAAATGTTTTTCACAAAGGGGGGAATGCGGTAGGTGATAGAAACACATGAAGAAATTTTTGAGCCAGAAATAAAGTGGTGAAAAAATGCCCGCCGGGTGGGATCCGAACCCACGACCTCCAGAATACCGGTCTGGTGCGATACCCACTCCGCTACCGGCGGGGTTGTTTCCCCACGACTTTCTCGGGTATTTATGTTAAGGTATTTTTTGATTCCTGCACTTGGGGTGGTAGCCAGCGCCACTCGGACTACTCGAAGTGATAGGGAACTTCTTTTTAACCCCCGGGCCGTGACTCGAGTGTCTACGACATGTCGAGAGTGGTCGACCAGCTTTCAACCCTCTTAAACTGCATATGGCACCAAGACTACCAGAACAGAGGCCCTCGCTATGTGTGTAGCGTATCAGTATAGGAACTGAGGGGCTCGTTGAAATAAAGCAGAATCAAGGGTTCGTAGTCAAGAAAACCTCGGAAAGCAAAGTGGGGAATGTGGTAGGTCATTGAAACAGATAAAGAATTTGGAAAGGCAGACAGAAAGTGGAGAAAAAAATGCCCTCCGGGTGGGATCCGAATCCACGACCTCCAGAATACGCGGCTGGTGCGATGACCACTACTATACCTGCGGAGCATTTTCCCCTCCATTTTCCGTCCCGCTACCGAATTCTCCCCTTTGCTTTGCGGGGTTTTCTTGACTGCCAACCCTTATTTTAGTCTTAATTCAACGAGCCACTCACTTCCTATTGCCGCGAACCATGCATTGGGTGTCTTTATTTATGCTTTGTTTTTACTGCCCGGCTGCGCCAGACTGTGTTACTTGTGTCCCAAGCGAAGCGTATATGTTCCATTGTTTATGTTTATGCCGTATGGGTTATCTCATTTGGATAAGAAGAACGTTTCGCCCTAACGTCACTGGCCTGAAATAATCTTCTTTGATCTACAATGTTCTGGATGTAAATCGACGGTTCGAGAAACACTCACGCCGAAAGATAAAAGCCTGCAGAGAAGACGCGGCGGTTTTGGACTCACCGACGCTCGCTTGCACACGTCACTTTGTTGACTGCTGCTTCGCCGCCTGCGTATTCTTTGATTTGTTAGGGGAGCACAAGTTCGCTGCAATAAACTTGTTTTCCTTGAAGACAACTGCGCCGTCTTTGGGTTCATGACACCTGGTGGAGGTGCGGGGAACATGCACCCTAAATCCCGTGCAAGTCGCCAAGCAAGCCCCACTCGTACCAGCCGCCGACAGCAAGGCCTCCCACCCGAGCTCGGTCTACTCCCGGAGAAACTAAAGGAGGAAGCCGTCGCGACCAGCACCATGGTCAACCAAGCCAATGCGCCCGTCGTTCTGCTGCAACCTCAGGAGCCCCCGTCATTCCGAGGATCCCCTGGTGAAGACCCGGAAGAGTGGCTAGAGAGATTGGAGCGCGTTCGAATTTTCCACCGGTGGGATCACGAAGAAACCCTGAGGCAAGTGTTTTTCTACGTAGAAGAATCCGCTCGAGTCCTGTACGAAAATCACGAGATCTCGCTGACATCATGGAGCATGTTCGAAGCGGAATTTTTGAAAACGTTCACAACTGTCGTGCGTAAAGAACGCGCTTAGCTATTGCTGCAGACGCAAATCCAACACCCCAACGAAAGCGTCGTAGTGTTCGTTGCGGAGCTGAAAATGGTGTTCCAACGACTGACCCCGCAATGGCAGAGGAGACGAATGTGCGCTTTCTGATGCGGGGAGTTAAACAAGAGCTCTTCGCTGGACTCGTTTCGCAACCCCCCAACAACCGTCGCTGAATTCGTGACTGTGGCTTCGATGATCGAGAGAACCCTGAACATGCGCTCGAGGCAGTACGATCGACCACTCAACGCGTTTCCGGCGAACCCCGTCGACGGCCCTGGATTCGTGTAGGAAGACGTACGGGAAACAATCTGCACCATCGTTCGCGAAGAACGAAGGAAATTTTAAATGCAGAGCATTTCAGTAACTCACGATGTCACCCGCGTTGGCGTCCGTAGTCCGCATCGCTACCCCTACTCTATATAATAAAATAATAATTACCGGCGCCAGGTTTCGAACCAACGACTTTGCGGGCGGAACGCAAGGTACATGGTACTCTACCCACTGCACCACAAAGCCGACACAGAATGGAAGGTTACGAAAACGCCTTACATCCTTGACTCATTCAACCGTCGGCCACAGGTGCGCCCTCTCCTCCGCGCCCTCCTCGCCTTCTCTCCGCTCGCAACGCCCTCTCTCGCCGCGTTCGGTTCGGGCGCACAACAGGTGGGGACGTGCGCAACACCCTCTCTCGCCGCGTTGGGTTCGCGCTGATCAACAGTCGGTTCGCGCGTAAGAACAGGTGGGGGCGCTCGCATCGCGCTCTCTCGCCGCGGTCGGTTCGCGCTTAAAGCGCTAGACACATGTACGATTGGTACACGCGATTCGCATGCGACTGATCGTTAGGACTGTCACCACGACTAGTCGTACGCGTGAATTTGAGACACATGGCCCGATGCGCGTGTGCGATGCGTCGTCGGCGCCGCTCCGCCCACTGTTTTTGCTCCATGGTCAACTACGACGATCGCTGAGCTGAATTTGTAGATTAAGCGCGTTTGTACGCAAGAAATGGATAAAGCAGGCAATCGTGAAGCGTTTTCTGCATCGGAAACAGTCCGCGCACACGCCGGCCGCGCCTGCCAGCTCGGCACACTCAGCGGCTCGAACCGGCGCAGACCACGGTAGCAAGACCACGGTAGCAACCGCTTCTCGCTGCTCTTCCGAATCAATCTGATTGCTAAAACGAAGTTCCACATGCGAGAAAGAAGGTGTTAGTGTGGTGAAAAATTGTGCTAGAGATTGTTCTCAGGGCTTATTTTAAAAGCGGCGATCAGATATCTGCCGCGATTCAAGCCTATGCTGACCGGACGTGGATGTCGCGGCGCGCGGTGCGCCGAGCGGCCGAGAGATGGCGATACCTGCGCGGAAGCATCGAAACAGGCTACGCAGATGTCTCGGTCACCGATCGCTCCACGGCAGTTGTAGCTCAAATAAAGTTTCACATGCGAGAAAGGGGATGATAGTGTGGTGTAAAGTTGTGTTACGGATTGTCATTCGCAGTTGCACAGGTAGCGGCGATCAAATATTCGCCAGGACGCTAAGCCTAAAGTTCTCAACACCCGAGCCGACCAGAGAACGCAAGCCGGTTGCGGGCTCAGCGGGCTCTCATTGGCTGTGGCCTCACGACGATGGCAACGATGGCACGACTGCATCTGGCTTGCCAGTCGCACGTCGTGAGCCTCCTCCGACCAGCGATCGACGCAAAACGGGTCCTAACGATCAATCGTAACTATCAGTCGCATGCGAATCGCGTGCACTAGTCGTACATGTGTCCAGCGCTTAAAGCGCTGGACACATGTACGATCGGTACACGCGATTCGCATGCGACGCATCGTTACGACTGTTGCCACGACTTGTCGTACACGTGAATTTGAGACACATGACCCGATGCGCGTGTACGATGCGTCGTCGGCGTCGCTCCGCCCACTGTTTTTGCTCTATGGTCAACTACGACGATCGCTAAGCTGAATTTGTAGATTCCCCTTATTTATTCACAAGAAATGGATGAAGAAGGCAATCGTGAAGCGTTTTCTGCCTTCGCAAACAGTCCCCGCACACGCCGGCCGCGCCTGCCAGCTCGGCACACTCAGCGGCTCGAACCGGCGCAGACCACGGTAGCAACCGCTTAACGCTGCTCTTCTGAATCAATCTGATTGTTAAAAAGAAGTTCCACATGCGAGATAGTAGGTGTTAGTGTGGTGAACAATTGTGCTTGGGATTGTTATCAGGGCTTATTTTAAAAGCGGCGATCAGATATCTGCCGCGATGCAAGCGTATACGCTGACCGGCCCCCGCGGCGCGCGGCGGGCGGTGCGCCGACCGGTCGAGAGATGGCAATACCTGCGCGGAAGCATCGAAACAGGCTACGCAGATGTTCAACTACGACGATCGCTGAGCTGAATTTGTAGATTCCGCGCGTTTGTTCGCAAGAAATTGATAAAGCAGGCAATCGCGAAGTGTTTTCTGCCTTCGGAAACAGTCCGCGCACACGCCGGTCGCGCCTGCCAGCTCGGCACACTCAGCGGCTCGAACCGGCGCAGACCACGGTAGCAACCGCGCTTGTCGCTGCTCTTCTGAATCAATCTGATCGCTAAAAAGTTCCACATGCGAGAAAGTAGGTGTTAGTGTGGTGAAAAATTGTGCTTGGGATTGTTATCAGGGCTTATTTTAAAAGCGGCGATCAGATCGCGCGGCAGACGGTGCGCCGACCGGTCGAGAGATGGCAATACCTGCGCGGAAACATCGAAACAGGCTACGCAGATGTTCAACTACGACGATCGCTGAGCTGAATTTGGAGATTCCGCGCGTTTGTTCGCAAGAAATTGATAAAGCAGGCAATCGCGAAGTGTTTTCTGCCTTCGGAAACAGTCCGCGCACACGCCGGTCGCGCCTGCCAGCTCGGCACACTCAGCGGCTCGAACCGGCGCAGACCACGGTAGCAACCGCGCTTGTCGCTGCTCTTCTGAATCAATCTGATCGCTAAAAAGAAGTAGCTTATGCGAGAAAAGGGATGATAGTGTGGTGAAAAGTTGTGTTACGGTTTGTCATTCGCAGTTACACAGATAGCGGCAATCAAATATCCGCCAGGATGCTAAGCCTAACGTTTCCAACACCCGAGCCGACCAGAGCAACGCACGCCGGTTGCGGGGGGGTTGGGGCTCAGCGGGCTCTCATTGGCTGTGGCCTCACGACGATTGCAACGATGGCACGACTGCATCTGGCTTGCCAGACGCACGTCGTGAGCCTCCTCCGACCAGCGATCGACGCCAAAACGGGTCCTAACGATCAGTCGCATGCGAATCGCGTTACCAGTCGTACATGTGTCCAGCGCTTAAACCACATATGTCGTTCGCGCGTGCTCCGGTCGCTAACATCTGTGGCGTGATCGTGACGTCAACATCACGCGTTCGTGTGGTGCCGCGATTTTGGCGCTATAACACTCTCTCGCGAGGGGCATTGGATTGGATTCGATTGGATTGGCTTGGCTTGGCTTGGCTTGGATTGGATCGGTTTGGATTTGGATTGGATTGGATTAAAGTGGATTGTGTTGCGTCATAGCCGCGCCACGTTGCGTCATAGCCGCCGCAGGGGGTTCAGGCACGTTTCACGTTTCCCCAGCGACTTCATCGACAATGTCTACGCTGGAAGACAACAATTACAACAACAACCAATACGTAATCCATACGACTTGCAGGCGCGCGCCCCGCGGAAATGCTCTGCATTTGATCGTGCCCCTCGCGAGGGGGATGTTTTTTTACTTATTCAGCAAATAACGCAGTGTTTCTCGTCGAACAAACGCCCAGAGAAGTGTGAAACGAATGATCTTTCGGTTAAAACAAAATAGCATTCAGCCTTTATGTCCCTTCAAGCTATGTGCCACGTTCTTTCTTACGGACCCTCCACCGCCCCATCCCGCTTTGGGGTCCGATAAATATGGTCACTTTAGGCTAAGGCATTGTAACAGCCAAGCTGGCAGTAGCGTGTGTGTTGTGCGGCGTCATCAGAAAACTGGGTCATAGTTACTGCCGCCGTACACCGCGCGCGTGAGCCCGCGCCTTACGAGGAGTGCCCGATGTCAGGCTGGCACGTGGCGCTCGCACAAAAATACCAAGAAAACAGTTCGGGTGCGTTCACGCCTCAAGGGGGAGCACAAAACAGCTCGCGCTACAGACGTCCAGTTCGCGACGCCGGTTCTAGCACTTGTTGACGTGTTCCACTTTAGGATAAATGTGAAAGCCTGCGATCCGGACCCGCCAGTCATGCATGAGGAAGACGGGGTACGATATAGATGCATATGACGATCACCTCAACAACCAATGTGAACATTTAAATGAACAAGGTCAAACCTAATACAATGCATGGTGGTGTGTGCTTCAGAGTTTACATAGAAAGAAATCCTCCAGCTTCGTTATCATAGGCGTCAACTACGTGGGGGCAACGGGGCGCGTGCCTCCACCGAGCTTCCCCGGTGGGGGCGTCGCCCCCACCGGGGAAGTTCGTGTGGAACTTTCTCCGTCCGGCCAGCCGGGGCCGTCCTATTGATACTTGGTGAAACCTGTAATGACCTCGCAGCTAGTGTAACTATACCGACCAGTACGCACCCGCTCTTTGCACGCTCTTAAGCGGTAACTACCCCTGACAACTGACATTTCGCCGGCGTTACAAGAGAAACATCGACGTCTCTCAGGCCCCTTCGACGCAGTCGCACAGGAAAACGCGTCTTTCAATATTCCCATAGATTTTATCGGCCTTTCTGCTGGCAAGACCGCAAAGGTGCGGCTCTCCGCCCGTTGTGCGCTTGATTAAATTTGCGACATCTCGGTTTTCCCGGAAAAACAATGAAAGCGTGAACGTCTTCCACACAACCCTGGCTGGGTGCATAAGCGGTCCCAGAGACTGTTTTTTTTTTTCCTCTTTTTTTTTTGGGGGGGGGGGGGGGTGCGAACTTCGATACCGAAAAAACAGTAGAAAAAAGACAGTAAAAACAGTAAAAAAGCAGTAAAGAAGAAATAAGAGGGCACTCGTCGTTATTATTCGATGCTCTGCAGCATGCAGGTGTAGCGGTCCCCTTTTCCGAAATCAGTTAGGGGCGAAGAGGCTTTATTGCACCTCTGAGGATCTTTGACTTGTTCCCAAGCCTGCGCTCCGCGCATAAACGTGACGTCAAAGGTCGCACCCCCACTACAAATCAGTCGATGGCCTAAAACCGTTCGTCGTGACGCACGCGGAACGTCCCGAAATGCCGCATGCTGACAGGACCCTCCGATACCCAAACGGCAAACGAACACGCACCTGTGATGCCACGGAAGCTGCCGGCGCACTGTTCTCGGAATGCGTCCTGAGCCGTGCGCGCACGCACACACACGGTTCGTAGAAATGGTGAGGAAGCTGGAAAGGAGGTGGCCGGTGGGGAAGCGTGCGGCCTTCAATCCAGTGGGACACAGGGAAGCCGCAGTAACCCAACGCTCCAGCCTCCACGCAGTGTAGGCATCGGCAAAGGCGGAAAATGGGGCCGGCCGGCTGTTCTGCGGAACCCCCAGTCGTCGGCAACTAGTAAAGGAAGCGACTTCTTCGAAACAAGTACACGTGGTTCGGCGGCCACGGTTGCAGCCTCGATAAAGAACCGCTCCCCTCCTTGCGCCACTTCTGCGGAGGAGGCGATAACCATGCCGGCGTGTGCGCGTATGCGGAGTAACCTTACGCGAGGCCCGCTAACCTCGCAACTACGAGGTTAGCGGCCCTCGTCTTAGAACTAAATTCATTTGAATTCAACAATGAGTACTTTCGGCAAGTTAGTGGAACTGCCATTGGAACCAAGATGGCACCAAGCTACGCCAACCTGTTTATGGGGAAGTTAGAGGCCACATTCCTGTCTGAACCCACTTAAAACCCCTCCTGTACAAAAGGTACATTGACGATATCTTTTTTATTTGGACCTACAACGAGGACGAGCTCCTCCACTTCATCGACTGTTACAATTCTGCACACCTGAACATCAATTTTACTCACACCTACTCTCAAGAGAGCATAAACTTCCTGGATGTGACCGTGAAAATTGAAGACGGTGAACTCACGACAAAGCTGTATCGGAAGCCAACGGATCGCCAGCAATATCTGCATTACCAAAGTGACCACCCACGTCACTGTAAAAATAGCATTCCTTATAGCCAGGCCCACCGTTTCAAACGAATCTGCTCAAAATCGGAAGATTTCACTACCAACGCCAAAAATTTAAAAACCATGCTGGAGGGGCAGGGGTACCCAGCGCGTGTAACTGATGACGCCATAAAAAAGGCCGACGCACTCAACCGCGTGGACCTAATTGCGAACCGTCCCCCACAACGCGACTTACAACGAACAGACCAACTTTCCTAACGTAAAAAACATCTTGAAGCGGCACTACAACATTCTCGAACAAAGTGAACGCCTCAAACGGGCGTTTCCGTCCGTTCCAGGCGTCGTCTACCGACGATCCCGGAACCTCAAAGACACACTCGTGAACGCAAGGACAAATTCATTGTCCGCGCATAATGAATGCCGGCCATGCCTGAAACCGCGGTGCCTTGTCTTCAAGACAATGCAACAGACAAGTACTGCTCAAAGCTCCAACTCAGAGTATTCTTTAAAAATTCGCGGGAACATGACGTGTGACACTTCCAATGTGATTTATTTGATTGAATGCAATGTGTGCCGAATGCAATATATAGGGCAAACAGGGACCTCTTTCAGGCTCCGGTTCAATAATCACAAAGCGCACGCCAAAACGCGCCCGACCCTGCCCCTCTCCAGACACCTCAGCCTTCCAGATCATTCTTTCGATAAACTAAGCGTCATGCTCTTAGAGACGGGGTTCAGGTCAAACCGGGAACGAAAACAACGTGAATCATACCTCATATACCGATTCAATATAATAAAAAAACGTATAAATGAGGACCCAGGCACACTTGCAGCGATTAAAACATTGTCATCTACCTAACCGTATCAGTGGCGCTGTGTATGTAGCCGGATCGAGCCGGACTCTCGAAATCACATGCACGTGAGCGTTTGTTCAGTGGATTTTTCCCACATTGCTGATGTCTTTCCGTTTTTGTTTTCATTTTTCTTCCTTCTCTCCTTTTCCGCTCTTCGTGTTCACTCCTATCCTTTTCTCGTTTTTTTTTAATTCTCTCTTTTATAATATTGTGTTATAACTTTGGAAACCTTTTCTAAATCTCCATCACAATCTTACAATTGAGTAATGTTGCTTAGTGCCGGTGCTGTTTCAGCAATAACTTCTGTTTACCTTCTCCCCAAAACACGTGTTCAAAAAAATCACGCCATATCCACGGAATGAATGATGATAAGTGGGGCGAAGCTCGAGAGGGGGAGATCATCGGTAACCGTAACTCTCCCGTGAAAGTTCGCCCATTACATCATTAAGAAAGACGTAAGACTGTGTGCGTACATTGTACAAATCAACTTTTATTTTCGGAGTCAATGCTCCTGGTGAAAGACCCCGCGCCATTGAGGACTGCCCCGCACCTCCACCACAATTTGTCACGTAGGATGGGACACAACGGTACACAAAGAACTTTTATTTAGGGCGAACTTGTGCCCGAACAAGACGAGAGGAAACGAGCAAAGGTCCTTGCGTCTCGTTCGATCTCCGAGAACGACTGCCTGCGTTCGTGGCGTGATCTCCCCCTCGCAGTGCACGTGCGCTCGCGCCTCCGTTGGCGAACACAGACAAGCTCGCGCTCCCGGTGCCGAGTTTGCGCTGCCGGTTGCAGCCGGTTCTTGCGCGTGCAACGCGGCCCACTTTGCGACATCTCCGAAAGCATGCGGCGGTCACGTACCACGACACACAAGGGATGGACAGACCCATGGCTTTAGGAGCTTCGCCCCTAAAATTGGTTGGGAGATTTGAACGTTCAATTGGATATGGCGCATAACACAGAAAATAAGCAATACAATCCTCTCGAGCGCACATATCTTTGCCGCTGTTATCACTATTCGCCCCCGCGGACTGGTTACAGTTTTGACGGCTAGCAAATCTATTTTTCCCTCCCTTGCACCTACAGTCGTCTTCTAAGCCGGGCTACCGAACCACGGCCGCTGGATGAGAGCGCACGCAGTGCGCCTTTCATCCAGCGGCCGTGACCGAACCATCGGGGTTTGTTTTCTCCGTTTTCCCCTCCATCCCGTTGAGCAGCTTGCGTTCTGGTTTGGCTGTTTCCCCCCCCCCCCCCCCCCCCCCCCCCGCATCCCCCACTCAGCGGAGGGGAGACACCGACGACGCACGGGTTGTCGCTGAGCTGCAAAGTGGCAGCTCTTAACAAAGACCTGAAAACTCGGCCTAGCGCCCCGTTCTCGGAAGGCGTCCGTCCGGCGAGGGAACGGTGGAATGGTGGCGGACCGTTTCCTTCTGCACGACCACAAAACGTCCTTTAATTGTCTCAGCTCCGGGAAAGGGCCCATAAACGAGCTGTAAAATGCCTTGTTCGCACTTTCCGAACATATGGCGGGACACTCGCTTTCAATCAATG
Source organism: Haemaphysalis longicornis (assembly GCF_048455015.1). Lineage (NCBI taxonomy): Eukaryota > Metazoa > Arthropoda > Arachnida > Ixodida > Ixodidae > Haemaphysalis > Haemaphysalis longicornis. The sequence continues at coordinate 57,908,478 of NW_027526225.1, read as the reverse complement.
GAAACGCGATCCCTCCGAGCGTCTGGGCGTTTGCATGGTGACGGCTAGCGGCGGAAGATATATTGCCTTCTCTCCTTTGTTCTACAACCCCACTTTCGGGCGCTGTTGATCTTTTCGCGTTTCCGCCACCACTAGAATTCCTGTTCAGTGCTCTTTCGTCTCCCTCCTTCCTTTTTTTTTTTTTCAACTATCTTGGCGTCTCTCTCTTCATTGTTCATTTTTTGTTCATTCTTATAATATGGAAGATTCCCGCTTCGTGTTTGTGTTATTCACGTATTTTTGTGTGTGGTATCGTTTTTTATTCGTAAACCCGGTTTCCACTCTCGACATATATGCTCTCTTCCGAAGCGACCGAAGCCATCATTCCCGTAGAAGACTTGTCTCGAAGTCGAAACGTCGAAATAAACCCTCCGCTGTTGCTGTTACCGAGATTTCTTACTTCGTGTTCACCACGCCTTCGGCCCCATCGCCAGCATGCCAGTTATATATATATATATATATATATATATATATATATATATATATATATATATATATATATATATATATATATATATATATATATATATATATATATATATATATATATATATATATATATATATATATATATATATCAAGGTTGCAGTCGTCATTGCCAGTGCTATTCGGCTTTTTTTTTTTTTTTTTTTTTTCGAAATATATAATAGGGCCGAATGACGTGTGCTTGTCACGTTTCTTTGATTCATTGATAAATAAGCGAAAATATAAGTCGAGAAAAAATCCGCCGTTTTCCGG